>NC_086211.1:11632500-11932500 GCF_035770615.1 Melospiza melodia melodia | reverse complement strand
TCTCAGGGGAAAAAAAGAACTAAGGAAAACATAGAATACAAGAGCTCATGAAAAAAATCATACATACAAAAACCTGACTGCCATATAACAAGACTATTAGATTTTGAGTATACGGAAAAAATAGAAACAAATCAGTCAGTGATATTTTTTCTGTCCATAGTTGAAGAAGAGTAGACCAGACAATGAAATTCAAGGGCAGGCAATCTTGTGGTGGAAAGAAATTCAAGGAGTGTTTTATGAGTTATCTGCATGCAGAACATCCTATATTAAAACATACCTGTGACTGAAATAAAGGTTAGAGGGCAAAGCTATTTCTAAGATTTTTGATTAATTTTTCTTAATTAAAAAAACTATCACTCAAAATATGAATGTTTGTGAGGATCAGCAAAGCTCTCTGAATTCTTCTCATTTCTCTTGCTGGATTTTCCTGCCCAGGTTTTAGCACACTAGGGCTGGGGCACATGAGTCTCATATTTGAGCAAGGCTCTTAGGAACTGGACTTCCATCATCTTAACTAAGAATTTGTGCCACTGCTTGAGCTGTGCTGATGGTTTCAGCCTGCTCATCACTCAAAGACATTCAAACTTCCTTTTTTGTTTTACGTAAAGAAAGTGAAATAATTTATTTTTCTCCCTACTTTTGGAAAAAAATACTTTCAAATCCGTTTTTCTATGACCAATACTTTTACATAGAGTGAAAATCTTTTAATGTCAGTCTTTTAGGTGAGTGCACACTGAGCTTTGACTATCTAATTTGTTTGCTTATTAGTAGAACCCAGAATCCTGCCTTTTCAGTAGGGCAGAAAAGCCACTTGATTGCCAAGACGTGAATCTGATCTATAACACTGGAGTGATAGACATGTGTGCAGCAGAAGCATTGCTCCGTGCTAATTCTGCTCCACTGATTTCAATGGAAAATACCATCCTAAAAATGACTACGAGGAAAAAGATGAGTTATTACCCAGTCCTGCATATGTTCTGCCTTATGCTACCAAGATGCAATTAGGGTGAGGTGAAGCCAAGGCATGATTTTGTGCCCATCTGATTCTGCTTGTAGCCATTCACCTGAGCAGGGTGGGGATTTGCTCTGTCCTCTCTCTTTATCTGCTGCACGCAATGTAGGTGCTGCTACAGGAAAAACACAAATCTTTTTAGTCATGTGCAGCCTCCCATGTATTTGGGTCTTACTGTACTACGGTTTTATCCCCTCCAAACGTACCTTTGGTTTTATCAGGCTCTCAGGAGGAGGTTTATCTTAAGCTTGGTGTGAAGTGGAGGTCTAAATTCTGAGCTGTCTCTAAATCAATTCACTCCTCCCTGGTAGGAAGAGTGCAATTCATGCCTGGAGTGGAGATAGCAGTCTTTTCAATATCAGCTAAATGTTTTATCCTTATTTATCTTATTTTAATTCAACCGCTCTAAAGTACTTCTCAAAGTAATCAGGTATGACAGTGCTGGGGTTAATTAACAGTTGGTGTGCTGCCAGCAGCTTCCCTGTGATGGTATTGATGATGATACTGATCTTATCTGATACGCTTTGCTGGGAGAAAAAATTGAGCAAGAAGCAAAGCCATTATGATATGAATATATAAGGACAGTAGGTGTCCTTCCTGCCGTTTTGTGGAAGTGTCTGAAGGATTTCCTTTGTGGGAGAACAGAAGCTCAGCCTAACCCTTATCTGTATTACACCACGAAAATCTATCTTCAAATGACATCAAACACTTGTCTTAGAACCACAAAGCAAAGCACAGGGAAGTGCCTGAAATCTCCCCTTGCTGATGGTGCTGGAGCAGCATCATCCATGAGGTTTTGGAGGTCAGTTGATGTGTGTAGACACAAGTAGTTCCTGTCCATGGGTTATGAACTTGCCATGTTCAGTTCCCAAGTGTCAGCTGCACACACATACAAACTCTGAGACACACCAAGGCCTTTGTTTTGTGAATCTGGGGATTTTGCAATGTGTGTTTGAGCTGCAGCTGTCTGAGAGGCACTTTTTTTGCTTTTGCAGCGTAAGGCATTGTTTGTTTTTGCTTGACTGCCACAAATGAAATAGAAAATATGATGCCAATAAATCCTCTAAGAAATTTAAAAATGAACAGCAGAGAAGTCTCAGAGAAATACATCACTGTGATAAATGCTTGTCATGCCTTTGGGAGAGACAGGAAAAACTAAAATCCCACAGGTGATATTGGAGGAAAACCAGATGGCCCAGTTAAGAGCATGCTTTTAAAACCAGTGGTGATTAGATTTGCCAAAAGCCAACTGTAAACTCATGTTTCTTTACCAGTGCCCAAAGTCCCTCTCCAATATTGTCCAGCTGTGTATAAAGCAAGCAGAATGAGAATCCAAACATTTTTACAGAGTCTATAAGTACTGATGGGTTCTCATGTAGTCATCAATCAAACTTGTGCACTGGGCTCTGTGTGTTTTCAGAACCAGGTAAAAAGAGAATTCCTTCCAGACTCCTGCAGCATTGTTACTTGGGAGAACTACGAGAATGGAAAGTCAGTGTAAAAAGGCAGGTGAATACACAAGATGTTAACCTGGCAAAACTTTTCATCATTTTCAGGCACTGACTAGTGATTATTCTTTGAGAATATAGTGAGAATGATTATCAATCTGATTTTGCTCCTCAAGTTTGCAGTAAAATGAATTATGTGGTTTGCAGTTTGGAAAGTAAATAACTTATATACATTCTAACTTTAATTTATTTTTCTTTGTAAATCCAGTCATGGTAAAGCTGCAATTGAGAAACATTGAGTTAGAGGATGAGGAAAATGGGTAAAAAAATACTTGATTCAAGAAGTAAGGCAGAAAAATGTTGGGAGCTCAGCTATCTCTGCAGATCCACTCTTTAAATCTGCCAAAACCCATTCTGTGTTGTTCCTCTCACTTTGCAAGATACGGTGAAAATCTTGCAGGTAAGGATTCCAAATTTGTCACAGTGAGATGACTCCTTAAACTGGCAGTGATGCTGGGGATGCAGTTGGACTGAGTACCTCCAGCAGCCTCCTGGCTCCTGCCCTCCAGCCCTGTGAGAGCACTCAGGGAGCCCTGGATCCCTCTCTCCCAGCTGGGAATCATTCTTTTTGCTGAGTTGATGTTGCTCAGATATTGTGCAGTTCCTGGTGTGCTCCAAGGGGATCCAAGGTGTGTGCTGAGCTGGCTGATGGGTGAGGAAGGCTCCTCGCCCTTCGTGGGTCAGCATTGCATGGAGCATCCCCTTCAAACAGGAGTGCTGTGTACCATGTAACTGGTCTTTGAGAGAGTATTATCAAGATATTTAATGCAGCCAATTAGAAATAAGAAAATAGAAAGTATTTCTAAGAGCTACAGGATTACCTTTAAATCACTGTAATGATGTTTTTTTCTTACTCTATAAGTGATGTCTGACCACAGGTCAATGCCTCTGTTCTGTTCCCAGTGATTTTGTTGCCAGCAGTGATCCAGGTAGCTGATGATCTCTATTAGGAAGTTCTTTGATGTTATGGAGGCCTTCACCCCTATGCTCTTTGTTAAATAAAAAGGAAAAAAATCATATCTGGTGGTGGTTTGTGCCTCAGTATTTCCATGGGTAGCTGCCAGCATATTTGAGCAGAGTGTGACCTTCCAGAGCTCCTTGGGTTGTGCTGTTACTTCGTAGAAATCAGATTTTTCCAATTCTTGTTTCTGTGTGCCATAAGCAAAGACTTTGATATTTGTTTCAGCAGAGGATCATTGCAAAGAATCGGTGGGTTGATATGCAGCTATCTCCTTTGTTTAGGCATTGGTGTTACTATTCACATTAACATCTTTTTTGTCTTCCTGAACAGCTCTGTAAGCTTTGAGTTTTTAAAGAGCTGTGGTGCACTTACATTTTGCTGTGATTTTGTTGAGGCAAACTAACCAAATGATATAACTTCTTTTAAGCAGTTTCTCAAACTTCATTAGCAAAACAAGCATTTATCTTTGGAGTTGCAAAACTCTGTTGCAAGACCAGTAAAAAAGGAATTTGCTTGATAAGTCTCTTGTACAAGGGTTTTTTGTTTCTTGGGGGCATTTTCAAGAAAATGTACAAAAACACTGGCTTGCCTGAAAGCTTAGTCTAGAGAACAAGTGATAAACAGACTAAATAAAACATATCTGGAATTCACTTGTGCAAAGTTTTGGTAGTAGCTTGCTGTGTGATTTCTTGGACTCCAAATTTCTTGGAAGCCATTGCACCATTGTTTCCAGGTTTCAGCCATGCAGGGACTCCAAATGCTGCAGGGCAAATTTCTGTAGTGGTGACCTTGGTGCCAGCATGAACTGGGGGAGGAAAAGAGGAGAGATGAGCAACACCTAAGTGAATTGGATTCGAGTAATATTTTTAATATTTTATTTGCACTGGTTTGTTTTGTGGTATTGGTTTAAACCATCTCCATTTGGGTGGAACAAGCTGCATGAAACAAACAAAATCTTGACAATAAATATATGATATATGTACTTTCAGAAATTTAGTTTCAAATAAATGTACTTCAGCTTTAAAGGAACCTTTTCTTTTAAAACATCCTTTTCTCTAATTTTCTTGAAGTGTAAGAAAACGAGCTCACTTTTTGCTCAAATGTATGGTACTTTATCAAACTTGTATATAAATTACTTGATTCTTCATACTGCTGATATTCTTACAATTGTTTTAATAGACCATAAAAATGGTAATACTGTGGTAAACCATTAAATGCTTTAGCCCAGCAGTATTCCTGGTTTAATAGTTTTACTCATTTAACACTTACGATTTGTAACCGAGTAAATCTAATTTTAAAGTAGGTTGAGGAAGTTAAACCACCTCTGGGGGATAAATCTACACTCCCTTACCTGGAGGGCAATACTAATTGCTATCCAGACCCAGAACAGGCTCAAATGAAGTCAAGCTCCAAGGATTACTAATGAGTGAGGCTTACATTGTATGAGCTAAAAGTCTTTGAATGCTATTTTTTACTTGAGAAACTGGCTGAACAAAAGTCTGAGAAAATCCATGCAATCAGTAAGACTGCTGGTGCTTTTAAGCATTAGTAATTATCAGCCTTCCTCCTTGGGATGCTAATGATAGTGGTTTGACCTTACCCCAGTGTCTCTATCTAAATGTGTAACTTAGCCATCAGTTTGCTTTAAATCAAGCACTAAATCTGTCTGAGAGCCATCTCGTACTGATATTAAAAAAGCATCAGGGTCTACTCGGCTTCTTTTGTCAGCTAAATCTCAGACAATTGTGTGAATAAATTAATGGATGAAACTGACCTTTTTAAAGTTATTCTCTAAGTTCTATGTTGGTGTGGACGAGGAGCACATCTCAGTACTATCTATTTCAGTGCAGGGGAGGTTATTTGCAGGCACTACTATTAAGCTGCATAATCATATTGGTGGTAAGACAAGAGAGTTGTAATTTTTGTAGAGATCTTTAGCCTTTCTATCAGTTTTTCATCTTACTCATAAATCTTGAGTGAGTTCTTTTATGAGGTTGTCCTGTTATTTTCCTCCTTCCCTTTCATTCCCTTTGTTCGGCTGCTATATGGCAATGGAAATATCAAGGTTTATTTGAAACGCTAGCAGGCTGCATTTAGACCCTTTTAAAGCAAAGTGTGAAAATGTTTGCAATGATTACCAAGAAAAACATTAACATGAATAAATTGTAATGTAAAACACTTTGCAGGGCATAAAAGAACGGGAGGGAAAAATATTAGGTCTCTGCTCCCTAATTTAAATCCTGTTTGAGCCCAGAGGGTTTAATAGGTACCTAAGTGGTGCCTCAGAGAGTGAGGCTGGGACTTGGGAGGTGCAAATACCTTCATCTGACTTTCTGCTGCTGCTGAATTTTGCCCCCAATGGCCAACCTTAGTAAAACCCAGCTATTTTCTTTGAATAATGAAGCTGTGGAGAATCCAGCAAGTACGTGGAAATCAGAAGTAGGAACAGGCCCTAGAGGATTTTTAACCTAAATAGAAGAGGCTGTATCACCAGCTTTGAAAGCTGTTACTGTTTCACTCTTCTTTCTTTTTTGCCTCTGGGATATTCCTGAAAAGTGTGCATCTTCTGTTTTATGAGATGTACTCGCCTCCCTTAGATGCAGAGAGAAACCGGAGGAGGTGGACGATGGCATGGCCTCCAGCACTTTGTTTATGAGAACATCCTTCCAGCAATTTTATGTCTGCACGAGGCAGAAGAACCATTTCCAATGTGCCCTTGAGCTGTGGATCAAGCATTTTACTTCTTACTGTTTTCTGCTTTAAAACTTGGTATTCCTTTCCCAGAGTCCTTAGGTGGAGGAGGTTTTTTTGTTGTCTGCAGTGGCCAAAGCACTTTCAGCCCCCTCTGTTTTCCCCAGCTGATTGAGCTTTCATGGTGCATTTCTCTGCCTGCCCAGCAGCTCTCCTGGGAGCAGGCCTGGCATGCTGTCTGCTTCAGGACACCTGCAGGACAGTGTTATGGTGCAATCAGCGCCTCAAACTTTTTATTATATCTCAGGCTGGTGAAATGGGGCTGCTTGGTCTGTTGGCCAGGGCTGTGTTCTGGGGTTTGTGTACAGAGGGCTCACGGAAACGAGCTGGCCACAGCCTGGCTCCCTCCTGGGAGAAAAGCTGTATTTACTTGATCCTTCTCCAGTCCTCCTGCTGCTAATGCTTGCAAAATCCTCCATTTCTCCCCCCAAAAGACCTCTGACAAACTGACAACAAAACCCAGCCTAACTCCTAGAATTATTTATTTCTTTTTCCCCCCTATTGCAGATATCTTTTATGAAAAATCCTTTCCTTAGGATTTTTCCTCCTGAGAAGCTGAGAGGCCTCGGGAACAAAATGTAAACAATGGTTATCTGCTGTTGTGGAATGCAACAGGTGCATCTGGGATTGGCCCATGTTGGTCATTTCTAATTAATGGCCAATCACAGTCAGTTGGCTAGGACTTTCTGTCCAAGACCCAAGCCTTTGTTATCATTCTTTCCTGTTCTATTCTTAGCTAGCCTTCTGATGAAATTGTTTCTTCTTTTAGTATAGTTTAATGTAATATATATCATAAAATAATAAATCAAGCCTTCTGAAACATGGAGTCAGATCCTCATCTCTTCCCTGATCCAAAAACCCCTGTGAACACTGTCACAGCCCCCAAATGAAAGTAACCTGAAGAGAAATCCCAACACTGGGGATTGTTTGGTCCTAAGAAATGTGTAGGGCTGGGACACCTCGAGGGTGGCAGCACTGCTTGATGCTGATCTTGTTTTCTGGCTTTAGATCCAGAGTGCCACAGATAAAAACTGTATTTGCTTTTAGAAACTAACCATTGTCCTTTGCAAAGCTGACACAATTATGTGTGAATACAAATAGGTTTTTTTCTTAGTAGATTTACATCCTTTCTATGCACTGGGGGGATTTTCTGAGTCCCATCCTCTGAGGGGCTGCTCTGCTGTGGCTGTTGATGCTGGGTTTAATTCGTATAACAAGGCAAAGGAAAACCTATTGCTCAAACTGCAATGTGTCATCATCTGGCAGTGCTGGTCATGTCTATATAGGAAACAGCCTTGTTTATCCTATTGCTAATTTACAGAAATAAATTTCTTTCCCCATTGAGTGTTGATGCACACATGTGCAATTCACCAGTTGTAACTTGTGTTATTAGCTCTTATCCCTCCACAACAATTTGCCAAAATAATTGCCTCAGCCACAATGACCTTGTTATGTGATGTTTCTGAGTAAGATGTGCAACAATTTATTTCTTACTGGAGCTTTCTTGTTTAAATTAGCATAATTTCTTCTTAAAAACAAACAGATCTGACTAGTCCATTCAGCAGAAGTGTAGAGGGAAATTGTTTATGCTGTTTTCACTTTGTTTTTCTTTTGGGCTGAGGTTTTATTGTGTTGTGGAAGAGAACTAATGACAGATTAGGAGGTAAACAGCTGCTTTCCTGGAGCCATGTGTCAGCATGTAGGTTGCCTCTGTAAGGATTGCCTTCAAACACCAGTGTCAGAGTGAAATTGATAATGAGGAACACTTTGGGTTTGCTTCTATAAAGCCTATCTGAAAATCTGTGCAGGTAACAGCATACACAGAAGGGCATTTCCTAGCTTTAATTTTCTCTGTTTTTACCAGTTTTTAACCTATGAGGGAACTTTTCTTCCTGTTCCAGTTTTCAATGAAGGATTATGTCACGAGTTTTGGGCTGGGGGAGCAGCTGTGCTCTGTGTTTGTGGGCTGCTCCTTTTGGCACTGATTTCACTGGGAGACCTGGGGAGCTCAAGTTCCCTGCAAGGGGTTGACTGTTTCTTTGATCAATGAGGTAAACATCATTAAACTTTCTACCAATATTCCCATTCCAGAAGTCTGAGTCCCTGGGCTCTTGATACTGTGCTTATTATCTTTTGTTCTACTCGTGTTCTCTCTAATTTAAAATGTAGGCTGCAAACCACAATTAAATAATCACATATTTTATATCTGAGATGCCTTGAAACCACTGGGTACATATTTTGTGTTTCTAGTCATTTTGTCCATTTATTTTATGAGCTCCTATGCAGGTCAGTTGGGGGAAGTATTTTGTACTCATCCTACAGGGAGAATCTCTTCAGTCCCAAGAAGGTTCTCTGTAGGAAACGTGGATGTGTAGGATTCATTCCTTCCTTCCAAGTCCCTCATACACCCTGTGCTCAAAGACTGGCTGCTTCTTACAGGTATTTGAAAACCTGGTATTTTTAATCCAGTGACTCTAGCAAGTCACTTCCTAAGATTGGTGGTTTATTTTATTCCTTTTACTCCTTCCGATTCTAATTTGACATTAATTTTGTCAGTTTGTTATTTTCAGTTTGCTCAGGTGTGTGCAACTTGTGTTTTGGAAGGATGTCTTTTCATGTCTAATAGCCTCTATTACCCAGCTCTTTGAGTGCATTGATATTTTTTGGAAACCCATTTAAAATTATTCTTGAAAGGTATTATACGTGTACTCTGAGCTTTTACAGTGGTGCCTTTAAAGACTCTCTATGCCAGTTTATATAAAAGGAAAGCTTTAAAATATTTATATGAATATTTTAAAATTTTAGCTGACCCTTTTAAATTTATTTTTAACTAGCTTTTTCATATTTGTATCATTCTTCTTTTTCAAGTTAAGCAAGTTAACCTTTCAAGTTAAAACTCTGGTGGGTTTGCTTTTGGGCTTCCTTTTGGCTTTTTTTTCCCTCTCATACAAGTGGTTTGGTATTGAGTGTGGAGTAATATCTTTTCTAGAGTTTTTCTTGGATAACTTCATTTTAAGTCTTGAGCTGATCCAAGCATCGCATCTCATCTTGTGAGTTTTTTCATGAGCTGCTCCAAAAAGTGGTTCTTTAGGATTTCCACCAAATGTGTCACCATCATTTACTATATAGGGGCAAAATTAAATCTATCACTGCTATTGTGCTTTGTCTTCACAGCTCTTCACTCTCCCTGGAGATTTGGAACTATTGTGATCCTCATGTATTTTAGATATATTTACTATTTCTGTTAAAGTAGATCTTGCTTAGGTCTCCAAGCTTTGTAGGGAAATAGGAGAAATTCCTCTCAGCCCAGTGACAACGTGTCTTTCCTTTCCCTACAACTCTGAACTGAACAATCGCTTGAGTAATTCTGAGCGGTTCCGGTTGTGTTTTGTTCTCTCAATACCTTTTCACCTAATTATACTAATTATATTGATGCTTGGTTTATCCTGGGTGTTGGTGGCACTTTTTAGACCTTCTCTAACAAACCCTTTTAATCCAATTGAAACTGGGGCAGTGAGGATTGTCAGGACTGTGTCTCCAAGGGGCATACCATAGAGGTCTTCAGTTCTCCCAATGAATGAGAGAAATTCTTCATTTTAGGTGTTTCCTACCATCACATTAAATCAGACAGACTCTCCTTTGGGTTTGTCCATGTCAAGTTCTTGTAACCTGTGATGATTTGTCTTGATCTCTTTCTCACTTTCTGGTTTACTTTAAACACTTTATTTTTTCCCAGCAGTTTGTTTTCTCTCCTTAATCAGTCAAACCATTTTCTCAAACCTACTAAGCATTCATTCTTTGTTTTCAATCCTTATATTCAACATGGAAAAATGCTTCTTCACAACTATGCTTCCTCTTTCTGAATTTCTCAGTTTCAACTTTATATGGGAATTGCTGTCACTCCAATCCACAATGGACTCCCTCACCCATTGTATGTGTGACTCTTGACTAATTTGAGTTAATTGCAAGTTAATTACTGTTTAAGAGATTTGGTTTTCTTTATTATTTGCTGAGCAACATATTAAATTACTCTGTCTTTAGGAGGAAACAACTTTCCACCAGTCCAGATCTCTGCCCTGCTCAAACCATTTGGCATTGTCAGATGTGGCCACAACAATTTTGCTGATATTTTTCTTTTGTTTATTAGAACAGCACAATTCTGGAATATTGATTGCTTTTCCACTGTGGTATTGCTGCTGCTATGTCCAACAGTACAAAAGGTTTTCCTTCATATCCAAGACAATGTTTCTAGAAACTTCATTATACACGTGAGAATTTGAGAGGAGTGTAAGGTGTTTTCTTCTTCCCTGTGTTTTCATCTAATGACATTATTTGCACTGTGGCCAAATAAACTTTTTAGTAAAATTGTGCAACATTAAGAAAATAAAATAGAGAGTGTCTAGCATATGTAGCAAAGAACAATGCTTTACTTTAGCTTTTAGAGGACTCCTGTTTGATAATGTGATTCTTTCTTTTGATTAAAAACAGAAACATCTTTTTGAAATACATTTTGTAACTGAAAATTATTTCATCTTGAAGTACATGGTGAGTGTTAGGTTAGCACTTTTAGTTGTTGCCTTATGCAGTAAAAATTTGATGGGAAGAGATTTAAACTGTTTTCATAGAGGATCCACATCTCTAGATGCTGAAAAGAAAAAATATTCTTGATGTGATTACTCCAAAATTTTTGTTAAAACGACTGCCTCCTAAAAAGAACTTTTCTTTTTTTTTTTCTTGTTGGTTTGGTTTTCTGGTGTTTGGTTTTTGTGGTTTTTTTTCCTCTCCTGCAATCAAAACATGCCCATTAACCTTGTCTCCTTTCTGTTTTTCATTTAACATGAGTATGTGAGGTAGTGTTAATGGCTCAGCTACAGTTTGATGGAGCTGCAGTATTTTTGTTATGTAACTTTATGACTACGAAAATCCAAGGGTTTTCAGTTAATTACTTTTCTCCTGAAAATTCCTGCATTCATTCCTAGATAGAGAAGTTCAAATCCCATTCAGTTTCTCCCTGACTGCACCCTGCCTCTTGTCATCTAACATTTTTAGCCATTAAATATTAAATTTCTATGAAAATTTGGTTAGTGGACCTATCCAGTCCACTTTTATCACTCAGGGTTTTCCCCATATGCTTTCATTTAGTGAATGGCATCTGCAACTTATAAACAGCCCTGAATTTTGGTCTGTATTTAATTAAAGAATTAACTTTATGATGAAATTTTGAATCACTGGCTGAAGAGGCACTCATATATTTCTGCTTTTGAAGCAACAAGGATTTCGAAGATTTCTGCTGTTTTGTTGAGTCCCCCCACTCCATTTAATGCCTGTATGAAATCTAGGTAGGAAAGCTTTCCTAAGTGCACAGTGATCTTCTGTGTTACTGAAATTAAAAAGATGTAATTTGGAAAGAAGAAAGCTTGCCTGTGGTAGCCTGTGTATTTTAATTCCTCCTGATTGCCTTTTGCATCCTGAAAAAAGGGAAAGTAGATTTTTCTGCGCTGTGAGCTCAAACTGCGTCTTGATCTCTGCATGAGAGGTGAATGTTTGTGGTAAATGTGGCTTTCTTAATGAGGACCTGCTGTTCTGCATGAAACACTGTCACAAATAATAATAAACAGCGCCCAGTTTCTGCCTCTGCAGTAGGAACAAAATCTGGGTAGTGAATCTTCCCTCCACAACTGTGTCACTCATTGCCTGTCCGTGGCTGCTGAAAACTGATTTATCCCCTCGTGGTCAGACAGCTCCTTTTTTTTTTGGCAAGATTTTTTGAAAGGCAAAAATAAATATTTTCCTCTTTTTCAAAAGGATTTTGTTGGCACTCCCTGAAACTGCTTTTGCCGCTTGCAATCCATCTGATTGTTACTGGGCTTTGCGGATGCAGGAATATCTTTGTGAAGATTTGTGAGCTGTAGGAATTGCAAACACAGAGTTCCAGCCCAGCTCCTGAGCTGACAGGTGATCATCTCACCAGGAGCTGGGAAAAGCACATGGTGATTTCTGATAAGGATTTGCCTCCTTGCTCCAGCTTCTGCAGTAAACGCACAAGAGCCTATTTTCTTTGTGGAGAATAAGAGAGGCTCTGTAATTTAATTACGAATGCTATCACTTGGCTCAGCTTCTTGATTTTCCTGTGTGCTGTTTTCCTCTGGAGCAATCTGCAGTTCCTCTGGGCTGCAGGAGGGAAGCACAGGAAATACAGTGCAAGAGCTTTTGACTTAAGAGCAAATCAGGATCTGGAGAGGGCAACCACTTGAAGAAGGTTACCTTGGTAAAGGGAATAGAGATCTCTATTATTGAATGTTTGGTTTTGATGATGCCGAAGAAATGGAGAAGCCAGATGGGAGGAAAATGCCTTTAATTTATCTCACAGTTTAATGTAGAGAGCCACAGGTCTTCCCCCAGGTGCCAGGTGAGACAGCTCAGAAGAGTGTCTGGGCATGTTCTTGTTGATCTGAGGGCTCCTGCTGGCTCCCAGAGCAGACCAGCAGTAAGGACAGACCCGTGTGGCAGAGGGGATTCCATGTCACATTTATTTATTGCCCTTTGCACTTCTCTGGTGTGGTCATGATCTCTAAACGGAGCCAGAGCTGCTGCTGAGGCCCCTGGGGCTCCTCCATCCAAGGCTTTGGCTTTAAGTTGAAAGATTTATATCCTTTATTTGACTCATGGCTGCTGCAGGCCTCGTGATGTACTCGGCATCAGAAACCCCTTCAAGGCCCAAACTTCATAAATCTTAAATCCTATAAACGTCCTAGTTCCTGGAGCACTGATTTCAGGAAACACTATGTTACAAAAATTGTGAGTCCAGTAGTCCTGGATTCTAGCAAGCAAATTTAATTAAAAGAGGAGATAATTAGATGAGAAACCTCTGGTGGGAGTAATTAGAAATATTTCTGAATGGGTTGAGTTAGATGAGTAATCCACTAAAGCTATGCAAAGCCACGGCTGTCCAGCTTCCAGAAAACTGAGAGAGAGAGAGGGAGTGAGAGACTCTCCCCAGAGGTGATTTCCTCTGGAACAGGAGGGAAAACTTCATGGCTGATGGAGCCTGTTTTGTGCCACTCCTCCTCTGAAAGGGGTCTGTACCAGACTATGGTTAAAAATCACCATTTTTCTGCAGCACAGAGCTGAGGCAGCCCACTCTAGAAGGGGGGAAAGGATCTAATTCTGTGCCAGCTGCCATAGGGTTTGAGCTCAGTCTTCTCTACCACCAAACCCAAACTGAGGCATTGCCATATGCCTGAGTGAACACAGAATCAGGAGATGATAAACTTAGTCTTTTTTTTCTTTTTTTTTTTTTTAAATCTTTTTTTTCTCCTTTTTAAAATGAATTCCAGAGAGGAACAAAGAGCCTTTATGAGAAGATATGTCTTGGCTTCTAATCTTTTGCAAGAAATCAAAAAGAAAAGTTTCTAGAGATAGAGCTTAGGACTTGGACAAGTCTCATTTCAAAATGAAATTAGGCTTATGATGTCTGCATTATTTTCTTCTGGGTTGTTTTGGGATCACACTTGTGGCTAATAACTTTTTTTTTTTGATGCTGCATGTGAGATGGTTGTTGGTGGTTAGTGTGAGGGTCAGGACAATTAACTCCCCCAATTCATTGACACTGACTCAGTACATGGATTTTTACACAGTGTGCTAAATGTTGTTAAGACATCCTCTGTTCATCTTTCATGGCATCTTAATTTCTTAAAGGCATCTCAGCTGAAAACAGTTTTTATTTTTATGTGTTTCACGATGAGAGAATGAGAATCTGATGGGAGCTCAGACTTCCTGTGGTCCCTATGGGCTATATTCAGAGAGCCTTTAATATGATTATCCTGTCTTCAGGGGGATTTGGGTAAGCATGAACTGTTCAAATGAACTGAAGTTCAGAAGAGCTGCTCATATTTTGCCACTGAGTTTTTCAGGGAATTGGACTCTTGTCATTTAGCATTTCTACTTCAGGAGGTCTTGCTTTTCCACGAGCAGCATTTAAATGGAACAGCCTAGACGTTTGAGGGCTCAGATCCAAGACTTACAAGTCTGAATAGAGGTGCCATAAATCCTCAACTGCAGCTCTTCACAAGATTATCCAAACTTCTCTGAAGCACCGCACACCTTTTGCTGAATCCAAGTGCTGGTGTACAAATACTCTGCTCTTTCTATCATGCTTTCAGTTTGAATTTCTCAATGTCCTGGAGAGCTTACAGTTCTCCACAAAACTTCAGTTCTGCTTATGTCACCATAAACAATTATGGTTATGCCTTTATATAAACAAGTAACAGGGTGTTTGCTTCTTTTTCAAAAAATTGAGTGTTCAAGTCCAGGAGCTGGAACAACTACACAAGATGAGCAGCTCTTTATCTGATATTCTGCTGATGTGGATTTCCATAACTTAATTCACCTGTAAGATTTTTCTGTGGCTTTCAGTAACCTACAAAGTGTGTACAGACACTTGTGCTTATTCAATTTGTGCAGAAAGTAGAGAAGTATCATTTCTGCAACATAATAAAAAGCAAACCAACCAATCTTTCTCTGCTGAAAGCTCAGTATATTTTATGAATGTTGTTGGAGAAAGACTTTTACTTTTCATTTATTTTAATATCTTAATTACCCACCTTTTCTTTGCAATTTTATGTACAACAGTGTTCCCTGTGTGGAGTCTGAGGGGGATGTACTGTGAGCACCTGTACAGGAGTTTGACAGGACCTGGAGGAGATGGTTCCTTGTGAGGCATCAGAGAAAACTCAAGATATAGGTTTTGCTTTTCCAATCCTGCAAAACTTTAAGCATTTTCTTAATTTCTGCAGACTTTAGTGCACTTCATTACATGTGTAGCTTGCATATGTAACTGGCAGAAGTTAGAGACAGAAAGTTTTTATTAAATATGTTAATCACCTAACATCATTTGGCTTGCAGCCTCAACTTTAAAGAAGCAAATAAGAGGGGGAAAAAAGTTTCATGTGTGAAATATAGCACATGAAGTAAATGGAAAAACGCAAAGATGAAAGATCAGTTGCTCTCTCTAATCCTTTAAATTCTCATAATTTGTGTAACACCTCAGAAAAAGAAATTGAGTCTTGATATGTCATTTGTAGCTGAATTCTGACTGTAAATCACTTCTGGTGTTTGAGAAATTCTCATTACATTTATTTATTAAAATGACAGTGTATTTCCACACTCTATTGTGGTTTGGATTCTGTTGGCTGGACCGTTCTTGTGCAGCACCCAGAAAGTGTTTCTGTGTTTCTGCACCAGTGTTTGGGATTTGCAATAATGGATGTCATAACCCTCTGCTGAAGCTTTGGAAAGAACTGGCCATCAATCACCACGTACAGTCTTTTCAGTCGTAGCTCCCAGTAAATGTGTTTTCTTCATTTATTTGGAAGCTATTATGCTGTCATTTAAAAGCCCCAGAGAAAGGAGGAAAAGCCCTTTTAATGAGACTCTGTGCACTCTGTTTTTTAATAATAATGGCTTGTTTCATGTTAAATTGAAAGCATGCAGCTCCTTGGCAAATAGGTTTTTAGTTGGTTCACATAATCAAAAGCAGTACAACTGGCATATGAGCGTGTGCTCTGATCCCAGCTTTCAAACACGGCCCAGAGAAGAACAAACATCCACGCCGTCCCCAGCTCAGACTTTGGAAAGTCCAAACTTTCTTCCTGGCGTAATTGCCCTGACAGATCTCATCAGTGCTGGTTCACATGCTGTGTTTCACAGATCACAGGCGTTTCAAAGCTTGCTTGCTGATGAGGAAGAGCTTCTGTAGCCATCAGCCCCGAGCCAGCCTGGATTCCTGCTCCACTCTAGCTCTCACTTATTATCGCTTTATCTCCTCTGCTGCTGCTTAACTCGCCAGGTTAGGGGTTTGTGCTGCCACACAAGGCCTGGGCACAGAGCAGAAAACTTGGTGTTTGCCTTTGCTTCTTGCTGTCCCGTTCCAGGATGAATGCACAAGTCTTTAGAGTTATTTACGTTTTCAATGTAGCAGTTAAAAATTGGTATTAAGAAATAATTTTTAGATCCAAATGTATTCATATAACCAATTCTTTAATGAGAAAATCAAGTTGGAATACTATGAGGAAAAGAGCACAATCTTTAAGAAATTTCTATTTATTTAATTATGCTTTCTATTTATTTAATTATGCCTCTAGATTTATACTTTGTAGAAAAAATTAAGACATTAAAAAATTACCACCTTCATAAACACAATCACATTTCTGTCAAGCGTGTGGCTTTCCTGAATTGAAATGTTAGCGTCTGACAATGTTTTCACAGTTTTCATGTATTGGAACAGGTTTTATGGGTAGTAGTTCATAGAATTCAAGAGACTTCAATGGAAAATTAGGGTAATTTAATAATTATTGTACCTCATGGTACAATCAGCAAATCACCATTTGCTTCTACTAATTTACCTCAGGTTCATTAAAAAGTTCTTCTATGGTTTTGTATCTGATTCTTGTTTAGGAAACAGCAATGCAAAAATCTCATTTTGAAAAAAACCTCAATCTTTTAAAACATACTATAAAACTGTAGGGCTGCAATTACAGCAATGTTCAGGAAGTTCCTTCCATCATGTTTTTCTTAGTCTTGAATACCTGATAAAAAAGTGCAGAACTCAGTGCTTTATGAAAATTATTAGCTACAAATGCAAGTAGAGATACCCATCTCTTTACCTGCAAACAAAAGAAAGCAAATTGTATAACACTCCTTTTAAAGTAGGTTTTCCTTCTGATAATGCTGAAAACAATTATATTAATAGTGGCCTGTTTCTTTCTTTATCTTGAGTGCAAGTTTTCCTTGCCTTGTGATATAAAGGTAGCCATGGCAACTTAAAATTTTAATCACTCCTTTGCAGTGCATTTCTTAGGTAAGGATTATGTAGAACCTGCACTTGATATCTGAACTAATTAATTCTTCTTTCCTTGAGATAATATTTCAAGATAATTGTTCTTGTTTAAAGAAAAGCAACTGAAATAAAAATTCTCAGTTGTTAGGAGACAACAAATTTGCACTTGAAATTTTGTTGCTGTACCCACTGACGGAAAGACAGGGATTTGCTGTGTTTATAAAATCTCACCCCTCCTGGAGAATGAGGGAATTCCCAGGACTCTAAGGAAGTGCTCATATTTCATTTAATTACATGTCAGAAGCAGTTCTGCAGGCACTGGCCTTTCAGCACTTGCAGTGTCTCAGAGAATGTTAAAAGAACACTTAAGTTATTTGTTTCTGGCTCTGCCGTGAGGTATGGCAGGATTTTCTCAGTGCTCTCACAGGTTTTATTTTAGACAGAACAAAAACAAGTGTTGAACTCTTTCCCTAATCCATAAACAATTTTTGATAGCTGTATTTATGTGGAAAATAGGCATCTGTTTGTAGTAACTCTGTTGGTAGTTCCATGCTAAGAGAAGCTTGTCAAGTCTGCAAATGAACCTTTTCCCTTTGAATCTCAGATTTGTGAGTGCTCCAAAGCATTATAGAGAGCTAAAGGGCTTTGATAATGGGCTTTATCATTAAGTGGTACTTTGGGCTTGCACTTTGTCTGTGCTCCTTGCCAGGTGATAACTTATTTAGCTGTGCATTTGGATATCATTCCTGAAACTCACTACCATGAATATTGAACACAATCTGTGGTCCTCTAATCACTTAAGCAGCAATCCTTTCTGCAAACTCTTTGCTCAGAGCTATGGCCCACATGCTTCTCATTCTGTGACTGCAGTGCACCAGTGTGATTGCCTCCCTCATAAAAAATGTCATCATTTTTTTCTTTAGGGGAAAATTTTAATTTGCCTCCCTTTATTTTTTTGAAGTCCTAAATCAGAAGCCAGGAGCTGGTGATATCAATGAATAGATGAGGATTTTGAGTTGTGCTCACCTCCTGGATGGTGAAGTCAACACATGCTCAGCTGCTTTCCACAAGAGAACAATGCAGCTTCTTTGTGTCAGATCGGTACTACATTTTTTCAGGACATCTGGAAACCTCTTGTAATAAATTTCCTTGCAAATTATTGGGATGTTCTCAGGAATTCCCCTGCCTGGTTCTTTTGGGTTCCATTGAAGCCATGATAGGCTTTGATGTACATTTGTGAAACAGTTGGAAACCACAGTTTTTTCACAGCAGTTGTTGAGACCCTATTTTATATATATATTATTTTTCTTTAGTAATCTGATTAATGTTAATTCAGTGAAAAAATAAATCACATGGAGAGAGCTTGCTTTATACGAGTCACAGACCAGCAGACAAGTGTTTTGGTGTCAGGTTGGTGCTTAATTCACCTTTGAGCCATGTGCTTGCTCTATCTCTGCTTCAAGCAGAGGAAAGAATTCCCAGTTCCCCTTCCTGGGTCTGGCCAGTCTTCTCTCCTCCTCTGCTGGAGTAGCTGCTTAAGCAAGAAAAACATTTGGAGGGAATCCACCTCTGCAATAATTCCAGAGCTTGCTGTAATGTGGAGCTTCAGCCTTCTTAGCAGGGCTGGCTGCTGTAGGAGCAAAGGAGGAAGAAAAGAGGGTTAAAAAAACATCTGGATTCTGTTCAGGAGATGTTGTCAATAGGCGATAAATTAGTCAGGGGCTGTCAGTGGCCTGCTGCAGGTGATGGAAACCTGCCTGGAATGTGTGGAGCAGAGCTCCAGGCAGCCCTGGGCATTGGGAGTGTGCACCTGGGGGATCAGGAGCAGCCTGGGTGCACAGCACTCCTTCTCTTTGTGCTTGTGCTTCACAGGGGCCACTCAGGCAGCCAGAGAAGTGGAAGGATGGGTGACTTCAGAGGGGCACTTGCAAATGTCAGGCAGAGATGTTATTTCAATTGCAGGCATTTGGGAAGCTGGGAAATATGGCTCATGGCACTAAATGCAGAGACTCATAGGAGCAGAAGTGCTGGATGAGTGTTTCCTTCCCCAGTTTCTGCTCTCAAACCAAGGTTTTATGCACCTTTTGTGTCTCTTTCTGTGGTCTTACATGTGGAATATGTCAGCATTTTTAGGTGTTCCATGTAGGCATCTGTCTGGAAAGAACTTGCTTCTTTACTGGCAATTGTACCCGTGCAAGGAAACCTGGATTTAAACAGGGCAGGAAACACAGCAGCACTGGCACTTGATTTCCTTAATATACCAGCAGAAATGAATTTGGTCAGAGCCTTCCCCAAGCTCTCTGGACAGCCTGGCTGGGAATTGCTGTGAGCTCTGAGCTGAGTGCCAGGCTCCAAGCCTCCCAAGCTAGCAGAGCAGCTGAGCAATTGGGCTGTGCTTTTTGCAGCCCGGCTGCCTGGGACAGAGCCAAATTAGACAGCCAGTTTCTCAGTCTTGGTATGTAAATAAAGGAGGGTTGTGTCCCTAAGTATCAACCCCTTAGACTGCAGGGAAAACAACTAAGAGGGGTTAATGAATGAATTCCCTAAACCTCAGTGCGCTGGAAGAGGGGGCAGGACAGAAAAGAATAAGTTGTCTTTTTAATTTTGTTTTTTAAGTAGAGCAGGCACTCATTGCACTTAATCAAGTGGAGAATAATCTGAGAGTCAAAGGCCCTTAATTATGTTTTCCTTTGGTATGATTTTTGTTTGTCTGACAGATCTCTTTGGCAGCCACGCAAAGAGGTTCTGCTATGTTTAGAGCAGTTTGTATTCCATATCTGAACCATTCCCCACATCTTTAGGCAAAGAGAAATGGAAATTCACCTGCACTTCTCTGAGGTGATGGAGTCAATCCCCCAATGGCTGCAAACTGTGTGTGCGCAGGAGAACTTTGGGTTGCAGAACACAGTGGTAAATGCTGAATGTGCAGAATGGCTTAATTTCCTCTGTGCAGGGCTGAGCAAGGTTATTAAGAAGCCCTTTCAAGTTTAAGGTTTTCCCCGGGGAAACTCCAGACACACAGCTGCTTGAAAGGAGAGAAACAGAGGGAGGAAGAAAGTAAGAATGAAAAGGAACTGCGATGTGGAGAGGCTGGCTGCGTGCTGCAGAGAAGCTGGAGGCAATGTTTTGCACAAACCTGAGATGAGGCAGGATAGCAGGAGTGGGAGGAGGGACAGGGCTCTCGGTGATGCTCTGGCTCCTGGTGCCTCACTCAGACACGAGGCAGGTGCAGAGATGCTGACACATGGTGGAATAAATTCACTGAGTGCTGAGCAAGGCTTGAATCAACTGTGATTCAACTATGGGTTGAGAAAAGCCATGGGTGAGAAAAGGAAGAGAGAAGAAAGTAGGGGTTTGTTCTGACCGGGTGTGTTTTGGGGGACTGTCAGTGAAACTTTGATTTGGTTTTGCTGTATCATTGGAAATATCCATGGGAGTGGAACCCAGTCGCTGCTGCCTGGTGTAGGGATATAGTGCTGGATATAGTATGTTTCTGAGAAAGCAGCAGCCCAAGTCAAAAAAATGCACATGGGATAGACAAATCCTTTAAAAAAATAAGATTTCTGAGGGGCTTTCTACATTTTTTCCAAAACAACTCATGAGAAAAACCTCACAGTGATGTGGAAATTGAGGAGAAAGCAGCCCAGGGTGGGGATGAGTGTAATTTTTGAGCTGTCAAAAGCAAAACAACCGGATTCCCCGACTCTTTGCAGAGTAAACATTTGCTTTCAGCAGTGTCATGTGTGTCCCTAAATAAGCCCCATCTCCTACCACCCTTGCTGTGGTGTTTTGGGGAGGATGGAGAGTGTGTCCCACACGGTGCTACGATGGGAGTAAGGACGGTTCTGCAGTGCTTGGATCAGCATGGGAGCACTCACACACTCCAAATCCCCCAAGCTTGTTTTTAACCAAGGTGTGAAGCCTTCCTACAGTGGGGTGCTCTTAGAGGAAGGCTCCAGCATGAGGAATATTTTCATGTAACTGCATTATGTCAAAGTCTTGGCTGACTTAGTTCCTTGGCCAACTTAATTATTTTTTATGAAGAATGCCACGCAGTGTCAGAAGCAATGAGATGCTGGAATTCTGTATCTAAAATAAGTTTAAACTTAGTTATTGCTATAGTGTCAGTTCAAAAAGAAAAAAAAAAAAAAGTCCCAATGTCAGCAAGTACCTGAGAAAAGAAAGTGTAAAATAACTAAATATATTTGTATAGTACAGCTTGCCAGTTTCAGCTTCCACAAGTGACTGATTTTATTTGCAAAGGGTAGGAGTATTTTAGGGTAGACTCTTTTTCACATTCTAGAACTGGAAGATTTCATAACCCACACTGTATTTTGAGATGTGTATCAGATGGTACAATTACAAAATGAAAAAAATCCTCTTGTCTTCTCATACAAAGAATATAGGCAGAGTCTACAGAATAGAGTTACTTCAGAAGTGTTCCAATGAATTTCCTACTGAAAATGTAGAACAGAGATACCAACACCATCTCAGTGTCTTTGTGCAGATTGTAGAATTAGATGATATTTGTATTAAGTCACTTTACTGCTGGTGCTTTAGTGCTGACAGCAGAGGATGACACCTTCTTTAGTGTAATTCACTTCTTTAAATCACCTCTATGCATTGTGAATTATATTGCAGGTACGTGTATTTTGACATGCAATTCACTCAGCTTAGGTTGTGTATATGGGAAATAGTTTTCTTTCACCATTAATGTTCAGAATTATATTTATTCGTATTTAAACCTTGTTAAATTCTTTATCAGCTCTAAGTAGACTGAAAGACAAGTGCACAGCCTTCAATGTGATAAATTTTGTGCCTCATTTTTTGGGTACTCAGTAAGCAATGTCCTGAAAAAATAATATTTTTTTTTTTTAATATTGAATTAGTCATAATGAAGTATTTTCATTATTGGGTTCATTAGCTTATAGATTTTTAGCAGAATAATTAGCTGAGCTTCAGTTAAGCCTAGAAAAGCCTAGCACTTCTGGAAATAAAATATTCTTTCTGAGACTTCCAAACTTGAGGCTGAAGTTTTCTGGAGTAAGAGTTTAGGTCTCTAATATGTTTAGAAATAAATATATTTTCAGCCTTCAGTTTCACATAGGCAGTGTGTTGCGTTTACAGCTTATACAACCATGAGAAATATTCCTTCTTCTGTTCAAAGACATGTCTGTATCATGGAGAAGGGTTTTTGATCTGGAAGGAGAATCTGATGATGGCAAAGTTGTTCATCCAAGTGCTATTCTAGGGCACCATGTTGGTGTTTGAAGGTGCAAAAACTCTTCCTGGCAGAGGGCAGTTCCGTCCTCGTGGGCTGCTCCATGTCTGGTGGCTGGATCTCAAGGCAGATGTGGCAAATGGCATTGAGGAATCAGGAGCTGCTGTAGAGTGAGGAGTTCCCTGGCACAGCACTGACCTTCAGCTTAACATGGGCTTGTCTGTATTGATTTTATCTTACAGCATGTTATTGAACACAAAACACGATGAGCCAAATCCCCCTTATTGTTCTTGAGTGCTGCAAGACTCCTCATATGAATAAGGGGACTGGGAGGTGACTCCATAAAAAGAATATTTAGCTGGGTTTTTAGATCATCTGCCAGATTCTAATCTCTGTAGGCATAGAAACAGGGTTCTTTTCTTTGACAGCCACGCATCTGAAATTAGAGTTTAACTCCTACAGTTGTCAAAATAGATTTTCTGTGGTTTCAGAGCTTTTTCTAGCATCAAAAGAATATTCAGTTTAAGTTTCATCCCTGTCTTATGAGGACTTAGGTTAGATTTTTCTGTAGGCTGATTGCTTGTCCTTAGTTACAAGACCTGGAGCAACTGTTATGTCCTCAATTCTTGTAATTTCTTCTAAAGGAATGAGAGTTTAAAACCAGGCAGTTTGGATGATAAGGGCCATTGGAGGCTGTGTCTGTGCAGTTGTTGTCAATCGATGCCTGGAACTCTACAAATCTTTTTACCAAATTTGAATCTAAGGACCACCAAGTAAGTTAAAAATAATCATTCTGATCTACATTAGCCTGAAAGCTTTTATAACAGGGGGATCTGGAGCATCTACTGCTCAGCCAGGAGAAATTTCCAGAGTTGACTTCATGACCTGACTATGGCAGAAACTTTGCCTACTTTTTCTTCATAATCCCTTCAGTATTTTCATCTTCTTAACAGAATACAGCTCAGAAATATACATGGGGTTTATTGAACAAAAAAATTCAATCAGCTCAGCTATGATAGTGCAAAACACTTTATTCTCAGCACAAATTTTAACCTGCAAAAAAAAAAAAAAAGTAGCAGCTTTGTAGATTGCTGTTTTGGACTGCGCTATAGGTTTGGTAGGCAGAGAGAGGAAAAAGATCAGAATAGTAAAAGAAAGAACACTCTTGATCTGAAATTAAAATTTTTGACAATAATGGCCTTGTAAAGATGTGAGCAATATAGAGCACATGAAACATGATACAGCTACAAGTGTGAAAATAATTTAAGCAAAATAGGAAGACCTTTCTTTTAATGCCTCTAGGCAAATCTGGGAGATTGTTCCATTTGTTTAAAAATTCCTGGACACATTGTCTTTCCCACAGTAAATTTTTGTGCTATTAGTTCTTACTCCTTTCACTGTAGGTAGCTGAAATTTATGCATGGAATTAAAACCACCTCCCACATTGGGATTCTGACCATTTGAGATCCTGCTCAGGAAATTAATTTTCTGTTTCAGAGGAAGAGGAGCAGGTGAAGATCTCAGTCATGTCCTCTGTCATCCTGCTTCAGAGCAGAATCAGCTCTGCTCAGTGCTATCTCCATCCCTGGCACATGAGGACACAACTGCTACTAAAGATCTCCAGTTATGAAGTCCCTGCAGCATCCTTAGGGAAATCTATCCTGAGCTAAAGTGTCCTTACAATTAGAAAGATTTGCCTAATATCTAGCCTAAATCTCCTTAGCTGTAGGTTAAGCTCATTAATTCCTGTGCTATCCCAAGTCCAAATAGTCAAAGGATTCTTTCCTTCCTTTTAGTACATTAAGACTTATCAAATCTCCTCTCTCTCTGCTTTTCTTTAGCCTAAGAATCAACAGTTTATTAAATATCTTCTTTTAGGACAAACTTAGTATGATTGATTTTTTTTTCTTTAATTTTTAAAAATGGCTTTTTCAAATTGTTTAGTTTTTTCTTGGACAGCAGTGGGATATAACATTTCAGGTGATATCTAGATGAACTGGTATTTCTGGAAGACAGAATGTTTTTA
Organism: Melospiza melodia melodia; assembly: GCF_035770615.1. Lineage (NCBI taxonomy): Eukaryota > Metazoa > Chordata > Aves > Passeriformes > Passerellidae > Melospiza > Melospiza melodia. Next base: position 11,908,184 of record NC_086211.1, on the reverse strand, counting down.
TGCCTCTGAGGAAATTGTTCCTGTTCTTGTAAGGCCATGACATTTACTGAGTCATAAACAACTTATGATCTTACAGCCTTCTTATCAGGTCTTCAGGGTTCCTAGTTAGCTGACTACTCACTATATCTATATTTATTTTTTTGCCTCTACATTTCTTTTTTCTTTTTGAACTGCCTTCACTTTTCTAGATTACTTCTCCAATTAGTCATATTTTTCTGGGAGTGTTTGTTTTGTCCAAGCTGCTTTTGTGTTCTTGTAGAACCTTGCACTCCTCTGTTTTCTTCGCAAAAAGATGTGTGCTCTCTAATCCTGCTGCTGAAACCATCAAACAGGAACAACCAGGGCAGCCACTGAAGGAACCTGACTTGATGTTCCCTCTTTAATGGTGGGCACCTAACAAGTGCAGAAAATTGTTTTCCATCCTTATTAGTACTGCCTCAGCAGTAGATTAATTAAGCCCACGAGGGTTTGAGTTTGGTGACTGCTATTTTTTGCCTTGTTTTTATTTTCCTTTTTTTCTCCAAGCTTGCTCAAAAGAACATACATGAACTTACAAATAACAGGAAATTCAACATTTATCTTTTTCTTCTTTCCCTATTCCTTTTTCCCCCCCCTGGTTTTCATGCGTCCATTACCTTGTTACAGAAAGAAATTAAATGTATTTCTGGTGACTAATCTTTTGCCAAATCTCGTCATCTAGAAGTTCACAACTAGTTTGATTACTTATCTCAATACTTTTCCAGGAAAGTAATCCCACTTTTCTGCAGCTGTCTGAACCTTATTTTTGCCTTCGATTTTTAAATGCAGATAGACACATTTTTCCCTTTTCTGCCTGTCCACCACTCCACCATTGTCATGAGTTGCAACTGGTAATTGATTTTGACATTGCCTCAATCAGATCTGTAATGAAGTAAATCCACCCTAGCTGTTTTGAAATTAAATTTAACTTATCTAAAAAGTCCTAGATTGTTTTCCCTATGTTTTTTGCCCTGATTCACTGGTAATAACTGTACTGGCAGCCTGCTTGTAATTATATCACTAGAGCAGTCTGAAGCAAAATTATATTAAATTTTTGGCTTTCTTGATTTTCCTCTTACTAGATTTTCTCCACCATGTAGTAGCAGATCAGTTTTACTATTATTTATTTTTTCTCCCTTTGTATATGTGGGCCCTTCTTATATTACTAATACACTCTGAGAATCACTTTAGCCTGTTGTCTGTTTGCTCTTAGGTTTTACATTTTGTGTGTGCACTTGTGCTATTCCTTTCCACTTATCCCTGGTAATTAAAAACCTTTTCAAATTCCTGTCCTTTGAAGTGAATAAATAAATTTGTGCCTTAGTGAAGTGACATCTTGATGATCATCTGTTTCACACTCAGATAATCTGTCTTTAACTGTCCTATTTTAGTAAAGAAACTTCTGGTTCTCCTTTAACTTTACATTTTTTTATTGTTCTCTTTTCATTTCACTGTGACTGTCAACTACCTTTTTGTGGTGACTCTTATGGGTAAATAGGAGGGTTATTACTAATAAGAATGTTGATAATAATTTTCTCTGTCTCAAGCAACTGGGGCCCTGTGTGGACTTGAGGGAAAAGTGTGAGTGAAGCGATTTCTGTACAAATGGAAAAGGTTCAGGAGGGAGGGATCCTACAGAAAAACTTAGGCAGTGCTCATGGATGTAACAGAGCTTAAAAACTGAGATCTGTTTGGATCACCAAATCAAAATAGATGTAAGTTTTATATTGCGTTTCTCTTGGGAGATTCTTTCTTCTGCTTGGAATTTTATAATAGTTCATTTGAGTGTGTTTTCTGTCTTTTAGAAACACGATTCTTCTGCAGAAGCTACTGAATTGGCATTGTATCATGGAGGGAACTGCAAAGGAAGGGTTGAAGGGAAAATATCCAAATAGTACCCGTTTCTATGGGAAAAACTACTAAGTTGTGACTGTTAATTGTGTGACTGATGTGAACGTGTTTTAAGGTGGAAATGGATTTTTTCAAGGTATTCTTTTGATGATTGCTGCTGCATCTCACCCAACATCATATTACATAATAGAATTAATATCCCACGTTACAGAGGAACCTCTTCTGGAAAGTCTGGAGGCAAAAAGCAGGGCTGATATTTTCACTTTAAGAAGCCCTTTCATTTCAGGATCTTGCTAAAGAAAGATTACACACACTGATTTTCCATTTATAAGTGCATAATTTAAATTTTCTTGCCTCAGAACAATTCCATTCCCTTTCCCATTGAAGTTTCTGTTAGATATGTTAAATTAGATGGTTAAATGAGTTGGCAAAATTACTGCAGAAAGGCCACTGAGAACACACCAATTTTGACATTACTTGTAGTATTTAGGAGTTTTATCCTAAAACATTAGATGTTCTCCATAAAAGCTGAAGATTTCTGTCACAGGAGTATAGAGGGTTTTAAATGTTTGATGTGAAGTAGCTATTCTTGATATTTTTTGTATGAAATATAATTTTTAAAGTCTCAGTTGGAGATTGTCCCTTTGTTCCTCACTCTTATTTCTTGCCTGCATCTGCAGAGGGTTATGAATTTATTTCAATCATAGAAAATTCCAGAAAGGACTAATTATGTCGTTGCTTATCATTTGCAGTTAGTAAAAGCAATGAGTAAACTCAGGGAGTTTGGATATTGCAGCTATTTCATAGACCTCTTTCTTCACATAGGGAGAAGGAGGAAATAGCACATACTTTTTCCTTTATTTTTTATTTACTACAAAACTGAAAGAGATCTCATGTTTTAATTTCACAATGATATCTAGCTTGTCATGTTTGTCTGTGCACTATGTCCTGTATAATCTTTAGATCAATGAATTTTCTGTTTTGTCCTAAAGTGCTACGTGCATCAAAAAAGTGACAAAAATGGGTTTTATGTATATTTTAGATGCCTGCAATGCCTTTCATAGTGAAAGAGATGATAAACATCTGAAAAATGTCAGTGCCCATAACTGGGAAGATCAGCTGTAATGGAAATGCACCATCTTGAGTGGTTTTAGAAGCATAAAATATTAACAAACCATTTGTATCAAATAAGTTAATAACACCTCTTGGTAAATGCTCTGATACTTTTGTTTGCTGCTGCCACTTCACTTTGTGCTTGTATAAAATAGTTTGGGTATGGATCTTCATCCATTGAAAAATACTTACAGCATCCACAGTAGGAGTTTTATTTCTTGTTTGTGGCAAAGACAGGTTCAAGATGCATCAAGATAAGCTTGCAATGTACTCAGCACTTTGCACTGAATCCTTCTATTGACAGTAATTTATGCTAGTTTCAAAAACTAAGCAACTTTTCACATACTAATATGTTAAAAATGTGAATGAAAAAAGTTCTGTTCTGACATTTCTTTAGCTAGTTATCTCAAACTTTGGAAATTTGTTAAATTAGCTGTATTATTCTGATAGAACAAGCCTGTGTTAGGTGTTTCTGCTTTTTAAATAAACTCTTTTACCCGTCTCTTCTCTGCAAGGATTATTTTGCTCTAAGAGAATTCAAGGAAAGTTTTTCCTCAGTTGTGATGGCATTCCATAAAGCAATTGCATTGCAGATGCCAGGCAGCGGAAAAAAAAAAAAAAAAAAGACAGATTTACTTACCTTGCCATACTTACAGAACTGGAGGGACAACAATCTTTTATAAGAATTTATATTTTTTGGAGAACCAAAGTTTAAAAAAAAAATAAAATGGAAAGAAATCTTGGGTTGAAAATCTCTTCTAGAAAGAAATGGAAGCTAAATTGCACATCCAGAACATAGCCTAAACAATAATGTACTGAAAAAAATCTAAAAATTTTCTGTGTATTTTCAGCAGGGATGGATTTGAGTCAATCATAAATTTAAATAACCTTTAACTTGATATGGATGTAGCAGGAGGTCAAACTTAGCTGGGAGTTGTGGGCATGTCCTGGTGGAGCTGGACTGGGGGTGCAGCAACAGGGCCAGAGGTGGGAATGGGGCAAATTCCAACTGAATGCAAGGACAAAAAGAATCACTGTAGGAGGGGTGAATTTTGGGGATGAGGCTCACAGGAGAATGGAGGTGTTTAAAACTCTGCTGGGCACAGACTTTGGCACCCTGAGCTGGCTTTGCAGGAGGGTTTGCAGTGGAGACCTCAGGAGGCCCCTGCTGCCTTTCTGTGGATCTGGGTGCCACAGTCCAGCACGATTCATTGGGTTTGGTCACATCCTTGCCTTGGTAAATTCAGCTGGCACTGGAAAGAGCAGTGCACCTCCAAAAACCTTGGGGATTAAATATTCAGGAAGGTTTCTCAGTCAAAAGCCTGAAGAATTTCAGATAGGAAAACTTTTCAGTTCTTCTAAAACCCAAACAAACCCCAGCTCCTTCACTTATGCAGTGTGTCTAAGTGTTTTTGAACCCACCTTTTAAATGGCCCACCAGCTTAGAAAATGAATTTTAAATGGTAAACCTGACTTCTAAGCTCAGAAATACAAAATGAGCCAGACTGTGCTCATAACCATATTAGTAGATGCATTTCTTACACGGTGATGAGTCCCAGAAGGAGCTGCATCTTGAAAATTGTGTTGTCTAACTTCTGGATATTCACTTTTTCCCTTTATGTGCTTGATTAATATCTGCAAAGCTACTTGTATGGATGTAAATTTTTTTTCTTTTTTGTAAAATGCTATAAAATATGAAATTAGCATTGTATAATTTCTGCAAGGTTATATACCTTTCTATTATTTTTTCTCATCTGTTGCAGACTGAAAAGAGGGGGGTTACCCCCTCTCCAAAGTTAAATAGACTTTTAATTAAATAAAGATTTTTCTCTTCAAAATGGAGTCTACAAATATCTAATCCCAGAGCTACAATTTCTCAACCTTCCTCCTCTTCTGTGAGATGTTGCTATGGTTATTACCCTGCTGGGTAGTGAAATGCAGTAATTTGTTTAGCAATTCCTTTCTCCCACAATACTGTACACACATAGAGGAGGTTTGCATTTACCAAGTGCATCAGTGTGACAAGTCTCCTGTTTTTCACAAATCCTTCTAATTTAAGTCATGGTTTGTAAAGCACATATATTTTGGGTTAGCAGCTGAAATTTTTATCCAGCAAAAATAAATTTCTCTAGTAGGAGAAATAAGTTTATAGGAAGCTGCTCCAAGCACTGACTGCCTTTCTTCCTCTCTGCAGAAAATGTGAGGGCTCTGGAAGGAGCAGCAGATGTTATGTGTGATCTTTTTGAATTTGTCAGGCATTACTATTTAGATGACTAAACAATCAGATGTTTGAAAGAATCCTAAGTCATAATTCAGTTTTCATTAGGAGCAGGGGATTTGCACTAAGATCTGTTTAAGACAAGTGGTGAGAATAAGAATAGTTCTGTTGCATCTGTTCTGTTTCAGTATGATCTGACTTGCTTCAAATCTTAAAACATGTCTGTAATTCAAGTGGTAAGCAATGATAATATTTGCAAGGGTTTCTTTGAGCAAGGCATCTTCACAGTTCCTCAATATCTGTAAGCCATTTAGTTTCTAAGCTTCTTCAAACATTTGGGCTGCTTTGGACATTAAATATTGGAGAATGTAGAAGGTTCTGCCATGGCAAACAAAGAGTTTGGGGTTTACCTGCTTGGTGGTGCTGCCTCAGCTCCAGAGGGCTGTGATCACTGTGTGCAGGGAAGGTGCTGCATTGCAAGGTTTAAAACAGCAAAGAGAAAGGGAGCGACAGTCAATAAAAATCTGCAAGGAAATAAGCTGTTGGTTGAGCAAGAGTGGGTTTTATTTGGGCAGAAAACACAGCAGGCTGATGAGTGGAAATGTCTCCTGTTCTGCTTTACCAAGCTATGACCTGGCTGTTCTGTGGATTCTCCTCACTTTCATTCAGTCTTTTCCTAAAGTTTCAAGTGATGAAAACTTGAGTTCTTCTTTTGGGAGAAAAAAATGTTCTGTACTCTAATTAATCCCATAATCACTTTGTTTTTTTCCTAATAATCAAAACATATATTCTTAATTAAGCCCTGGCCCTTCTTGCCTTGCATGATCAGCAGAAAACTTGTGAGTTTATGGCCTATGGCCATTTTTGCTGCTTTTTGGATGTTATAGCAGCTACCTCTTCAAATGATGTCAGGTGTACTCTTCCTTTTTCTATATCCTGTTTCTTCTCCCTGCTCACTGATATTTGCAGGATGGGTTAAAAAAAAAAAAACCAAACTCTGGAGTCCATTTTCTGGCAGGAAAAAGTGAGGAATGGCCAAAAAATAATTAGTTTTTAAAAAGGAAGTAAGTAATTAAGCTCTTACATGCAGTTTATGAAAGCCTGTGGGCTGGCTGTATCAGGCAGCTGGCTGGATTTAGAGCCGTGGCTAGTTTAATGTAATTTGGGAGAGAAACCCAAGGCAAACACAGCTCTGTGACTGAGGGAGGTCATGTCCATGTCCTGTCCTCTAAACTTGCACCCTCGCTGGGCTGTGAAGGGAAAACAATACTCTGACCACCCTGAGCAGTGAATGAAGGAATGGCCATTGATCAGCTTAGATAAAATGATTGCATTTTGTTTCAGTGCAAGATCAGGTGAAAGTTTCAGTAGCATTTCCTCTCTCTTTTCAGCTGTTTACCTGTTTTAGTGCTGTCTTACAGCTCTCTGTGTTGCCAGGGTTTCAACACACTCCTCTGCTCAGTTCTGGAGGATGAAATGAGTGTTTTATTGCAATTGTCTGGAATTTTCTTCATTCAGTCTTGCAGAAAAAGTACATCTGTCAAATGCACCTGTCTTCCTGCACTGAACTGTCAAGAATTGATGCATAACTCCCAGAAGTATAGAGGAGTTGTTCTCAGCACCTTGACTTTTCATTTCTAAATCACCCAAGATTCTCCTAACCTTTTCTTTGCCTCACAATCATACAGTAAATTTGCAGTAGACTGACTTCTCACTCAGCCTTCCAGACTATTTCCTCCATTGAGGTGTTTCTATTTTTCCACTTCATCTGCACCAGCTTAATCCTATGAGATTTTCCTTCAGTTTTGTGGACATTTACTTTAACGTGCAGAATATCATAGAATTTGAGGTTTTGTGGCAGCTGGACTAATATGACATGTTTTAAAATGGCATTGATTTCACTTATTTGATTTCTCTGAAACTCTTTCATTGCCATCCTCTGTGCCTTCCCAAACTCCTCCTCATTTTGGATCATCCAAACAAGGTCAGTAAAACTTGAAGATAGGTGTGTCCTTAAAGGTAGGGAATTCAGGGAATAAGTTTGAGAATGACAGACCACAGAATACAGTCTCCAAATTTTAGATTTTATGCGAAGTAAGAAAAGCATTAGGGATTCTGTCTTCTAAGGTTTTAATAGCAACTGTCATATAGAGAAAAAAAAAAAAAGCTGACAGTCCTCCTCAACCAGTTATAATTATGTTGATGTTATGTGTTCATTTTGAAATCCCAACCAGGTTGATTATTACAATCAATAGATGATCGTTTTTTATGATAATATGTTTTATGATGTCATGTGTGGATGATGAAAGCAGAGTCATGCTGATGTTTCAAATCAACAAGTTGTAATTATGTTGTTTGGAAATTGAATAGGGTTTCTTATGGCCTTGAAGATGAGTATGGAATATCTCCAAGGACAGAGATTCTGTTTTTCCACTCCCTTCAGCTGGGCTTTGGCATCTCCTAGCAGGCAGCTACAAAGCAGAGGTCCCTTCCTGCCCCTTTCCCTCTGAGCCTTGTGTGTTTTCTGCAGGCAGAAGAAAACAGCTCTCAGCCCCTCTCTAAGGTTACGTGCAGCAGTCCCTGCCTGTGCTGGCAGCTCTCCACTGGGCTTTACCTGGTTTGACCAAGTCTTTGGTGTACCCAAGCTCTTGGATCTGTCCTGTCTCAGTGCATGAACTCGTGTGTGTGTCCAGTTTGGTCAAATGTGGCTCAATCATCTTCTGATATGGGTACTTCTGGTGTGTCCCAGGAGTTCTGTGGGCAAACCTTGGCATGTTTATCTCCCTGAGCCCTTCCTGTATCCCTCAGCACTGCATCCTTCCCCTTACTGAGCCCTGGGCCCACGTTTCACTTGGTTTTCCTTTTGCTGCTGCTGTACTTTCCTCACCACCTTCCCATCCCTTGCCAGTCACATTTCTCCAAGCTCTGTGTATGTGGCGCATATTTGCCCAAGAGTCAGAGCAGCTGGGAGCAGGGCGCAATGTGATTTGGGCTGTGTTTGCCCTGGGAGCAGGGCACGGGGTGATTTTGGGTATATTTCCCTTAGGAGCATAGCACAATGTGATTTGTGGGAGCATAGCAATGTGATTTGGGGTGTGTTTGCCTTAGAAGCAGTGCACAATGTGATTTTTGGGGTGTTTTTTTCCCTAGAAGCAGGGCACAATGTGACTTGGGGTGTGTTTGCCCTAGGAGTGTAGGAAAATGAGATTTGCTCCATCTTTGTGGTCAGAAGCCCTTCCCCAGGACTCCTTGTGGGCCAGCCTTGGTGGAGAGCAGCTCCTGGTGCAGAGGAAGCAGTGTGTGCATTAAAGGAGGGGATCATGTCAGATAATACAGCAAAGTAAGATCTGCCATCAAAATCCAGAAAATTCTGCATTGTTTTCTCCAAAATGAATTTCACCCTCAGCATGCAGCTTCAGAGGGGGTGTGTGTGAGCTAAAATACAGCTTTGCAGCTGTAAACCCTGCATGCTGAGGCTGAGCAACTCCTTCAAACTCTTATTCAGCAATAAAGCATTAAGAGCTTGTTTCATCTGTTCTTTTGACAACCATGTCTTAATGACCCAGAAAAGAGGTATCCAAGCAAAAACATAGTAGGGCTCTAAAACCCTGAAGGAATTCAGTCACTAAATTGTCTACAATTATGTGACACCCACACATGCTGGCTTAATGTATTACACTGAGAATGTGTTGACGACTTCACCGGCAGTTTCACATTAAAATCCCTGAGCAGAGCATGGAGATTTTATTTTTCACTCTTTATGTGAAGAAGTAAATTTAATAAATATTTTTGTGAATATAATTATTTTATGTTAACTATATTTACATTGGTGTATATCATTTTAAAAGAAACTATTAAACTCAGCAGTAAGGGAAGAGAATATGTATATATACAGTTCTGCTCGTTAAGTAGGGCTGTGAACTGACTTCATCATCAAACTTGAGGTACATAAATGGAAAGGATATGCCTGTGAAATATTTTACAATTTCACTGTTCTCATTTCTCTTAGCTGAGCAAATCTGATTTTTTTCCCCCTTCAGTGAAAATGAGGATAAAATTCTTTTTTTGTGAAGATTAAGTTCTTTTAACCTTATTAAAATGATAGTAGTTAATAGAAGAAGGGTATCTTATAAATTTGAAACATTTCAAATTTAAACTGAGGTTATTTTCCGTTTATAATTTTAAGCGATAATTTCTAGATTAAGCAAACTTTGGTTAGGGTGGCCTTGTATCATTATTAAATCTTTTTGTATAAACAGAAGTTTTAGAGCAGAAGGAAGGTAAAAATTATTGTAGAGACTGTGCATAGTATTTCTGATGTCTCAACATTGCTGCAAATAAAGTCAAGAAACCTTCTTTAAGTTTTCTCAGATTTTTAGTATAATAGTTCAGGAACTCAAGTGGAAATGGGTAGGCCTTGAAGAAAACAGACATGCTGAACACTGTGGAAGACTATCATTTGCTTGAGGGAAATCTTGCTGGAGATCACAGAAACATATTAATATTCATTGAAATTAAAACCCTTTTTTTCTTTGACTATCTTTATGCATTAGAGGAAGAACAATTCTAGGGTTTTGCCAAAATCTAAGGTGTAACACATTTCTGCTATTTAATGTTGAGCAAGTTAATGTTATGCCTCAGTTTCCCTGGCCATAAATGGGGATAATGATACTTATCTCCTGTAAATTGCTTTGGGAACTTTTGATTATGAAAGTTGAATATGATTATTCATTATGTTTGCTTCCTATGAATATTCTAGTGAATGTGTTTCGCAAGGGGATGATTAATTTTCAACAAATATCGGAGACTTGAGAAAATGAGTTTATATCCTCATAAATATAAATGTTCTGTTTCAGATACTGAGGAAATGTGACATATTTGTATTCCATACAAATGAAGGCAGTATTCTCAAATGAGGAACACTGAGCCCACACGTGTTAATCACATGTTCTCTCATGCCAAGAGCTATCAAGCTTCTCTCATTCCAAGAGGGAATGGTTCTAAGGAACACATAGAGATACTTTTAGACAAAATAAGAAAGAGATGTAGATGCAGAGTTGACTGAGATATGGTCATTTCCACGTGTTGCAGAGGTGAAACACACGGGGTGTTTTCTCTGACAGGTTTTAAATATGCAGTGTCATTCTGCGACTCGGACGGTGTGGTGTGACGTGGGTTATGAATGTCATGCCACAAGTGTAACTTGTGGGGAAATCACTGTTTAATAAGTATGTATTTCAGAAAGCCTTCAATGACAAGAGATGGGACAATCTATGAGACAGATTTTAAATTTGCAGTGTCATTCTGTGGCTTAGATGGTGTGGTTATTCATGGGTTATAAATGTCATGCCACAAGTACAACTTGTGGGGAGATCACTGTTTAATAAGTGTGTATTTCAGAAAGCATTCAATGCCAAGAGGTGGGATAATCTGTGATTGATTTTATAGATTTTTGCAGTGGTCAGTCACCCTCAGTGTCAGCAATGTTTGTCTCACAGCTGGGGTTCTCTGTCTTGCTGTCATTGCTCTCTCTCTTTGCTCTATGGAGATGCTTAGGTGCTAGAATTACACAGCACTGGGGAACCCTTTCAGGTAGGCTGAAGAGATCAAGCCTTTGTCTACTAATAAGACACATTTTTTAACCTTGAAGCCTTAGTTGCTGCATATTTACACTTTTCCTCTAATTTCTCAGCTCTCTTTGATTACCAGACACTGTGTAGTCACACGGTCTGTAACATTGTCTTGTTCTTACACTTTGCTCATTCTTTGTCAGACACTGAATTGGGTTTTATTTTGGTTTGTACCCAGCACCACGACAGAGTAGCTGAATTACCTTTCCATTTAATCTACACTGTCACAATTGCAGCTTTTTTGGCTTCACACTTGGCAGGACCTGTACTCTGTGCTCCCTGGTCTATAACTCTGCTCAGTAGTTGTTTCAACACAACTTTCTCAAGGGTTAAAGGCTTTCCATATGATTTTTTTTGTCATTCTGTCATCTACAGATTCTAATAGGAGTATTTTTATGGGCATTCAATTGTGTGATCAAAATGAATCTCATTCTGGTGATTGTTTTTTTTCTGCTTCCTGCTCTTTCACAATTACAATGCAACTCACCAGTCATCTTTTAACAAATAACTTTGGTAAGTTTGTTTGTTGTGTGTATTTTTAAAAAATCTTCATGTACGGCTATTCATAATTAAAAATCCCACCAAACAGTTTGTAGTTGAAATGCTTAAATCTAATGAACAAAACAGAAGACTATGAGAATGAGTATCAGGACTGTTGTCTTCATCTTACTATTGAAAAATATCATGTAGGCAATATATATTTAATTATTTAATAAACATACTTGCCTAGGTTTAGATGAACACAATTGTGCTTCACTTTGAGGACCAGGAGCTAAAAAAGCATGCAAGAGCAAGAGGGACCTATGTCAATCCTTGCTAAAGAAAAACCCTTAAAGCGTTTTTCGCAACTTTAAACTCTATGTCTACAAAGCAGGACTGGTCAAGAATGAGCACAGAGGTGGGTTTGGGGCTGGCTCTGAGTTTAGTTTCTGTCATTAATAAAAAACTCTGTTCATCAACACTGACACCTCAACCCTCTCTAGAAAGTCATAGGTAAATCAGTCATGCAAGGAATAATTTCCATTTCTAGAGACAAAGCTCTAGAAACATCACTGGAATATGGAGACCAGGAGACAAAGAAAATTTTCAGGTGGCCTGAAAAAACAAAAAAGGCAGTAACTAAAGAGAGTGTTTGTGCAAGATTTCTGTAGGATAGCCTAAAGAAAAGTAATTTTCACTTACAAGAGCTTAATTTAATAATTATTGCCCTGTGGGTAAAGCACAAGTCAGCAAACACTCGCTCCAGCCCTTTCTAACAATCAGAAGATTACTTGGGGCATTAAAAAACCCTAAATAAAAACCCCAGCAAAGGCAAACCAACAGGCCAGAGCTTTATAATTTTGTCAACTTTTATTTTATTTCATTTTTTTTCAGAGGTGTGAATAGATATTGAATTGTGCCTGAGAAGTGTGATTGTTTTGTCACTCCTGCTGCACCAGGGGATTTTTATTTTGGCAGTTATCGTTAAGTAAAAACTGCCAGTGAAAGAGTTTGAGCTAGAAGAACATATTTGAAAGATTCCTGCACCAGTCAAACTCGCTTAGCCCCTTAATCCCTTACATTGGCAGTTGAATCCAAGAAAAAATGTAGCAGTGCACAGAGGAGCTATAAACAAACAAAGCTTGAAGCTCTTGGCACCTTAAAAAATTGCCTGTTTCTTGTTAATACATTGCAATAAAACAATAGCTAGTGAACATTAGTGGAGAAGGAAATCAGCCATGAGGAACTCAAAGATGGTGGCATTCCAATTGTGGGGAAAAAACAACGAGGAAGCGGCTGAGATAAATCCTGCAAATACCATGCAAGGTTTTTGAGGACTTATTAATAAAACACACCCATAGAACACGTGCAGAAAATGAAGTTAGTTGATCATTTGAGTGGTGGAATATTTGTTTAAGGCACTGGGGCACTCCATTTCCTGCAGTTTAAACAGATTTTTTTTGACAACCCACTGTGAGCCCTGCCTTACCACCCCTTCTTAGCCCTAATTGCTCACATTCAGCAACATTTTTGCTACAGAATATGGGAAAGAAACAAAATCAGATGTCCCATTTGTAAAGTGCAGTGATGAGAGCAAGGATTCATTCTCATTATTTGCTTCACTGTGAATTGTTTGAGTATCTTGTTAAAAGTGCAACAGGAAGAATTTTTGTGGTGACTTAATGATGCAGGTGCCTACAACTGAAAAACAATATTTGAAATTGTAAAGTTTGGATTGAAATGTTATTATATTAATATCACAATTCTGTAAAATACAGACTGAGGTAGAAATGCTGCAGAAAACAAATGGCAAATGCACAAAATAAAGTCCTTTAGTTGGCCCCTTCCTATATGCAGAAGGTTTTTATTTTTGGCAACAACTATATAGTTCTATAACTGTTCTTTTTGGTAGGTGGAGTGGACAGGTAAGGAATCAAGAGAAAACTGTAGAAGATGAACCACAGTCCAGTTATTTAGAACTGCATGTGCTTGTTATCTTTTGTTCTGTAGTTTGTCTGTCTTTTGATTTTGCATCCTATACGTTTCCCCTTCTGCCATTTAGGTCTACTCAAGATGCTTTTACACCATTTTCCAGATCTCATGCTGATAAACCAGTTGATGGACACACACTGCAAGGCTAGGTTATGAATTTTGTCTGGATGTGAAATCTAATTCTGAACGCCTGGGATACAGGTTTGTCAGACTTAAACTTTCATCATGATGGGAATTCTGATTTTTTTGCTCTCACTTTTGAATGGGACTGGGATGGGGCAGGGAGGGCCATGCAGATGAACTGGGGTTTAGCCAAGTGTTTTCAGTGAGGAGACAAGAACTTGCTTCAAGAAGTAGATCAGATTCCACATCAGAGAGGAGGATTATTACTTGTAGTTTTAAGAAGTAGTAGAGGGAAAGCCTCTGGAGGATAAGATGGATATATCTGGGAATGTTGCAGCATCTTAAACCTCAAGTTACTTCCCTGTGTGTAATCAACTCTGTGTGGGAAAAGCACGAGGTGCTGTGCTTGTGCATCTCTCCTCATTTGTATGAAGCTCCTCCTTGGAGTGGTTAGTAAAACATCTGCTGGTATGCCTGTGAGGTGAGCGTTGCAAAATCACATCCCTTGAGAGCATGTACTACACACAGCCTTGTTAGCAATGGAATTTAATAAATCCCACATCTCTGGGCTGCCCCAGGTGGGTTTGCATCCCGAGCTGCACCGTTTCCAGAGCGCACTGCGTGCTCCAGCACAGCCTGCAGGGCAGGGCAGAGGCTCCCTTGGCACAGCCTCCTGAGGGACACCTGGAGGGTGGCAAGGCAGAAACTTTGGACATTTGCCTACCTTTATAAAACTTCTCTGCTAAATCTGAGCAGTCTACCTAATTAAGATGTCCAGGGCATCTACACTGGATATTTGCATGTATATACCTAGCAAAAACTAACAGTAAGGTTAGGACTACGTCTTTTGTCCTTGGATGTGTGTGGCAACCATCTTGACATCCTCCTTGTCATGCTTTTTATAAGCTACAAGAACATAAAATTTGGTGGGTGATTGGTTGATGATTTATCATCATGGTTTGTGTTTTTGTTTGGTTTTTTTTTTTGGGGGGGGGGGTTAGTTCTGGGGTTAATTCTATGTTTGTGTGGGGGTGGTTGTGGAGTGATGATGACAGTTGGTTATTGGTTTTGATACTAGGAAATATAGAGGAAGGTTAATTGAAAGTGTATTGGTGGTGTGGGCTCATTGACACCTGCAAGTGGCACAGACAGCAGCAAATGTGGTTGTGAATGTGTATAACTCTGCACTGTGTGTACAAAGGCAGGGCAAGCTCTGATACCCCAGGACCTTTGGCATGGTGAAGGTGCTCAATATCTAATAATGCCATTTAGTGTCACCCTGCAAGACAGAGTTTAATTTTGTGTATTTTCTGAGAACACTCCCCACAGAAGTCAGTAGTGCCAGGGAGGTGTTGGTTGATAGTGCAGGAGTCTGAAACCCTCCCAGGCCGTTCTTGTGCAGTACAGGCACACCATCATTGGTGATTAATGCACCATAATGTACCAATCATGTGTCCCAGTGCTGTCATCTCTGGAGATCAGGGAACATGTGATTTGATTTTTAAGTGTGATCTAAATAGATAATACCTATTTACTTTGCAATACTTGGAAAGCCCTTAAGTCAGAATGATGTTTTAATTGCATGGTTTCCATCAGCATCCAAGTTTTGTTCACTGTTTTGCATTCACTACGTCATAATTCCTTCCTGGAATTCACAGGGGACTTCTTTTCACTTACATGAAGATCTCTTCATGCTGTTCTGTCAGTGAAAAAGAGACTTAAAGTGGGAGTAAATTACACTAATATACAGAGTCAGAGAGATGTAAAGCAGTGTTATTGCAGTAGAGTATGATGTCCATCTGCTCACTGCAGTTCTCAACAAAAAGAAATGCTCTCCTTAGCTAAGAAGGAAGTGGTGAGGACAGTGACTTAGATTAATAGAAATGGCAGTAGCCCTTTTTCACATCTCATTTCAACCCAGCAGAAGGGAACCAGGTGCTGTCACCATTTCCTAGGTGATGATGTTCCCTAGGATGACTGTGTTGCTACTTCAGTTTAGGTAAAATCCTAAAGAATAAGAATTGCAGATGCTCTCCTTGCTGGTGTTTTAGGATAGAGAATCTTTGTGTCTCCATGGGCTGACAGTATGTGAAAAATGAATTATTACCAGTGAGCAATGAGAGTTTATTAAAAATAGAAGTACTTATCTTCAGAGAGAGATAATCACAGTGCATTTCCAGTTGGATTTCTTATAAACAAACAACCAACTCCCCAAAACCACAGCCCATCAAGAAAAAACTTAATGAGAGAGACCTGTAATGCATTTTTAAAATAATGTGGTTTGGTATTTCAGCACTACATGAGAACAGGAGAGCTCTTTAAATCCACTTAAGGTCTTCCTACCTCCTGGGTTTCATTTTAGAATTCAGTGTCACCACTAAAGCACAAGGACACTGTTCATCCTGGCTTTAATCTGTATATTCCACTGGGTTGATTTTCATTGAAACCAGCCATATCTTTACTTTCATTAAGGGTTCCTTTATGAGGCACTCTTAAAATTTTTGATCTAGATTTCCGGTACTGCTAACTGATAATCAATCTTTTTTTTATGAATAACATCTTTCCATATGAATATTTTAATTGAATTTAGCAGGAATTTTTATGAATAATATATTTTACCATCAAAAGCAATGACTAATACTGTAGTATTTGATGTTCTGGATTTTCTTTACCATATAAAAGCCTTCTCTCTGCATGTTAAGTTACATTAGCTGTTTAAAAATACAAATACATAAATTATGGTTCTAAATATGGTTCCCTTTGTCTTTTGTCCTACAGATAAGTTCAGGCACATTGGAAAGTGAACATGTGGTTTTGACAAATATAGAATAAATTCTTGGAGTGTGTGACATAGCTGTCAGTGGTACTAGAAATTTCCAAAGCCAGCTTCACAAATGAGTCTGGTAACAGTGGTGTGAACTCAGAAGTCAGAGGTTCTTGTTGTTTTGGGGCTGGCAGATATTCAGTGTTGGATTAAAATGCCATTTTTAGCTCCTTTTTTGTTGGAAAAGATTGGGTGCTGGCCAGAAAAGCTGGGCTCTTTAGATGAGTGGCAAACCCCAGAAGGTCCCAAAGGTAGAGAAGAAGGGCAGAGGAGCTCTGGCCACAGGAGCCCAGCTGGGCTCGCTGCTCTCTCTGGCTCCTGGCCTTTGTCTCCCTGTAACTGTGGCCAAATAGGAAAAAAAGGGAAACTGCAGGTCCTGAATGTGCAGCACAGCAACTCCTCCTGGTCCCTGCCTTTTGTTGGTGTCAGCTTGAAATTAGGATCTCAAACTCAGCATATAGAAGGGAAAGAACAACTCCAGTTATTATTTTATTCACTAATTGGCCTTAATTTCTAGCATAGCTATTTTGGTCCATTAATTCTGGCTTCATGCTCCCCTTGTTTATCTGAAATTATCTCAACACAGCTGTTTGGTTTTATGAGCAGGCATTTTTTGGTTTGGACTACTTAAATCTTTCTGCCTTGTGCTTTTAACTTGGGTGAAATGGTTTTATGCATCAGTCTGAACTTTTGATTCCTTGGATAACTAGATTTATCTGTGGTGCAGAAAATTGTACCTCTGTAGTCTTTATTTTTCTGTCATGTACTTGCTGTCTTAATTTGTGCTTTTTGCTGCTGATTTCTTGGTGAACTTCAGAAAACTGCAGCAAAAGCAATATGAAAAGAAAAGCCAGTTCTGGAATATATGAACCTTACTTTATATTCCAACACAAATTTTAGCACTCTGCTTAAGAAAAAAAAAATGTGGAGGAAGATTAAATTTACTATCTATTCCTAAACATCCCACCCTTTCTAAGGCAGGCAGGGGTGCTGGGCTGTTTGGGAAGCAGCATTTGCCTGCCTGCAAAGTGAGGGGAGTGCAGGGAACACCCTGCATGTGAATCTCAGCCAGAAATGCAAAAGGGGACTGAAAACAGAGACAACTTTGTGCAGTCTAAAAGCAGCAAGAAGCTGAAGCTCTCTGGAATAAATAATTGTTTGCTAGGCATTCACATTGTTTTTAATAGAAAGCCTTGAAATATATTTTTGTAACATAAAACTCAGTGGTTGTGTGAAATAGTATTATGTCATTGTCCACACATTGCACTTGAAGCAGTTGGGGAAAATACAGAGCTCAACAAATTTATGTTTTACCCTGTGTAATGTTCACTAAAGCTTTACAGCAGGCTTAATCAGTTGGACATGAATTAATGATGGTTATCAAACAAAAAATAATGAATTCCAAATAAATACTTATTGCATAATTGAAGTCACAAGAATTTTCTATGAATAAAATATATTTGTATTTACAATGCATAAATTCAGTTGTGACACTGTTGGCCATAAACAGCCTTCTGATGGAAGTATTGATGAGCTATGTTAAATTAGTAATAGCTTGAATACATTTCTTAATTATGTCACCAACTTTGTGTGCAGGAATGTTGTTTGAAATGAATTGGCTGCCATTTATTTTGCCTGTACTAGGGGAACAAAATGGTGAGATTTTGAGTTGGTTTTTTTTTTTTAATTTTTACAATCTAACAAATACTCAAGAGCCTCAGTTGATAGGAGAATGTTTTGGATTTGTCTTTTTTGTTTATGTATGCAGTGAATGTTATATAGTTTCCCTCTGCTTTGCAAAAGACATTTCAGATAATTTTTTTCATTGATGCAATAATTAGCACAGTTTCACATGTATTGGAGAAAACATAAATATGTTACTCTGGGCCTTCTCAAAGAGCAAGGCAGAATGTACCAGACAGCTGCATGCATGTTGCAGCATTAACAGAAGCTCTTTACATTTTGAAAACAAATAAATAAAGGGAAAATATAATTTGGGGATACTCAGGGGTAAGTCTTGAGTCATCAGAGCAATCCTGTGGAACAGACTGTTGGTATTTAGCATTAAAAGTGGAAGGTTTAGAGGAGTGGCACCTTTGCTGTGCTCTGGGTTCTGTCAGTTCGTGCTGGGCTTGGTGACCAAGCAGAGAAATCCCTTCTCTGTGATTTCCAGACCCAGATGTAGTTGGATACTGGTGGGTTAGCACAGGAACTTTGTAAACCACATCATCTCTTTGCACAACTGCTCATCAAATGAGAATAACTCTCACCTACACTGCTGAGTTCTGAAGTTTGTGTAACATTTTTAATCCATCATGCTGAGCCATCCTCAGTCATTGCAGTGTTAGTTTTTGAAGGATGATGTGAGTGCTTCCAGTTGAATTAGCATCACACATTTCAATGGATGTGAAATTTGGTTTTTAATGAGCAGAAACCACCCCCTGCTTTGGGAGCAGTGTTATCACTATTGCTCTCTTATCTGAGAGCCCTGGTTATGGCCCATAGAAAAATCCTTCTTGCAAAGAGCTCTGAAAGAGAAATAGCTAAATAGAAAAGCAAGGAAGTGCAAGTGCATGATAGGCAGAAGCCTTAATGTGTCAGCAATCTTACTGCATTTTGCTCTTCTTTTTCTCCTCAGCAAATGGGAAGTTTCAGGAGATAATTACAGAACAAATAATGAGCCTTGTCAGCATTAGCCACCCTTAAGAGAGAAGCACAAAATGGTGAGTGTTCCAAGGTGCTTGTTTAAAAGTGTTAGTGCAATGGGTAAAACAAGGTTGGAGGAGTGTGAGGAAAAGTGCAATGGATGGGAAATGAAGAGAGGCTGGGGTAATGGGAGGAGGTGTCAGAGTTAGAGCAGAACTGTAAAGGAACTGGAATCTCAGAGACTTAAGAGGGCAATAAGGACAATTAACACTGAGGAAAAAAATTCTGAAGCCATGTTGGGAAAAAAAATGAATGAATGAGGGGCAGAATGAAAAACTGTTCCATGAATAAAATCACTGTTTCCTGTTAAAGGGCACATCCTCTTGCAGAGTGGGGTCTGATGTTCCCTAGGGCTTCTCTTCCCAAGCTCAAGTGAATTCACTGCCCTGGCGCTAAAATCCAAATGGGGATACTTGTGATTTTTGAGAATTCTGATCCTCCCTCTTGGAAAGGTAAAGCCATAGAGCACCCTCTGTAAAAATGGTGAAGTGCTTCAAGTCACAGCTCTGCCCTTGGTCTACCAAAGAATTTTTACATCAGGTTTAAGGAATAAATCCTCTTGAGAAGGGATAAAACCCTTCATCCTGCCCATTTAAAATAGACCAAGATAACATACCATGGAAGGTAATAATGTGTTAGCACAGGTGGTGTCTCCATGGTGGTTCTTTCTTTTTTGTATTTTATGCATGTTTTTTAAAGGCATGAATACACTTAACTATTTCATCTTTATTGATGTTCTGCTATTAAGAAAAGTTCAGAAAGATAAAATTGAGTGTTTTGTTCTGGTTGTTTCCTTGGAATAATGAGGAATTAGAATGAGATTTACAGTGCAATTTATACTCCATATCCATTTAGTCTTGGATGCTTTTTCTGACAGAGGCCAGCACTGGGGAGAGTCTGAGAGCCTCCCACTCAACAGTTCCAGTAAGATCTGTTTGCCAAATAAATGCTTTCAGCAATGGAAACTAACACACAGAAAATGGCTAACAGCTAAGCAAACAGAAATGGCTTAAATTTTTTGTCATAAGATTTGCAACATTTAGGTCAAACTTAGACCAAGGACAAAGAAACAGTAAGATTTTCACTTTATTGCCCCTATTTCATCAGTAGCAGGAGCAGGTCAGAACAATTACAGTACATCTCATAAAACTGTCTGCCTCCCCACTCTGCCACTTGATTATTCTGTATAAATTTTCAACTGAAACTGTAAAATCTGCAATATTTATACCATGACATGAAGCTGTAATGATGTGAAACCTCTCCATTCACACATGTCCGTCTACAAAAGTGAGATTTTGAGTAAATTTTGCTCTTTAGAGTCTGTAAGAAAATAACACAGACTTTATCCCTTGGAGATGTGTTTTACTGTACCCTTGTATTTCAAAGTTATATAATTTTTTGTCATACCCACTTGAAAGAAAAATTAAAACAAATTCCAGCAAGATCTGTGGGTTAGACTTTGAAGAGAAAAATGACACCACTCAAAATATTCTTTAGAACATAACAAGAACACAACTATTTTACAACTTAAAAAGAGCAAACTTTTACATCCTTGTGGCACTGCCAATTGTGTTCTCTTTTTCAAATGTTGTCAAAAATTATAAAGCATAAAAGCTTTCAAGCACTGAAGATTAATCCTCCCTCCCAGAAAGATAAAGATTGTAGTCAAATTCTATAAACCTCGTTTTGCTTCTAGCTACATATTTTTAAGTATAATTCTGAAGCAATATCAAAGCAGATGGTGCAACAGCAGCATTGAAAAAGCATTTGGTGTATTGTAAGTGTCAGGTTAGAATTCACAACCTGATGAATTGCCCACAAGTTCAGTGCTAAAATGGTGCCATTTCTGTTTTAAAATAACTAAGTTAGAAACTATTTTCAGAACTAGAATTAAAAATAAAAAAGAGAATAAATAACCCATATGTCCCTTGTTGTTTTTAAATATTTAAGTGTCAACTGGAATTGTGAAAGCAAGGGTTATGTGTATAGAATTGCTATAAAACTTTCCATTTGCTCAGAATTTTCATGCTGTGTGAGCAGTGTTTTCAAAGACCTTTGCAGCTGGTATTGTCAGCATTTGCAGTAGATTGGAGTTTTACATAATACTTCAGCAGCAAACACTCTTGGCTTTGAAGGAAACTTTGTTTTAAAGGTAGCAAATTCTCAACAATATCACTGGCTGGAAGCAGAGCAATCTTCCTCAGGTGATGGATAAAAATTGACCTTTCTAACTATGAATAATGTCAAGTGCTGAAGCCATTAAAGTTCAGTTTCCTCACAACTGTAAGACTACATGATGCTATTTTATATTTCTATTCAGGAGAAAAAAAAAAAAAAAAAAGAGGCTAGGATTTCTTTCATACTATAGATAAGAGGAGACAGCTCCCATTTAGCTGGCAATTCCCACAAAGAAACTTGAGGTTTTATACCCCCATTTCAGTGCCAGAGGATTCACGGGCCTTCATTTAGAAGCTGAGAAGACAGAGGGCTGTAAGAAACTCTGGGATAAGAAGTTTCCAGGGAATAAGGAAGTGCTCGTTCCCAAGTCGCTCTGCTCTCCTCGTTGGGCAGAGGATCTCCCTGCTGGTGCTGGGGGGCAGAAGCCCCGTGTGGGTTTGTCACCTGGCGGGCTGTGACAGCAGCAGGCACCTTGTCGATGGCAGCGCAGCCAGGAATCGTCTTTGGGAGGAGAGCCAGGCATTGATTTGTTTCTGCAGCTCTGCGGGTCCATTGGCAGCCCTGTGGGCTTTGGGAAGTGTGGAGAAGCAGAGCGTAGTTTGTTTCTGAGTGTGCTGCCTTGCTGGAACAGGTGCTTTGGTAACAGGGACACTGTGACACTGGGACGTTGGACGCTGCTGGTCCTGGGAGTGATGGGGCCACGTGGGGCCTGAGCCTGCATTTGCTGAGTTATTTCCATATTTCATTGTCCCTCTGCTTCTCCACTGCACAGAGAGCTCTTGTGTTGTATTTGTGGGGTGCCCCACACAAGGGAGGAATGATGACTCTGTCTCCATGTTCTCAGAAGGCTAATTCATTATTTTAAGATACTGTATTATATTAAAGAATACAGAAAGGATACTTACAGAAGGCTAAAAAGATAATGAAAACTCATGACTCTTTCCAGAGTCTTGACACAGCTTGGACCTGATTGGCCAAAGAGTCAAAACAATTCACATGAAACCAATGAGACAATCACCTGTTGGTAAACAATGCCCAAACACATTCCAAAGCAGCAAAACAAAGGAGAAGCAAATCAGATCATCATTGTTTTCCTTTTACTCTGAGGCTTCACATCTTCACAGGAGAAGAATCCTGGGCAAAGAGATTTTTCCAGAAAATATGACTGCCACATTCTTGGAGCTCTTAGCTCGATGAATTAGGTTTCATTATTCAGATTCTGGTTTGCAGATGACCTTTAAGAGGGGAAGACCATTGCCTTTTTAGACAGAGTTAGCAGTAAT
The DNA here is from genome assembly GCF_035770615.1 of Melospiza melodia melodia. NCBI lineage: Eukaryota > Metazoa > Chordata > Aves > Passeriformes > Passerellidae > Melospiza > Melospiza melodia. Next base: position 11,885,768 of record NC_086211.1, on the reverse strand, counting down.
ATCTGGGGCATCACTTGCACAAAGGCACCTGCAGAAATTGAATTTGCCAGGCAGTGCCGAGAGTTTGGTGCTCCTGCAGTGTAAGGGCAAAGACAGTGGCACTGCAAGTCACCAGGTGCATCCAGATCTGAGACTGGCTCGCTCTGCTGCAAGGATGAGAAGCCTCCTCCTGTTTGGTTTGGGATGGTTTCCAATATATTGATACATGGAGAGGGCAGCTGCCTCTCCAGACTATAACAATGAGATGCCTGGCTAGAACCCCAGTGAATAACAGGTTTATGGCTATAAACATGAGGCATATTGTTTTAAAGATATCCCAAATGCTCTACTGAAAAAAACAAATCATGAGATTCTGAGGTGAGGAAAAGACAAAAGGGGGGGCTCTTTGTACATGAGCGAGTTTTTTCCCTTCTGCTATGAGGCAGAGCTGATGTTTAATCAAAACTTCAGTGAATTTAATATACACTGCAGGTGTTTTAGTACCTATAACCTTATTTCTTGCTTGGTTTCTTGAAAGGAAAATAACCTCTCCCAGGATTTGTTTTTAATGAAATGTAGGTAATGTGCTTTTTGAGCTTACAAGAGTGATGCCATGAGACTGCTCTGGGAGGGAGCTGGGGGAGTCCTTTCCCATCTGTCCTTTAAGGACACTGGCCTTGGAAATCACCCTCCAAGCAGGTGCCTGTGCCAGGTCTGTGTGCTGGTGGCTCTCAGGTGGTGACAATGGTGTGTGTTACCTCCAAAACTGCTAACCGGGGGGTACAGAGCTGTTGTTTCTGCTCTTTCCTCTGGGATAAGTCACTGCTTTCCTAATTAATTAAATGTAGCCTTACAGTTAATGCAGAAATGTTCATTGTTAACTCCTGTGCAGCTGTGAGCTCAGGAGAGGGTGGTTTGCATATTTGTGCAGCAAAGACAACTTTGTTTTCTGCGGAGACGTGGCCTGGGAATACCAAGGAAAGTTATTCTTAAGGTTTGTCCTGTTATGGCATGAATGCTCAAGTAGTCTAATGCAGGATTTGTTTACTTCTAGCTTAAAGAGCTGTATTTTAAAGTGGAATCCTGGTGTTCTACCTTTCCTGGCTTTCAAAGGTTAATGTTGTAAACAACCTTGGCATTTACAAAAAGCCTGAAAATTTCCAAATGAACCAAGTGATTGTTCAGCTGGCATGGAAATGGATAATGTTTTGGGCACGTTTTAGGAGGTCTATAGTTATTACTTTAGATACGTTTGGAAAAGTTGCAGTCTAACAGCTGGCAGATGAGAAGGCAGAGCTGACTCCATGCTCGGGAGGACATTGCTGGTATTATCAGCAGCACGAGCAGGATCAAAGGGGAGAGTGAACAAACCAAATACTTGTTAAAAAGTAAAACAAGAAGTGAGGAATACCCCTGAGCACTCTCAGCTGTGACACACTGTGTTATTTCTTTGCATTATGTGATCAGATGATGCCAATACCTGATATTTAAACCCAGGCTGACTCTGTAGTGCAAGACCAAGGAAAAGCAGTTCTTCCTGACACTCTGGCCCTATGGCAAAATGAAAATATTGGGAAGGTTTTGCCCAACTTCCCTGCCCAAGTGTCTGACGGGGCTCCTGTGCTCGGGTGAGTTTCCTTGGAAACCCGTGGCTGTGCACATGGGCAGGGCTGCAGTTGGTGGACGTGGCCCTTGGGGGCCCCATTACTGAATTTCTTATGTTTAGAAATACTTTGTAATAAGGCCTCTGGTGTCACTTATTAGCAGTAAAGTGTAGGGCAGCCTTCATCAGCATCAACTGCCAATTTGTTTCTTATGGAAATGAATCCACGTTGATGGTGTGGAAGACTTTTTGGAGATTTTCTGCTGGAACAGAATTCTCACTTGTTCTTTTTATGCTGCCACTTGACACACACTTCTCTAATTTGAGTGCTTTTCTACTCATTATATTGATTTCAGCCTCCTCGCTGAAATGAAGTAACAACTTGCAAGGGGAAGATGGGCAGAGAGAGAGGAAATAAACTTATAGAGAAGCATTTTATCTGACCATGTTCTGCCTTAAATTACAGTACTGGAGTCAAAGCAATTTTAATCTTCACTGACTAATCTGCCTTTTTTTTTTCTTTTTTTTTTTGCAAAGTTTTGTGTCTTCATCTTTGGTAAATGGTGTTGTGATTCTCTTTAAAATGCAGACTAAAGTATTAACATTTAAGGGAATGTCATAGAAATGAATATATGCCCATCTCATTTTTTTCTATTACTTATTTCATTCCTTCTATTACCTCTTAGGAAGTACAGAGATGAGTAAGATATTTAAAAGCCTGTAAGCTAGCCAGGTATCTGGTGTAAAAACAATTTCAGTTACAAGGCAAGTTCCAGATGAAAACTTTGGGTCTAGGGCTGTGCTATACCCTTTTTTTGTAGGTTTTGTGGGATTTTTGTGGATTTGGATTGGTTTATTCCGTTATTACGGCTTCATTTTCCTGAATATGTTTCAAAACTGCTTGTATTGGGTGAGAATGTCCCAGAGGACCAGCAGCCTCTGTTTGTTGTGGTGATCAGTCCATGACACAACAGGTCCCCATCACCTCCACTATGGAAATACATAAATTTCTCTTCAGGTCTGACATCCTGGTGTGCTGGTGAAAGAAAGAGGAGAGGCAGACAGAGAAAGGCATTTCACTCTTCCTGTTGAGTGCATTGGTGTCTTTCACTGACAGCTGAGAGAGATTTGATGGGAAAGGCTAAACGCTTCTGCAGGAAGCAGGCAAATAGGAGAATTTAATTTAAAACCCAAAGATCTTTTGGTATTATCTTTTAATTAAAAGTCCCAGAAAATACAAGCCTGAACAGCTGAGAGAAATGAGAAGGATATACTCAATAAATGGCCTTTTCATGCCATCACATTTTGGGGTCTTTAAGAACCTCTTTGCTTCATGGCTGAATTCCTGTAATCTAAGCAATGCATACACTCCTATACACAAAAATCAGTATCTTTTGAGTAAACTCCTTTCTTGTCATTAAGACTTGACATTTCTGTTCATTGTGGCTGCCTGGCTGCAATAAACTTTCCTCAGAGGATACACAAACTCTATTTTCAGTGAATGCCAGGAAGAGGCTGCATAAGAAACAGGGAAAAGGAGTTATTCTTGTTCAGAGGCTGACTGGAGAGACATATGAGTTACTGACATACCCTGCACATTTCAGACAAGAGGGGATATAGAAATCAGAGGAACATGGTGAATTGGTAGGTTTCTGGTCTCATGTCATCTCTCACCAAGGCAAGTTTGTTTCCCTATGGAAAATTGTTGTTGATTTTCTACAGTAAAGTTTTAAATGTCTTTGGTGTTAAGGCATTTGATACTTTGGTTGTGAGGTTGTGCCAGAGCCAGGACATTTCATTGGTAGGCTGTCTCCTAATATTCCATTAAAATAAAATAAAAAGTTTCTCTACGGAGAATGAAATACTGCCGCTGCAAAACCTGAATCTGTAAAGATCCTGCAAGAAAAATGAATGGTGAAACTCCCTAGACAGAAAAAAAAAGGATTAAATTTAAAATGGCAAACAATCAAACAATGGAAGAGAATCCTTTAACAAGAACAAATCTACATTACTTGAACTTCATTGTGCAAAAGGTCTCAGTTTCTGAAGGCTGCTTTTCTTCAACCATCATCTCTTAATTACAGTGAAAACATCCCTTGAATGCCTGACATCATTTATAATTGGATCTCATTCATTGTTTCTCATGATACTCTCATCGTTAAAATTGTTATTTATACATATATGCAGATTATTAATATTTAAAAACCCTTTGAGTTGTGAGCTATAAGTTGTAATTTATTTTTTGCTTCCTGTTGGATGAGAATATACCTAAATATCACTCAGAATTTTTGTCCCTCCCCCCCAAAAGTCCCCAGCCTAAGACCAGTAAACAAGATCATCAAAAATCCTCCAAGCTGCATCTCTTAAAGAGTGAGCTGAGGTATCACTGTGATTTCACGCTGCCCTCTAACCTTTCCTGTTTTATTCTAATTCCCTCTAAGTTGCAGCTACACTTTTTATCTATTCCCTATGGTTGTCAGGGATGTTGGAGCAGTATTTGCTTTCCCAAAGCTGCCTCCTAAAGGATAAATCCTGGCCACTGGGGACAGAAATGGGTATTTGCTGCTCTACCCAGCAGAGATGACTTTGGCAGGAGAGGAAGTAAAATAATCAAGTTTCTTCCTTTTTATGCTTGAATCTTCCACACAGTATCTCAAGGCATTCTCTTTCAAAGTTATTTAGATTGAAGCAGACTGTTGCTAGTCTAGTAAAAACCAAAACAATTTTTCTTCTTACTGCTCTTTTTTACAAGTCTTGAATGCATGGAGCTCGGAGTACTTTCCCCCCTGTGATAGGTTCAAACTTATGTTAATGATTTCATTTCATTTTGTATTGATATTTTGCTAAATAAGTAAAAGCTGAAGTGGTTGCAATCTCTAAGTTATTTGAAATACTTTTCTGTGAATCTTCATTACTTGGAAGGACTCTTTTGCAATGGCACAGTAATAAAAATGTTCAGAGGAAGGTTGAGCTCAGAAGTTGCAGAAGATGCTCGCTCTGTGTGAAATGTTCTTTGAACCAGCAACCTTGTAAGTTTTTATCTAGCACAGAGTATCATATTAATTGAAAGGATCATCCCATGAACCACTTACATAGCCTGAATCATTGTGATGTGTTCTTCTGCATTAATTGTTTCTCTCAGTGGGGACTGAAACCTGCTCAGCTAAAAAAGAAAGAGGATGGGGGAGAAAGGTGTAAGGGGGATATTGTGGACTCAGGTGTGTCAAAGTGGGAATCCTGACACTTTCCAGTGACTGCTGAACATTTTGCTTTTGTGCACACAGAAATACTTGCACAGGGCTGAGTGTTTTGGAGACTGAGGCAGTCAGATCTGACTGGAGCAGGGATTTATCCAGCTGAGCCCCCAAAGGGCTCCTCCTGGGTTGGATCCTCAGTGTAATGTCTGCTCTCCTCATCACCTACTGCTCAAAACCAAAAAAAACCACAAAAATTCAGGCTACCTTGTTTAAAAACTTGGTAGGGCGATGTCTTGAATGGCTCCTTTTTAATGTCTGTAGCATTAAAATAAATTTGCCCTAAGCGTAGGATGTCTGAAAATTTGCATTTATGAGAATTCCCAGGCTTTCATAATCAGCATAGTCTTCCTGCCCAAAGCATGTTGAGATTCAAAGTTTGTGATGTCCTTAACAAGTGAATGACACTGTCCAGCAAAATTAGAGCAGGCACACCACCCTGCCAAACCTCCCTGGCTTCTGAGAGGGCAGTGAGATGAAAAGGGCTGGGATGTGTCTGATACCAAACTGCTCTTCCTGAGAATAACTTTTGGTTAGTAGAGATGAAAAGAAGCAAGTAAACAAAGGGTTTTTTCCCCACATACTCCAGCTATCTGTGGTAGAACTGTGAGGCTCAGAAGGGATGTCTGAAGGCAGAGCAGCGTGATTTACTGCCAGCTTGGTAATTGAGGACTGACTATTCCCACTCTCTCCCTGCTTCCATTCAGGCTCTGCTCAGAACCAGCTTCTGTTTGTATTGGTGTGCAGTGATCTCTCTTTGGAAATAATTCCTCCTTCTTTCCCAAGGCTCTAAGCAAACAGGCCTGAGGAGGAGTTATATATAAAAGCAGGGATGGATGCTTCAGTTAACAGCTTCCTTGGAGGCTGTGCTTCAGAATAAGCATGGTCCCTCTGGTCTGTCTGCTGTCACAAGAGTCCTGACCCAGCTTTGTTGTTGGGAGGAATAAGATGCCATCAACACTGCCTTTGCTTACCTGATTCTTCCTCTTGATGTCTCCTGAAGGAGCCTCACCTGTCTGTCCTGCAGATGCTCTGCAGCCTCTCTGATGCCAGTGAGGCTGGGAATCCTCTCCCAAACAGGGCTCCAGTTTCATTCCATGGAGTCTAAAATGGATCTAAATCTAAGTGATGTCTGAATTGCCACTGGGAGCCTGAGGTGGGAGGATGATGAGAACATCCCCTGGTGATTGAGGTCCCTGGGGTATCTGTGGCCCCAGGCAGAGCAGCTGCTGCCTATGAGCTCCTCCTGCACCCTGATCCCTGGGATTGCTGTGATGGATGCAGAGCCTTGGGCAGAGCCCTTTGGCAGGTGCAGCCTCTGGGCACTGATTTAAGGCATTTTCAGTCTCCTCCTCTGTGCCCCTCCAGTCTGAGTTTCTGATACAGCCCTACCTGGCTCTTAGATTTGAAGTATCAATTTACAATGGGCTCATGTTTGGGTGATATTGATCCCCTCACTTTAGTTGTTGGTCTTTCAATTAAAAATCATTTAAACCATTAAATAATTCTACATTCCCTATGGAAGTAAAAACCCAAAATGTAAAAGGAGAGATTTTGTGGGGCTGGGAGTTGATTGAAACAAAGATTTACTAAAGGTGCAAATTGATGAAAAGGAGCACATCATGGTTACAAAATAAAAATGTTAGTTTATATTTTTGAAACATATAGGCTTATTGGGCAACGTTATTCATTTGGACACTTCGATCTTTGACAATAATACAGTGAAATATGCTAACACAGACGTCTATTTTTCTTTTTACATATTTATTTCAGAGCCCTATAAAAATAACAATCTCCTTTTCAGAAAGGATTTGGTGTAATCACAGGATGTTTGCAGTTACGATTAAGGAAGGTGTGGTACTTGCTGCCAATTAGTTTAATTGATGTGAAAGTGTGAGCACATCTTAAGAGGGCAGGATTCCCCTACCTGAGCTGAGCCCTCCTCAAAGACCAGCAGGAAGAGTATGTGTGGAAGAGAGAAGGAGAAAGACAAATACAACAGAAAACTTCTGTCTCTAAGAGGACAGGACAGAACTGCGTCTTGGGGTAGCTAAAAAATATCTTCATCATCTTGAATTTCTTTTAAATTTTTTTTTTTTTAATCTAATCTGGCAATTGATTTCATCTATTACCTTAAGAGGAACAAGCTTTGCATTAGAATTTTGGCTCAAATGTTAAAATTTTGTATGATTTAAATTGGATGCAGTGTGAGCCCTGAGTAATTTCCTGTTTCTCCTGATGACACTGCAGTGTCAGAGAAGGGAGAGGAAGGTGACAAGTATAACATGTTATGCAATAGTAGACACTCCAAAGATTTTGGTGGTTTTTTTGGAAGTATAGAAGTAAGCAAGATGTGATTCACTTCTATAGCATGGCAAAGGCTGCCTGCTTGACCTGAACATGGCTGAAGCTGTCAGTTCAGCTTTCTTGATGTAAAGGAAGGGTTAATTTGTGGAAAATGGGTTTTCCCTCAAGCTTTTCTCAGAACTGAGCTGCATTCAGAGGTGTCTGTGTGCTGTGATCCTATTGCAGCTCCAGGTTTGGGACAGGGGCGGTGATCCCAATACAGCTCCAGGTCTGGGAGAAGGGACAATGATCCCAGTACAGCTCCAGGTTTGGGACAGAGGGAAAATGGTCCCAGTGCAGCTCCAGGTTTGGGACAGAGGGAAAATGGTCCCAGTATAGCTCCAGGTTTGAGGTGCAGCTCTGCATCTCCTCCCTGGTTGGACACAACCTCTTCTCTTCTGCTTCTGGCTGCACCTGCCAAACAAATCAGAGCGAGGAGAGGAGTTAGGAAATCAAAATCAGCAAACAGATGGGGAAGGGAAAAGGAGAATTTCATGCCCTGGTGGCTCACTTGGCTGTCTGCACTTTGGGCCACTCCGTGGTACCCTATCTGTGTTTCCCCACTCCTGGCCTGGAGCACACATATTAAATGTGAATTCCAGTTTTAAAAGGGAGTTAAGGGAAAATTAATCACTTTAAAGAAATTCAACATTTGAAACTGTAAAACTCTGAATACTGACCAAGTGTTTCTCCCCTGCAATATTAGATGGTTCCTTTATGCAGTGATATTTTAGATTCCCTGGTTTTATTTTTATTTGGCTCCCTTCTACTTGTAACTGTAATCCTTTAGGAATTTTCTCTAGTAAACTCCCATTCAAACCACAGGGGATTTCAGCAATCTGTTGGCACAATCTTTTACCATGTTTCTGAGTTATTGATAGGTATGGTCTTGCATCACTGAAATATTTCTGCATATTGTTCCAGACAAAGCCAGTAAATTCAATATGTCACTATGTATCCCCTGACTTGCCTCCAAGGCCTTGTTTTTCACAGAGTAAAAAAAAAACTTTATAGAAGAGTGGGAGCTGTCTGACTGCGAAATGGGCTTGAATAATAACACCAGGCTCTCAGATGAAATCTTATACTCTGGATGAATCTTCAAGTGCTCATTAAACATCTATCTACTCTAGCAACAGATAAAAAATCTTCCTCTTGATGTTACCCTTAGGACCTGGACAAAAAATAATTTTATATTGGAACATGAAAGCAGCAAACTTGACCAAACCATCAGCTGTAGTATCTTCACTTCTATTTGATTCCAACCTGAGAAACCCTTACCTCTTACTGTTATAATAACACCAGCATAAGAACACTCATCATTCTTAGAAGGCCTTGTGGGGAAGCATGGGAAGGGATGTGTCTCATTCCATCCTCCCCTTTGGAGAAATTATCCTTTGGCCCAGATATCAAAAAAATATCCTTTCATATGAGTGGGTACCGGGGCACACCATGAAACCCAAGGCATCAGGCAGCCTTTCTTAAAGCCCTGGTTTAGTTTGCATCTTTCTCCTGTAAGCTCAGTTTTGTGGCAGGAAGGTCATGTTTTGAATAAGAAATCGATACAAGGACTCTGGTGAGGAATAAGTTTTTGTCTTATTCACCCTCATTGTAGGAATGGCAGCTGTGCATCATGCTAATACTTTGAGTTGTCTCTTCACTACATCCTTTATTTGGCATCAGATTGCTTTGCAAGCAGCAGTTTTCCTGGGCTGTGCAGTGACAGTGTCTGCTGCCACAGTGGAAGCTCTGCCATGCTATCACTGAATTTAATTCCCTCTTCCCAGTGTTCTATGACCTCTTATTTGCCCTGTGTTCAGAACGTGCTTGGCAATGGCTACAGCAATTCTGTTCATCCTGCAATCTCGTTGTATTTCAATCACATTTTATTTTAACCCAGGTTTAACTTGTGTTGCAAGGCTATAGACTGCTTAATATAACAAATGTTCTATGTGGTGTTTGCATAAATATTATTTTTAATTTTTTCCTAGCCTAGTATCTCCAGTCTCAGCAAATAAAACTTTCAGATCTGGAAAATCACGCACTGTAACTGCCATGTGTGTGATTTGCTTTGCTTTTTCATTCCTTGTTTAATTGAGAAGCCACGAGGAACAGTTTTTAGCCTTCTCATTACTTAATCTTAATTGCAACATCTATTAATTTATGTTGTGTTAGTACTTTAATGATATGAGAGCCAGTAAGTGGCTATTGTTCATTAGCCATATAAATGCTGTGTGCTTGAGGTTTGGGTTAGTTTTTCTGTTTTCTTTTTTTCTCCTTTTTTTAATCCTCCTAATATCAGCTTCTTTGCATGTAGAATACTGTAAGGGTGAATAAGGTAAAGATATTTTCATTCATACCAAGCTAAAATACCTCCAAAGCAATCTCAGTGGAATTATTAATTAGCTATGAACAAATGTCTCAATTAAAGCTGCTTTTACATTTTCTCATCATTCTCTGATTAACTATTAAAAAGGTGAGCTTAGTTTTAAGTCCCTGTGGCAGTTCATGTTCTGTTTACTGGAGAAAACTTCCCATCGAGTTTGCATCATTTTTGGATAAAAATACCAGCTCTGGGTGGTGAAGGTGGCCAAACACCTGGATAACAAATGACCTGTGCTGTGTCTGGCATTTGCAGTGTGTGATCTTTTCTGTCAGGGTGAAGTTCAGCTGAGGCAGAAGAGCTGTAAAAGCACAGGATGTGTGTGAGTACATGGATTTCTGCCTTGAATTTGGGAGAGCTGTGGTTTGCCTGTGTCGTGTTAGAGGGAGAACAGAGCAGGAATGATGGAGGAGGGACTGACATTGTGTGGCTGCAAATAAAAGCTGCAAACACTCAGCTTTTCCACACTGGCTGGTAGGTCTCTCCACACAAGACTCTGAATTTGATCTCCTGCTAACGTGATGTTCATTTTACTCCAAAAAAATTTAATATGTGAATCCAGAAAGTATCAGTAACCCTGAAGCTTGCTTAACATTGTAAAATATTCAAGAGGTGTTGGATGAAAATTAGGCAGTAGGCATTTTTTATTAAACTGTATGGATTTCAAATATTCGAGAAAGTTCTGCTTCAATGTCAGAAATGTGAAGAATTAGCAGCAGAAGGCTATATTTTATGTGAACAATGGTGTTTTACTGCCAACTTCTGTAGAATACAAGGCCACAGAAGGAAGCAGAGGAGGAGGAGTTTGGCTGCAGGGAGTGATGATACTTGTGAGATGTTAAAATGCAGAGTTATGGACAGCCCCACTGTCTTCCTCACTTGTGCATCATCCCAGGAGAAGTGCTAAAGCTTATCTTTATTTAATGCTGCTCAGTCCTGTGGGCAATTTGCAAGAGCTTGAGGTGGTGAGGAAAAGAGAACTCAAGAGAGTTTTCTATGGGGAGAGGGGGTGGGAGGCATTTGCTTTTCCATGCTTGGTTTGTAGAAGCAAGGAGGAGTCATAGAGGATATCCCATTCGTGTTTGGTCCTCCTGACCTACAAAAGAGACATAAATGGCTTTGTACAGCCTTCTGTTTGGTGTCTGGAAGGAAAATCAGACTGTAAGGTAACTTAAGGTTGATGTTGTTTGAATTTTTTAAGATGGGATTTTTTGTGTTGTGCAGAGGAGACCTGTTAGACTGGTGCTCTGCAAAATGTCAGGCTGTATGCAGATAGAATCATGGAACAATCATAAAGGTTGGAAAAGACCTCCAACATCATTAAGTCCGAATTGTGCCCTATCCCCACCTTGTCACCAAGCCCAGAGCACTGAGTGCCACATCCAGTCATTCCTTGGCCATCACCACCTCCATGGGCACCCCTGCCAGTGTTTGAGAACCCTTTCAGTGAAAGAATTTTTCCCAATATCCAACTTTTGCCTCTCCTGGCACAGCCTGAGGCCGTTTCTTCTTATTCTTCCTCTTCTTCTCCGGGAAAAGAGAGCAACTCCTATTTCTCTCTGACCCTCTTTGAGGCAGCTGTAGAGAGATATGAGGTCTCCCCTGAGCCTGTCTGTTCCAGACTAGACAACCCCAGTCCCTCAGGTGCCAAGGAGGCTGCAGTGCCATCATCAGGTGTTTGGAGCTTCCTCAGGTTTGTTGTGAGCTGTTAAGTTCTCCCATCTGCTCATAATTGCTTTTATGCAAAACTTATCCTTAACTTCTGCCAGCCTGATTGCTCCACTTGACATCAGTCCTCTCATGCTTGTTTACCATTGCCATCAAACCTCAAACCAGAAGGGATCCATCCTTTCCAATGTTCTCCTTTTGAGAACATGCAGAGAAACATTTTGCATGGATTTTCAAGTGACTGAGACTTCCAGAGGATGTGTTTGCTCCTGTTGGAGGTCTGAGCCCTCATTCTGGAGAATTCCTTCTGCTCACAGCTGGCTCTTTTCCTGTTAAATTCTGTGTAAACCTATTGAGAGAATGAAGCATCCTTGACTCCAAACAGTGGATTCCCACACAGGCTGATAGCTCTCCCGCAAGGATAGCACAACTGCAGCAAAACAATGGAGTAAAGGACACAGATAATAAACCCAGAGCAGTTAATCACCTTCAGCGTGCCCTTCACCAAAGGCAAAGAGCTGCCCTCCACCTCTGTGTGCTGCCATCCACCACACAAACAAACCCTACAAAAATCTAATTATCTGAGCTGATGCTGAGCATTTGCAGTGCCACAGTCGCAGGAATGTTCAGTTGAAGCAGTCCTTTCCCTGGCAGGTTCATTTGTCAAAACCACAACGTGCTGTAAAACATTTTGCTAAGCTCCTGGTGAAATGAGGGTAGGTCTCTCAAAAACCCATTCAGCAGGTACCAGGTGAGAAGCTCTGCAGACCCCTCAGCTGGTGCAGGGGGGGCAGATAAGTGTTTGGGGGGTGTAGGATTCCTAGATGTGGGCTAGGGCAGGAGAAAGCATAAATTATGGATTGTGTCTCTGTCTGCACAAACAGGTTGGATGCCTGAAAATACTTAGCTGGAAGTGTTTGTGTGGCTTGCTGCCAAATATAACAGTTCCTTGAGCAGTTTCAAACTTTTCTTTCACAGAAAATTCTTAAATGTAATTCTTTCTCTTACAAAGCTCAGCTTAAAAGAGGAAGAACAACTCTTGAGAATTGGAAAATGTGTGTTGATGAGCACAGCTCTTTTTTACAATATGTTGCAGAATTTTAGATGTTTGTAATGCTACATTTTGGAGGTAATTCCCTTATTCAAAACACCTGTTTGTGCCAGAATGTCTTTTGGGTTTCTTTTCTTTTTTTAACCATCCTGGCTTTTCTGAGATGAAAAGAATGTGTCTGGTGTGTAAAATGCTTTGATTTATCAGAGGTAAGCCCTGCTGTTAGCAGAGATAAAGGGCCTTGTTTACAAGGTGTCTATATCCTTAGAAAAAAAGGAGTTTCCAATAATTGAATAAGGTGTTGTGAACATATAGATTAAACTAGAAGGCCAACAGCAAGCATGATGAACTTCAAAAGAACAGCTTCTCATCTCTCTGGGGACCTTCATTAACGAGTCACCAGATAGGCAATTACTGTACAGTTCTTATAATGACCGGGATCAGACACAAGCAATCAGCACAGTAGGCAGCAAGAAAGCAAGCAGAAAAAACCTGTGAAAATATGCCATTAAATCTTAATTATTCTTCAAAAGAAAACAAGCACGACTAGGGGGCAAATAACTGTAAGGAATATACAGAACTGTATCCAAACCTGCTGGCTCAGGGCAATGATATTTAGTTATTAGCAGCATCAACGTTTATTTAAAGCTAAGCATTATGTTCACAGAGCATTCTGAGGTGTGTTTTCCACCTGTTTGCTGTAAGCCTGGGGAACAGCTGCTGTTTGCTGGCACAGGATAGTTCTCCAGGACACACACCCTGTTCCCCTGTTATCTTGGTCTTTATTCCACCACTCTGTAGAAAATGGAGAAAATGAGAGGCAGCTTTTCCCAGAAGAATGGCTCAAATTGATAAGGCAGGACAGGCCATTATGGGGGAGTAAAGAGGTCATTGGGGCTGCACAGCAGCTGCAGCTCTGACGGAGCCTCAGCCCATCACCCCTGCAGGATTTGTGTGCAGCAGCCTCACCCTGGGTCCATGGGGTTTATTTACCACGTCCTGCATTGCATAAGTGGTTCCTTTGCAGCTAAGTGGGGCTGTTTAGCTCACTGGAGTTCTCTGGGGAAATCTTTTAATGATTGTGAGACTATGAGTTTTTCTTGACTCATCCTTCTTTGTAAGAAATAATTATGAACTTATAAATAATATAGGTCCCATGCACTCACTGTTATTGGGGAGGAGGAGGACTCAGAAGAGGAGGTATTGCACAGTAGCTACAAAGTTCCAGCTCTTTTATCTGCCCTGAATTGACTTTTAAAAAGCAATCTTATGCAGTGGGCCATAAAGGTCATCCTCATCACTGCCTTGCAGCAAATGACATCATTTATTTTTTTTGTTTATGTACTCCAGATTGTCATTATACAAGTAAACGCAATTTGGTCTGTCTTGGAAGATGTGCATAATCCAGAACAGTGTGTATCTATTACTTCACCATGTTTGTGAACCCCCTTGTGTCTTTTTCTTGATGTGTGTAAATTGCTTCAGTCTTTCAAGAATTAAAATTATTTAGGATCAAGAGGATGAAAAAGCAAAGCCCAAATTGTCGTGCTGTTAGTATAATGTTCATTTGTACGAAGCCCAAAGCACTCCAAGGTTGAGGTCTGACAAATGGACTTGGGATTCTTTCCTATTTCTTGAGAAGCATATTAGCAGGAAATATAGTGGAAAGAGAGAAAAAAAGTCCTTAACAAAGAAGTAATGCTATTTGTAATGGCAATGCAAAATTGATCTGTAAGTTCTATGAAATTTATTGTCTCCCTCTACAGCTAGGGAGGTTTGAGTTTAAAATTGATAACTCAGGATAACACATGGAGGAAGTTACTGACCCACAGTTGTGTGGATTTAGCTCCAGAGTATTGTATGACTAATTGTGTAATGACTTTTCCAGTGTGTTTTTCATAGTGCTCCATACTTTCCCTGCAGAAAGAATAATTGTGTAAATAACTATTATCAGAACATAGTGTGCAGCTAAAAAGTGTAAGGTGCATTGTATGATCACATATTTGTATAATAAGTCTGGCTCTGTGAAAGATAAAAGTGAATATTGGAGCTGTGGTAGTTTATTTATATCCATTTCTGTGCACTCATCTCCTAGGGTAGTTTAGCAATTTAAAGATTTGTTCTGTCTGATAGGGACTATTCAGTGTGGGAAACCCTCAAAGGAAATAATAACATTTTGCATTCAGATCTGCCAACTATGGGGGCTGAAACTGGTGATACATGAGAGCTTTTGATTTTGGTGTTGACTGTCACAATGATAATCCCTCTGTAAGGATTAATTTCATTTTCTTGGGAAATCAAACAAGATAACAGGAATAATTAATCTGTTGTTCTTTTCAGTGTTACTGATCCCTGAAACATAAAAAAAATATTGTCCTAATCTTTCATCTCTCTGTATTCTAAAGCACTGTTTAACTTGGTCCTTGAAAACAATATTTAGTTATCAGTCTGGAGTATGTGATATATCCTCAAGTTAGTTGGGAGGGAGAAGGATGCATTTGAGAATGTTCTGCTTTCATCAGCAGCTAATATTAAACAAAAAGTTAATCTAACATGTGACAGTAGAACAATTCAGCAAATTCACAAAACATCAAGATACCTTGCCAGGCATAAATCAAACTTCTTCCTATAAAATTTTAATTAATTGGAACAGTTTTAGGATGTCTGGGTTTATTTTCCATGAAACTAGATTACAAAATAAGAAATTTAATTTAGTAACTACATCTTGATAACATTTATTTTGAGCATAATTATCGAGCCAAATAGATGTTGTGGACTAAATCTCAATTCCCAACATTAAGTTTTCTAAATAGCAACTTGTGGTAGTTTCACAGATTCTGAACTTTTATGATTTGCTATTATAATTATGAAGTATTCACTGATTTTCTTCTCCTCCCTTTTAGCCTACTTTGTAAGCATTTAGGAAATCTTTTGCTTTTCCTGCATCTTTTAAAGCAGCCAGAAATGGGATCATTGCTCGCTGATTTGGGATGGGCCCTGCAGTGCCCCTGTGCTCTGCATGAGCTCTGTTCCTCTGCTCACCCCACACTGATGAGCCAGAGCCCTGCAAGTTCTCATCTGGCTTTGCCAGGGATTCCTGATCCTTCCTGAGTGACCCCACACTAGTGAAAGTTGGGAATAATGGTACATATGAATCCTTACTTGGCCACTGTCTAATACAAGGATTTATCAGCTGCACTTCTACAATGGATAGAGGATCAGCTGCACACTGCTGTGTACCCAAATCTGTAAATGTTACTCCCAAATTCTGTGTGCATCTCTGGAGCAACCAGGGGCAAGTGAGTGGCCAAGGTCACATAAGCAACTCTCACAACTGATGTTAAAGTTCAGGAGCCCGTGGCTCCCCACGTCTCTATGCTGTTTATCATCAGTGGTATCATTTAATTGTTGTACACCCTTTAGTTTTGCATTGGAATGTTTTTGTAGTTCAGGATATTGACTATCCTGTTTGTTTTGTTTCTGTATGAGGTTAACAGATAGTTATTGCCAGTTCTATTGAGGATGTGACATGTGTTTGTGACCTGAGCAGGAAGATCCTCTATGGCAAGATTTTTATTTATTTTTTATGGATTTTCAAGCTTTCCATTTTGTTTTTTTGTTTCATACAGGCCTTATAAAAAAAGGGCCTTGTTACCCTTGTAAAATCATGGCCCAAGCCTGCTACTTGGGCTAAATAGAGCAGGACTATGGGAAAGTGACTCAGCTGAATTAGAGGCAGAAAAACAAGTTAGAGAACCGCTACCTGTTCACATCATGGTATAAGATGGTTGGTTGGATTATGTTTGTTATGGTTTAAAACTGTGTAACTGATAAAGGTCTGACTGCTTAAAAAGGCCTGGTTTTTTCAGAGGTGGCTCTCCTTTGCACCTGCCCGGGGACTCTGCATTGTTTTGCTTTGTACATTACCTCACATTTTTTCTTTGCTCTCCTCTTCACCCTCTTCTGTTTTTCCTGATACCTCTGATGTCAGTGGGGCTGGGAGGTCAAAGTGAGCAATTGCCTTTTTGAGTTTTCAGATGACACAGATCACCTCTGTGATGCCCTGAGATACTGCTGTGACCCAGGGCAGACCTCAGCTCCCTGTTAATTGCAGATCTGTGGAGCTGGGTTAGAACTGATCCAAAACTTTGTCCCGCAGTCTGTGTTATTCAGAATATGGTTTCTGGCATTTAACTGCAATGACTTGATTTGTTTTATTGTAAATAGTAACTTGTTGTTTCTGTCAGATTCCCTTTTGAGGATTGCTCTCTGCTTTTGTGTCAGCACCTGAGTTCTGACAGGGTTCTGATCATGGTCAAGGAATGGACCTTTTGTTGTTGTTTGGTGAGGTCTTTTTGGCTGAGGATTTTGTCCAGGGCAAGATGCATGACAAAGATGCACATTGCAGAAGTCAGACTGTGCATAGATATTTTTTAAAGTAATTGACTTACCAAGCTATATCAAACTTCCAGAGAAATCTCATAGGGAAAAGGAGGAAATGTGCAAGGCTTTGAACAGGGTTGCTTTGCTTATGAAGTCTCAGTTTACATGAAAAAACCACAAGGTACCTTTCAGATAGATACTTGCCAAAAGCCAGGGCCTTTAAAAATACCAATAGACTTGTAAATATCTAACTTCAGGTGCTTTTCTAACTTTTATCTTAAATGAGTTTCATTTCCACTGGCATATATTCTCAACAAATCAAATCCTTTACAGAGTTCTAAGTTGTTGTCTTTTACTGCCTTTTTCCAAACCAACCCATAGAGCAAATGAAGTTTTTTATTGTAAATATTCCCATGACCTGGTCTAACCACAAAGTATTATTGGATTAATGAGGATCATTCCCATGTCCTTCAGTTCTGTTTACATCATTAAAAGTATATAAGTAGCAGATAAAGTAAAAAATCTAGGTCATTCTATCTGAAAGTATTTAAATTTAATTTAGAAGATTAAGCATACCTGTTTCAACAACAGAAAGCATTTTGTAGAAGTAAATTGTTAGCAACAGCCAGAGAAAGACCAAAGAAAACATTTTTACTTGATTCACAATGAATAATTTTGCCTTGCTGCTAGTTTTCTTCTTGAAATATAAGCCAGAGATATATTTCATCATTAACCTTTTGAACCAGGCCAAGCATAATTGGCAATTCTCCTGCCATGTCTATTTGTCTGTATTATGCTGTTCCTTTTATAGAAGAAATAATTATTTTTTTCCTGTGTACAGCTTTTATATCCCCGCCAACCTTTGCAAGGATCAGAAGTATTAAGTCACCTAATGATATCCTATTCCAGCTAGATTTACCCAACAACAATTTGTGGCTGTACATAAAAGTATTTCAATATATTCAACACCAAAGCGGAGCGCAACTGAGAAGTTCTGTCGAGCAGATTGAATTATTACCCTTGCCTCTGTTTAAGCCTGGCAAAAATGCTCTTGGAGATGATTTTGCTGTCTCCTGACATGCCACAGCACACAGCAGAGGCTCACAAGCCGTGCCATGACACAGACCTATCTTGTCTGAAATCATCCACTGTCAGTAATAATGCCCTTTGTTTACTGAAGAGCTAATCAAAAATTTGCCCAGCTGTAACTGGAATTGCCTTTTAATATCTTGGCTGTCAAGCTGCAAGGATGTCTTTTTGACATGATATTTGCAGGAATATATATTACATAGTAACAGATAACAGAATAGCCTTAACATCTGGAGAAGAGTCTACCTTCAATCAAAATAAAGGATGATCTTTTTCAGCACTTTCCTGACAAGTGGGAGATTTCAGAGAAGGGCTACACTCAGATATTTTAATGGCCTTTACTTACTGAATCAGTATACTTTTTTCCCTGTTGGTTCCTTGCTGATTGCTGAATATTTGCCCTTTGCCCCTAATCATTATTTAATACATTAAAAAATACACCATCAGGGACATAATTTTTATTTCTCCTATTAGTTATGCTTCTGCTGAGTGCACTGTTCACCAGTGAGCGCTGGCATGCTGTTTTACAGTAGAAATGACACAAAAGGGGCACACATTTTCATTAGAAAGGCAATTATCAGGCTGGTGGTTGGTGGTTTACTGCTCCTTTGGCCCACAATTTATTATGTACGACAGGAACTGGAGTAATATGTTTTGATACATCTGCCTCAGCCCAGCAAACTTTGAAAGACCATGGGTGTTCTGCCCTTGACCTCCTCCTGAGCTGAATGCAGAGCACTTGGCTGCTGGAATATCAGCAGCATCTTGAGATGTACAGATAAAAGCCATTAGAGAGGCATTGGATATTATCACTTTTGGCTCTGCTTTTGTTACGCTGTGAGATACTCTTTTGGTGGTTTATCTGCCCAATTTTGACTTCTCAGATCTCTGAATTAAATCCAGGCTAAATTATCAGTCTTGGAAAGCAGCTGTTATCAAGACACTGCATCAGACTCTCTGAACTTTACAATTTTATGTTAAAAGCCTTCAGTGAAGTGATTTAGTGGCCCATAAATCTATCAGTTCCAGAAGCCTAAATCTTTGTACAGTTTCTTTTGAGGTTTGGGATTGCTTCCAAAAAGAGAATATATGCATACAAGAGATGAAATGTTATGTCATCCCAGACCTTGAGTGACTGCATCAACAGGCACAGGGTATAGGGATGGGAGGGGTTTTTTAATCCATCCAATTATGTTCTTTTTTTTCCTTAAAGCTGTAACTTTAATCTGTTAAGAATTCATTTCTCACATTAATAGATGTAGACTTGCAGCATTTTTATGACCCTCTTTCTGGATGACTTTGTTTTGCAAATCACATTATTTCTGTCTAGTTTTATTAGAGAAACTGGAACACTAAGACTTAATAAAAATTTTAAACTCCTGAGATTAGGAATTTTAGATTCTTAACTTTTGATGACTTGTTGCAATAAATTTCCATTCTCCTGCCTTGTCTAATTCCAAACTTTTATCATGTCTGTAAATTAAACCCCTAGATGCTAAAGCATTGATTAGGCCAATGTTGTTGAGAAAGCCAAGGGCCAGACTGAGAAGGGAAATTATAATCTTAATTGTCTTCAAACCACTTCAGTATTGTTGGAAAATAATTTTTGTTTAAAACATATTGTGTCAAATTCCTGATACATGAAAACTGAGAAAAGCAGATATTGTCTTAATTCCTTCAACTATGGGATACAGGTGATTTTTTTTTTCCTAGAATTTCATTTTGCGTCGCTATTGAGTTCATCCATCTGCACAAAAATGACACAGCTCCATTGAGATTATTAATCCAGGAGGCATTTATATATCTGCAAACAATTGATATTTTATGGAAATGTAACTCTGCAGGCTGAGTGCTCCTGTGCCCCCTGGGACAGCCCTGTGCCCCTCAGCTGGGACGGCTCCCTAAAATGCTGTGACAATTTCTCATTGTGTGGCTTGACAAAGGCAGAATGAATAATTTCCAAAAACACTTTAGAAGGCCTTTTTCAATATCTTTAGTTCTGAGACAGCATTAACTCTGCTGAATAGTAAAAGTAATAGGGATCACTCAGCCTGCCTTAAGGCCATGACAAAACTCTAATCTGTTTGCTGATAGTTCTGCAACCCTGTGAAGTGTTCTCATTTGCTCCATAAATTGTGCTGAAGAACAGCTTTTTTTGGAATAACTATATAGTAATTTCTCTATGTTTACATAGGGTATAAGTAGTTAAAATGGAAAACAGCCTAAATCCAATAGCTTCTTAAGATATTGCACACCCATCAAAGTAAACTGGAACCCAACAGATCAATAGTTAAATACCATTAAAAACAGTTTTGAGAAAAAAATCATAATTGACTTTGCCATATGCTTCATTTTCTTAGTACACTATCTTCAGAGTGAAACACAATCACTGTTCATAGAGAAGCTAATTATCCACTGTCAATTAAGCCCTCAATAACTGATCTCTTGACAGCTGGTAATAAGTCCCAAACCCCATTGCAAATTGCATTAAAATACATGTTTATCCACTGGAGAAAGATGGGGAGCTCACACGTTCACAAAATTTTACAGGCAGAAACCATTGCCTTTTCAAGACAGCTTTCCTTGCACTTCAGCTTTGGATTTTCCACTTTTCTGACTCCTTAAGGCTTGCACATTTCAAACAGCTTTTGCATTCCCTCTTCAGTGAGCATACAAACCTGTGCTCAGGCAACCTGGCAGTTTTGCCTAAATAGTTGTTTCAAGTGGCCTATTTTTTTTTATGGATTCACTGAGAAAGAGCAGTCTTGATTAATTTTTCATTTGTTAAAGCAGGTAATGGATGTGGGAAATGGGAGAAGAACCGATAGCTCACTGGTGTCAAGTCTTGCAGGTTATAAATTGTCCCATCCTAAAGGTAGAGACCACAAAGAATCTTTCTCAGATGAGCTCTATGTCACCTCCCAGCTTTGTTCCCTCATGCTTTGATCTGCCCTGAGGGCCAGTATGTGCTGTCCTTACAGCTTTTTGCTATGTAACTACTGTAAGAACTACTTTGTAGACAGAGATTTGAAAGTTGAAACTCATTTAGCTTTGTTCCATTACTAAGAAACCCAAACAGCCTAGTGGGAGTTAGAGGAAAACAGAAACAATAATAACAATAAAAGTCTTATGGTTGTTCTTAAATATAAACAAATATGTAGTAGAATGGCTTGATTTGGAAGAGCAACTAGTACAAAATTGTACAAAATTGTGTTCTTTTAATTACACGGAATCATGTGATAAAATTAAAGGAATGAGATAAATTCTATCTATTCAAGTTTTAAATGTCAGGTGAATGTGGCAAATTCTGGACAACTTTCTGTTGATTATTAGTATCTGTTCCTGCAGTAATTCAATCAATAAGTGCCCTCTGCTGAAAGGGTTCCTCATTGTGTAATCTAAAAACCAATCTACTGCCCAATTCTGCCACAGCTCAGTAGAAAAATTACCTTTCAGCTTTAAAGGTTGAAGAATCTAAATTTCTTTATGCCCTAATTTGTTCTTTTAAAGATTTGTTCTAATATTTTCGCAGGGAATAGTGTGAATTGATTAATTAATAGGTACAAAATATATTTGTATCTTTGCATTAAAAGACGTGCTCGGTGTCTGCCTATCTTGTTCTCCATCTCAGAAGTACTTAAAATCTTATTTTATAAGGATATTATTATTCATAAAGGAGGAAATTAAAATGTTTCTAGGGATTGTTCCTCCTTGTTAGGCATCCACATTTTTCAGTTCTTTTGGTTGCTGATAAAGCCTGTTGTGGAGCAGTGAATCAATAGATGACTGGTGTAGTCTTTTCTTTTAATTGTCACCATCTCCACTATAGAGATTGAATCTTTTTTTCTCTTTTTTTTTTTTCTTTCTTGGCACTCAAGAAAGGAATTGCCATGGAAATGGAACAGTCTTCACTTCCTTTTTTTTTTTTTTCTCATCACACTGGCACGCAGATCCATCTATCACTATTGTAATGTGCTTTTGAGGTGTAAAAGGCTATTTAGTACATTTATTAACCACCTCTGCATAATGGCAGCACCGGAATTGAGAGTACTTTTTATTCTCTGAACAACTGGGGTACTTCTAAGTAGAGAAATAAATGAGATCTGTAAGCAAGAACATTGGGAGACCCAGATAAGATAGTGATATTATAAGAACCTTGAAAATAATTCTCCTCATGCTCCTTTTATATTCCTCTAATTAAACTTTACATTCTGATAACTCTAAATATTCAAGATCTTTCTAAATACCTACTTTCATTTCTTACACAAAATCCCATGCTTTACTTGTCTTTGTACCAAGTGATGTGCTGGAGAGCAGATTGTAGATAGCAGCAATGTAATTCCTGCCATCTTAAAAGGCAATAGTAAAATAATTCTGTCAGTTAAGTATTGGCTTAACAGTTCTGTCCTTAAGATCCAGATAGATTCTATTAATTCCTCTGGAGCAGCATGTGCTTCCATATGGGATCAAGTGGACTACCTAATCTTTTCCTTTCCTTGTCTGATTCAAGACCAATTTTACAGTATTTTTATGTATTTATTTTACAGTATTTTTTACAATATTTTATGGAGTGCTGTGTAAATACAAATAGCAGACCTGTGCTGTTTCTGTAAATTGGCAGTCTGTGAACCCAAATGTTGCTGGTGAAGTTGTCAATCTTTTGTTCTGGGACAGGAGTAAAAAAATTGTTCCCCTCTTAGAATATCCTTAGGATCAATTTAAGATGAATTTTATGTAAAGAAGGAAGCACTTTGAGCTTCTGTTCTCAGGAATTAAGCCTTACAGTCGTAGGTGCTCTTAATTTTGTAAATTTAGTGTGCTTTTCTGAAATTTGGGATGTAACAAAGAGAAGTTCTAGGCAAAGCAAATCAGATTCTTAAAGAATATACATTTCTGTGAATCTGTCCTTCCACAACAACGTGCTTTCCCTTTCTAAGAAAATTGCTTTAGTCTATTTTAGTGGTTTGCTTTAGTCTATTTTAGTGGTTTGTGCAGTTTCTACTGCTGTTTTACCGAAGTGATGGTCCCTTTCTGTGAGGTGAGAATTGCTCAGCACAGAGGAGAGCTGTGTGCTCCTTCCCAGTGTGGTCTGTGCTGCACAGCACCAGCCTGTGCTTGGCTGCAGAAGGAAAAGGACCAAATTTAGAGAGCCTGGAGCTGCCCAGGTGTGCCGGGGAATTTAGTCTAGGATGATGTGGCTGCTGCTGCCAAACAGAGTCATCTTCAGCCTCAGCAGATCCTCCCAGCCCTAATCCAGAAATCCCACCTGGATCTGTTTGCTCAGCCCCAAAGGAAAATTGCTCTGCTTTAGTCTCAGTCCCACACACTCCAGTGCAGAGAGGCTGAACCCCCGCCAATGAAAGAGGCACTTGCTTCAAATTACATGCCTGTGACCAATGTTTGGGTAGTAATATCTTATATTTTATAAAATACTTTCATCTGGGAGGTTTTATAAGCAACCACCATCACGAAGGCTGCAAATTATTTGTAAACAAGACCTTACTACTTGAAAACTTAGATTTTATTTTTATTTTTTTGTAAACTAAGATTGAATTATTACAGTCAAATCCTTAATGTTACTCTTGTTTACAACACACTTCCCTTCATAATAAATCTCCAAGCCCATGGGCACTTTCAATTACTGCATCTTCCTTGCTTAGCAAAGGCACTCATAAACCTCTCCCTGTGTCAACCACTCTGAAAGATCTCCCTGCAACAAAACTGTGCTGTCTGACAATGCATGGATTAAGAAAGACTTATTAACAGCATAACTTGTGTGGTTCCCTGTGAGCAGGGGAGAGAAGGAATGCACAGATTACTGCAGGTAATGTGTGCTTTCCTTTAAAATTTATTCCCAAAGCTGCGAAAAATGGGTAGGAAATACAACGGAAGTAAATCTTTAAGTTTTATTTTAATTTTTTTTGCGATGTATAAAAGAATTATTCTCGTTATAAACTCTTACAAATGTACAGCACCAGACTTCTCAGTATTTCAAGTTTTATGAATTTTAGAGAAACCAGAAGATGCAGCTGTAAAGGCAGAGATATTTCTCCTACGGAAGGTTTTATGGCATTATTTGAAAAGGTGTCACGTTTACACAGTTTCTTGACCTACACAGAGGGCAGAGGAAGATTCACTTGGATTTTAGAGATGGAAAAATGATGTGTGAGAAGAAAATAAAGTTGAAATTTTCCTGCTACCCTGCTTTTCTATTCACATGTAGTAAAAGTATGGAAAATGTAGGAATCACAGCTGAAAACTACTTACAGTTCATCCTCATAATCTGTGTGTGTTTTCAGCGTGGATGAAAATTGTAAGAGAGGTGTTTTTAATGGAAATCATTATCTGCTCACCACCAGTGAGTTAAGAGAAAAAAGATGTGTGTGGGGGGAGGAGAACCACAAAACCTAAATACTGAGCAACATCATATCCAAGTTTTGTGAACACAGATAACTAAAAGTAATTTCTGAAATTTGTGCTTAGAAGTATGCACTGGTACAGCAAATAGACTGAGTTGCTAGTGGAAACTGGAGATGTTCATCATTTCTGAAAATTGGTCCAGATACCCAAATGTCTGCTAGAAAACTAATTTTAGGAATGATAGTAGGGAAATGTTGATGAATATTGCCAGTGTCATATTTAACTGTTAAACAAGTAATAGCATATAATCTTTTATGCCTCAGTGTGAAAATATTCCTTAAAATAAATAACAATAAAAATATATGAAGCGTACAACTCCATCCCGGATAACTGTAATCCCATTTTGTAACAGTAATGAACACACTGCAGCAAGCTTCACTGATTAAAAACTTTTTGTGCCAAGTTTGTTTGCAGTTTATCAAATGGGATGTAAAATGTAGGCTACCTTTCTGCATGGCTTTACCTGTGGGAGGCAGCTCCTTTATCAGTTTGAGCTTCAGCTTTGGCTGGAGTTTAATTTGGGTCACCAGCACACCTGTGACTGCTGTGGGTGGCAGAAAACAGAGCAAGAGGCAGGAGGTGGCTGTGCCCCACCATGCACTGCCTGGAAGGGTGAGCAAGCTCTGCCATGGAATGCTGGGCACAGAAAATGGGGCTCAGGAGGCCACAGAGTCCATTCCCCAGAGGGCACGGGGTGTCCATTGCTGAATCTCTTGTCTTCTTTGCCATCCCAGTTTCAGCGCTGCTGATAAAAAGCTTTTGGTTTTCCACGTGGCTCACTTTGGCCCACAGTTGTATTTTCCCAAATGTAACATGCTGTGGGGTTTGCAGTGTGCATTCCCTACACTGACCCCTGATATCCTGCAGGTGTTCAGTGTCACAGTGAGGTATTAGAAAGAAATGACACATTAGAGTAAAGAATTACAGCGCTCTGTCATCACTGAGAAAGGAATGATCTTTGTTTGGATGAGATAAAAAAGTAGAAAAATGAATATAAAATGCCTGGAATCTATGGAAGTAGAAATGTTTAGAGTTATTCCTTGCTCACAGGAAAATCAGGCTGCTTGGTTTGTCATTATGGCAGTAATGCATCTGCACTTCAGGAAAATCAGGATGCTTGGTTTGTTATTGTGGCAGTAATGCATCTTCACTTCTGCCATGTGAAACTGTAGGACTTTCCTGTGCGCAAGACTTCTTTTAACATTTGATTAATATCAGTGGTTCACTTCCCAATTCTCTCTGTTAGGTTCTTTGCCATTGAATTATACGGACAGAGAGCCTGCCCTGATATACACAGACTTGGTAGAATCCCAGAGAATCTCAGGGTGGAAGGGACTCAGAAAGAGCATTTGACACCTCAGACCTGGAAATCTGAGCCAGACACTCCAAATAAACTGTGCTGAAACTTTGTTCAGATCCCCCAAACTATTTGTGAGGCATTTGAGGATGTAGAGGAGATAATTTGAGAATGACTGTGGCTCCAGGGACAAAGAATAGACATGCATAAGAGGCCAGGTCTGGCAATTAGCTGTGTTTGAAGGTGGACCAGGGAGGAAAAGTTTCCAGTGTAAGAATTTGAGGGAGATGAAGACCTGAAGAGGGGTTTGCCTTGCTCTTAGGAAAATCAGGCTGCTTGGTTTGTCATGACTGCTCTGCTGTGCACAGCCTATTTGTGCATTTGTGTTCCTCCCCTGCCTTGCTCCGCTGTTCTGACAATTAAAATTTAACATCAGCACAAATTCTTTAAGCACTGGGCCACAGTCCTTTTGCCAGTTGTTATCTGTATAAATGTTCCAGCAAACTGAAATGAAGAAAAAATACTCTCTCCTCATGTCCTAAACAAAGGTGTCACACATTCAGGGGGCTCCTGATGGAAATCCATTTCAGAGGGAAAATGTTCATACATTCACTGCCACCCTCTGTGCTGCACATCCAGTAGGACAATGATGAATTTTGTCCTTTCCTCCTTATTTAAGAAAACTGATTTTGTGTGTAACTAAAGGCGTTTCATAGAATTATTCTTTGTCAACAGAATTGCTGTAGATTTTATACAGTTCTGAAACAAATTAGCAGCCTGGATGATAAAGGTGGGGGGAAACCACACAAACTAAGTCTGGTTTTACCAGATCAATTAAAATTAAGTAATGTCTGACAAAAAAGTATAAAATCCATATATCCTGCAAGATTCATCTTTGTATTTTCTCACAGCTTGCAGCTTTTAGGACAACTGAGAGACACAGGACATGAGTTCCAGCTGTAGAAAGCTGAAGTTAAGCCTTCATGAAATCAAATCTTAGCCATTTCTTCCTCTTAATAGCCTTCCAAGGAACAGCAAGACATTTGCCTTTTAAAATAACACTCAGATCCAATTATTTAATAGTAAGAGATGAAAAAGCACTAACAAATCTAATAACTGCCAGATTAATGTAATTTCCTGCACTTGTGTTTGGTAGCTGAAGACAAGCTAAATGCCTAAATAGCTGTCTAACCTAAGGAGCAGGAAAAAATAGTGTGCAAAAACACCCTTCAAGGAAAATATCTGCCACCAACATCAGAGCTTGCAGTAGGTATCAAAACTGAAGGAACTAATTTAAAATACATACCAATTTATTCATATTAGGAAGTGAAATGTTCTTGGATTTCAGGGCTGAGGAGCACCTGAGTGGTCAAAAGCAATTTGCTGTTGAAGTTGCTGGATCAAGGCACTTTTTGAAGTCCCATTGCATCCCCTTTTCCCTGCTCTAGATACCCTGCTAATGACCAGCTATAAAGAGCACTGTGGAATTAGTTTTATTTTTGATTATGCAGAATGAAGTCAACTCTTCCATGCTGAACCTGGAGGGCTGAAGGGGCTGCAGTTGGATTTAACCATGTGAAATCAGGAAACGTGTCAGGGTTGAGGGAAAAGGCTGCACGGTATTTTGCCAGCATCCCTTTTCTGCTGGAGGAGCTTTACATAATTCTGCCCACTCTGAGATTCACATCCTTATTGATCATCTTTCTCAATATTTGTAGCCGGAGGTTAAAATTTTCTTTTCTTTTTTTTTTCCCCCACATACCCTGTTAGCCTTTGAAAATGGAGTAACTGTATTTGATGGCATTTCTGAAATGAAAACCAGATCTTCCTGATTTCTTACACTTGGTCTCTAATTTGTTGTGACTCAACTGCAAATGCTGAGCTAAAGAGGTGTGGGTCTGGATTATCATCAGCGATCTGAACAATGCTTTCTCTGATTTCTCTGGTTTTTCTCTAAAATATGAAAATGCTACACATGGGCTCTTCCACTTCAAATTTCTAGTGAAGTATAGAACAATACACTGGGCAAGGAACTCTTCTTGAACAATAACAAAAAAACATCCCTCTCCTCCAATGAACAGATGCCCCACAGCAAAATTTGAAGTACAGCCTCTTTTTCTATAGAATGTTCTAGGTTGTATTATCTTCATAGTGCACTTCTGCTGATAATAGAGTAAAATCAGCTTATTTTTTTTCCCAAATTGGAATACTGATAGCTTAATTTGCCTAATTCTTTTGGGGAAAGAGTTTTAATCTTTTATCTAGTACATATTCAGTCCATTTAACTTATTGTGGTAGTACACAAATAGACTAAGACATTAATATGGTTATGCCACATCAGTGTTTTGTTGCATTGTGTATATTTTGACTTAGATCAGTAAATACTGCAGTAAATATAATAGCCATGAAGCCTTCAACAGGTTCCCAATGTTATAATGAACTTATTTAATATAAAATCAAAACTAAAGCTCAGTGAACCACTCATCCAGCAAGGAGATAATTTCCATGGGCAGTAATATACAGATGATTAGCTCTTTGATATTCATTAGGTAAAGGATCTGTTTTCATTTTAGACTTTAAATCTCTTATCAGCTTTTTCAGAGAGAGAGAATGGGGGAAGTATGTAAAGGATCTTGTTGGATTTTTGACAGTTTTTGGGCCCAAAATTCCCCTGGGGGGATGCTATCTAAAAATCTAAACTGAGAGCAACAATCTAATCAGTCACTCTTTGTTGTTTGATCTTTGTGTCCCCTGTAACACAAACCTGGGGAAACCAAGGAGAGCCGGGCAGTGCCATTTCCTCCAGTTCACAAATTCACACTCGTCCCCAGTTTGGCCAACAACCTGCAGACTGGTCTTTTTCCTTTGGCTGAAAATTTGCACACTGAAATAAAATATGAGGCCACCGTAGAAAACAAACAGAGAATCAGAGAATTTCTGCACTGACTTCTTGTACAGGAACAACTCAGCTTCTCTTAACCAAGTAATAAAACTGGAAAACCACCTGACCTTTCGGTGTTATCCCCAGGCAAAGCCTCACACGTGCATTCAATTAGCTTTTGCAGCTCACTAATTTGAGTTTATGAAGCATGCTGTCCCCACAGCAAAGAAATGCTGCAGGGCTATTGTAGAGGAGTGTGCACCTCAGCCTTACATGATTAATGAGTTTTTATTATTATTGCCAGCCTATACAAGCAGATTTACAAATTATCCAGATTCAAGGTCTAGGTGGCCAGTTCCTCATGTGCTTTTATGTCAACACTTGAATTTTCTTTTATCTGAAATATGAAGATTATTTGAATAGTAACCAGCACGGGCATTTAGAGACAAAGGAAAACATAAAAAAGCTGTGTGTAGAACTTGAATGGACAATATGTTCAATTAAAAGGATTCTACAAAAAGTGCAGGTCTTTTAATCAGAAGAAAAGTTGTAATTTTATTAAACAATTCTGTATGATGGGATTAATCCAGAGGGGAAGAACTCTCCATATTCATTGTATCTATTTTCAAGTGAAAATTATAAATATTAAACTGCTGTTAGGTTTTGGAATTTCTTTTTGAGCATTTCATACTCACAAAATCTATATTAGCAACATCTTTCTCTTTCATTTTCCATTGAAAATAGAAGCTTGATATATAATATTTTCTGGCGCTTTTAAGCAAGCAAAGCTAATTTCCATTCCTTCCTCCGGGTCCTGAAGTTTTCCTAGTTTTCAATACACAAAAGTTGTCCAGGCCCATCACAAGATGAGTCCATGCCCTTTCTATTTCAAATAGAAGGCAGAATTTCCTGCACTCTCTTGCTCCTACTGATCAATATGCTCTTGGTACTACTATGGACCAACCTGGCATTCTCCTCCTAAAATCAGAGCTCTCTCTGGCTCAGACTATGAAACTTTAGGTAAAATATTAAGTATTAAAGAATAAATAAAATAAGAGCTGGTGAAGTTCAACAGTCAATGAAATATGCACAGCATCTCCAGAAATTACATTTTATTGTATGTAGCATCTCCAGAAATTATATTTCATTGTATCTAAGCCAGGTAGGAAAAACTCAAAAAATAACTCAGGCAAGATCTCAAATTCTGCAGTTGTATCACCAGCTCTACAAATGCTGCCTTTGCTTTTATCATCACCTTTTCTTGCCTATTGATGTGAAGCTAAAGCTAGATGCAGAGAGTAATGTTCATTTTCTTGATTATTTTTCTCTTCAGCTAATGAGAAGAAGGTAAAGCGGTGTTGAAATACAGTTAAATATATTGTTATAATTTAGAAGTAATATATGCATAATGTTAATTGAAGTGTAATGTAGAAATGTGTTATGCTAAATGTAGTTTAAAATGTAATTTAAATGTAGTTTAAAATGTAGTTTAAAAGGCTGAGGTGGATATAAAGCTCTATTATTCCAGGGAATTCAGTCAAAAAGAGTTTTCTGGTGCCCACCCAGAGTCACTCTGGGATGCTTCCCAAGGATTTCCTTGTCCTTGATGGGGAAATGTTAATTTCCCATGTATAGTTAATTTACAGTGTTTGAGAGATTGGTTTCCTTCACTGACAACTTGAAACCACCCGAAAGTCTGAGCCTTTGTCTTTTGAAGCCTTGCCATTGATTTTAGGATAGCAGTGTCAGCTCCTCAGCAGACACCTCACCGACATAGTTCCCCTCACATTTATTTCTTCTGGCTACGTTTTAGAGCCAAGTAAAAAGCCAATCTTGAACACAAAATGGGAAACAAAGAAGAGGAAGAGAACGATAAAGCCTCCATGGTGCAGCAAAGACAGGATCCTGGCTTTGAGGCTCAGCCACTCTGGGAAAGGGAAAAAAGCCAAGGACTTGCCCATGTTTACAGGATGCACATCCCAGAGTGCCTTTCCCATCCTGACTGCACAAAGGAAGCAGCTCATCAGCAAAAAGCCTCCTAATGAATCTGTAAGGGCCTCACGGCCATTTCTGGTTGGTTTCAGGGATTTTTCAAGCTGCAGGAGCTGTGTGAAGCCTCTCCCACTCCTCCCTTGTACAGCAGTGTGTAGCAAGGGAGCTGCTTTTTGGTTTGCAGCCTTCTCACTGAGATGTGAGTTGACTAAAACAGAATTCCCACTGCATTTGTCCCAAATGTTGCTAGTGCAGGCTGGCAAATCCGTCCCTTGGATTAGGTAATTCCATTTCAGAACATTTTGTCCTCTGTTATAACCTTATTCTTTCTGGTTTATAGACTATTGTTCCTTGCTTTTTCCCTCCTTTCCTCAAATCTTTCACATTTAACTGGTTACACAGCTATGAATATAATGTTTCAAAGATATAAATAATAATGAGCTCCTTTAATAAAATCAGACATAAGTTATGCAGCAGACGTCAATTATAATGGATTTTAAAGGTTTTGATCTAGAACCTGGGTGGCATTACATTTAGACTAATAACTGTAACTATGATTTATGTGTTTGCAACTGAAATGGTTTCAGTGCTTCAATATATGTCCAAAGTGAAATTTATAGTCTGCTACAGAATGTATAAATAATGAACAGCCATATGTCATATTGCATTTAAAAATTTGACTTCTTCCACAGCCAGCATAAGGTAAAATGAATTAAAATTTTAAGTTCATTTGGGATCAAGTTACTTTAATACTTGAAAGCAGCTCCACAAATACAACATTGATTTAATTATTTTTGCTGCAGTAAAAATAAAATGCTTTTAAATTTGCGGTTGTATTCAAATTAAACCATGACAAAGGGCAAAGCATGTGCTAATAAGAAGAAAAAATGATCCACTTTTCTCCCAGAAATTATTATAACTAATTATTTGTTAGATAGCCAAAATAGGGTAACTGGTATTGACAAAGAGATGCTGCATGTTTATTAACACTTTTAAATTAACCCCCCTCTCCAAATGCCCATTTCGTGTTGGAAAAAAACAATCTATAATCTATTTTTAGTAATATGAGCTGCATGTGAGTACATGAATGCACAGAGCAATTTTCCACTTGGCTGTTTGGAAAGTAAAAATGCACCTGACCAATATTTGTGGTCTGTTTGCAGCACAAAGTCCCCCCAGCCCTCCCTTACAGCACAGGCTGTTTTCCACACTCTACCTATCCTTTCTAAATCTTGGTTTAAACATTTTAAATCTTGCTGGCTAAACGAGGTTTGGGTTTTTTCCCCTTCTTAGCTATCTGTTGAAATTTGTCATTGTCATGAGCAGGCTGTGGACAGAAATGGGATGACAACTGCTATTTTGTTAGTAGCTTATAAGGTGCTTTCCATTTTGCCCATAACAAGAGGCAAAGCATAACAGGATTTCAATCCTATAGGAAGTCCAGGAGCTTGTTCCCTTTATGTCATCAGATCAATTTTGCACCAGTAAATATTTCTCAGAGGTTTTTGGTAATTTTTCTGGTATTTACAGCAATGGAAGTGTTGAGTGTTCAGCATTGCTCATGGCTTGAGGCTTCCCTTTTCTTTTTACACAGGAATACTATTTTCTTTTATTCCCTGGTGTGCTGGTACCAGGACTGAACTTAGTGAGCTCTTCAAGGAGCAGAAATAAATAAATGGAAAATTTGCAGTTAAGCCATCAACAGAAATGACATCTATTCCTCAGCAGACCCTTGTTTTATACTATTGGGAAGTTATCTAACTTCCCATAGAAAATGCTATTGATTTTTAGCCTGTTTTGTCAACTAGTCAATAGCCACACACAGAGGCTACTTGTGATACTCTCTTATTTTTTCCCTCTTACTAAAAGTGCTCCTGTGTGTTGAGTTCCCAACGTGGCCAGCCCAGCCTGGTGGCTTTTTTCTCTTGAACTATAGCATTAATACACGTGTTTGGTTCATAAATGCCAAAGTCTGTTTTGTCATCCCTCTTAAAATGTGTCTTAGCTGAGACAGATGCTTTTGCTAAGAATTTCTTGGGGTGTCTTAGAGCCTTTGGGCTCTGCCAGACACTTGGCAGCAGAGTGAAAAGAGGGTGTGTGAAATTGCTCCTGCTCTCACCTTGTCTGCCACAAATTCACTGTCTTTGCTACCCCAGACTCAAGTCATGAAAATGGCAACATCTGCCAGAGAAAGGGAGGGAATGAGGAATGAAAATACAAGAAGTTTCAAAATTCTAGATGAATTCTTAATATTTTTTGAATAATGTAATTGGACAACTGAAAAAGTTGATTGTTTTAATTCTAGGATTCTAAATGAGGAAACTTTTGGAATATTGAAATGTCCTTTCACTTCAGCTATCAGATGTTTAGTACCAGGGAGCATGGCATTCCTAGACCAGATTGCCTATAGTTATTGAATATTGGGTAAAAATATGGGTTTACTCTTTGCAATGAGAGAAATTTAACTCATCTCTGAAGGTGGAAACAGAGAACTGTTCTATTGCTGGATGAAATCACAGAATATGATCATGGAAATGGATACTCCTCTTCATAAAATATTAGTGATTAAAAGATTTGAGAATTTTTCTTCCAAGACTGGGATAACATTAAACAATTAGTGAAATGTTTTTATCCAAGACATGACATTTTTCTATCATTTTGACTAGCCCAGCTCTCTCTCTGTCCCTTTTTCTCTTAGTTTACCCCTTATCTTCTACCCTGCCATAATTTGTTCAAGAGCATAATGTTGTGATTTTGTTGTGCTCTGGGAAAGTCCTAGTGGAAAAGACACCCAAGTATCAAAACTTAAGGTTAACTTGTGGATCTTTCTGTGTGTGGGAATCTATTTCTCCTGATATCCAGCAATGAGAGACACTTGCCAGTTTTCTGTCTGTGGGAAACAGGTTTTGGAAGAGATTATACTTGCAAAGAGATAAGGCTGCATTCAGGTGTGGCTTATCAGAGAGGCTGCTGCCATTGTCTGATGATAATCAAGAGCACCTTGTCTGAGCAGGAGCTTATTTGTCTCCTGCTCCCTCTGAACCCTTGCCACAGCTCTTCAGAGAAATGGCTGCTTTTATCTTTTTACAGTTTCTCAGAGATTGTTACTAGATATTAATTTCAGCACAAGGTTGTTTAAGAAGTCAGGTGAGCTTAAGGAAAGGTCAGGAGAAAGAGCGCTGAAGACTTGGGGAAATTCAATAGCAGGCAAGAAAGATCTCCTCTTCTGCTTTATTCAGTTTAATGGAAGTGTAAATAGCTGGACTCACCTCCTCCAGGCCAGACTTTCATGACCTAAAACTAAACTGGTAAGTTTTTGCTTGGGGTTTTTTAATTTTTTATTTCCTTCAAGAGTATAGTTGTTGCTTTATTTCTACGGCACAGTGTCCTTAAATAAATATGTAAAGAAAACTCCAATTAGTAGATATGGTGTTAGAGAGAAACATTTTGGTAAACGGTGTGTCAGCTCTACCTGCAGTTTCTAACCTATCTTTGGGTTTGTTATCCTTCAATAACTTCACCTTGAAGTCAGCTGTTATCATTGAGGTGAACTTGCACGTTCTGTAGATCTGAGTCCTGAGATGCGCCGTTCAACAGTTTCACTGTTCTTCTTTTGGTGCTTAGAAAAGGGGTAAAAAAGAGATATCTGAGGCTATTTGTGTCATTGGTAGATAAAATATTAACTCCTTTCACCTCTGGTTGCTACTCAAACACTACGATGCTTTTCAACAGTTTGGGGTTTTTTGTGGTTTTTTTGTGGGTTTGTTTTTTTTTTCTTTGTTTTGTTTTTTTGGGTTTTTTGCCAGATATACCCTTGCAAATTCAATCAGTTATTGTTGCTGGCTTAAAAACAATTAAAAGATTGTCTTGTGCAGTTTTTTGTGATTAAAACTATGACTGGACTTAAACTTGACACAGAAAAAGAGTATTGCACTACTTCATTTAGCCTCTGCCTCTTTTTTTCCCTATTACCATTCTACTTGGAAAGTTTGGAGTTTTTTCTCTTCCTTTTAGTAAAGTAAGTAAGGGTCTTCAGCTCAAGAATACCTTTGAAGTTGCTTCTCAGATCCTTGATTGGGCTCAGGAGACAAATTTCTGTATCTCATTGGACTGGAGTTGCTGGTTTATATCATGACCTTGTGAGATGGGTACTGAGAGCAGAGAGATGAATATCAAATTATTTCACTCTGTTCCACTAATTTTTGAACACTTCAATGCTTTTCATATTTAAAAAATCCACTCAACCAACTCCCAAGCTTCCATTTTATCAGGTATCTAAAGAAACTGAGAGAATGGTCCTTTATAGAAGTTGGCTTTTAATATTATGATGCTACTTTGAGTACGTTGTCATCAATTGTCATTATTGTATTACCT
Source organism: Melospiza melodia melodia (assembly GCF_035770615.1). Classification (NCBI taxonomy): domain Eukaryota; kingdom Metazoa; phylum Chordata; class Aves; order Passeriformes; family Passerellidae; genus Melospiza; species Melospiza melodia. The sequence continues at coordinate 11,851,051 of NC_086211.1, read as the reverse complement.
AAGCTATGGGCTTCAAGATTTATTAAGACATTATTATTTTTTTTTTTTACATCAGCATTGTTGAAGCTACCAGAGGGAGAACAAGCCCTTGGGAGTTTTATTGCTAGGGTGGGGAAAGTGAGACTTCAAATAAGATAAAGGAACAATAAAAAGTGACCACAAATTTTGGTTAGAATTCAAGTTCCCAGTGAAAGATTGTCATCAGAATGTCATTTACATGACAAATTAATGCTTCATTAGGACATTACATTTAGAGAAGAAATTACCATAAGCATAGGGTTGTGGTTTTCCTAATTTCCCCTCTTGGTCAGTGTTGCTTACAGATATCTTCTGGGCAATCATCATCAATCTTGTCCTTAATTAAATAGTTAATTTTATCATTTTATAATGTTTTGTAGGACAGACAAACAAAATCTTTATTTTACTCTTACTTTTCCATAAGATTTCCTTGTGTGGTGTTGGACAGCCACGAGCAGAGGATGCGAGATGTGATTTGGTACCTGTGTGGTTCTGTACCTGTGAGGGCTCAGAGGGATTCTGTGGGTGGGAGTTGAAGCTGTTTAAATCCAGCTAATCACATGCAGTGTCTGCAGGAGCCTGATGGCTTCACAAATGTGTGAATCCAAGTCAAAACTGCCACCAACTTCCAGGGGTTTCAGAGCAGTAATTCTTATTCAGGCTCATCTCAGGAACAGAGATGTGTGTTTCCAAGAGAGAGAAGGGGAGGTGTTGATTTTTTTTGTCTCCTCATAATATTAAAGTTCCAAGATCTATTTGCAAAGTTGGTGGGGTGTTTTTCTTTCTGTTTTGTTTATAAAGTATTGTGTCTCATTGTGTTTATCCTTGAAAATAGTTACATTTAAAGAACAGGTAAGACTGAGATATCAGTAACTAAAAGCTAAATCTTGTTGTTCCATTTGAGAGGGAGATTTTTCCAGTAAGATTAAAAAATCAGAACCTGTGGTTTGTTTTTCCCTTCCCCCAATAAGCCTTCTAAATGAGATGGTATAGAGCCACTTTGCAGGCTATTTTATGCTGCTTTAAAACCTGGTAAAGATAAGGAAATTTTCATCTCCTGGATTTAAGTCCTCCAAAGTGTCCTCAGCAAAAAAACATGAAAAAAAGCATAATGTACTTGACATTTCTAAATTAATGTGTGCATAGATGGTTACATGAAAAGAAAGGTTTTTCATGAAAGGATTTTCAGGCCACTTTTGACCTCCCGAAGAAACAATGACCAAAATTTTCTATCAACTTCTCATGTCACCTTAAATTAACATTTGGTAAATTTGAATAGGACATTAAAAATAATGTTTTAGTGCCTCTGAGTGACTCAACCCTCTGGGGGTGACTGTGACTCACTGAATAAACCCAACCAAGGAAGAAGGGGGTGAGGGGCCCGTAGATCTTGGAGAGCAAGGCAGGGTGTGACTGACCACAGCTGTCACCACACAGGAGCTGCCAAAATGTGATTTTCCTTCAGCTGTGCACAGCTGGGTGGGAGCAGGAGCTGTGCCTGTTCCACCCTTGTAGGAGCATCAGAGGGTAGCACAGTCGGGACAGACAGAGACGAGAGATCTCTGCAGCCAGGTCGTGGAACTTGGGGTTTATTGCAGAGGGCCTGGGTGCAGAGGCCTTTTGGTATTTGGGGTTTATTGCACAGGGCCTGGGTGCAGGGCCCTGCTGGGATTTGGGGTTTATTGCAAAGGGCCTGGGTGCAGAGCCCTGCTGGGATTTGGGGTTTATTGCACAGGGCCTGGGTGCAGGGCCCTGCTGGGATTTGGGGTTTATTGCAAAGGGCCTGGGTGCAGGGCCCTGCTGGGAGCTGCCAAACACAGCTCGGAGCAGGCCCCAGAGAAGAGAGGGGTAGAGGGAGAGAGTAAAAGGCAAGAGCTAAGAGACAATAGGAAAGAGTAAGAGCTTAGAGCTTAGATAAGTAAGTAAGTGAGCAAAGTTCCTGTTACAATACAATAAATCTTCTTCTGTGTTCAATATTCTTTCTCACTAACCAATCTAGTACAACATACAAATCTTATAGCATTTCTATACGACTTATGAGAATCACTACCTTACCATACTGTGCTACATTTTAAACCCTAAAAACTCCTCTTTGGGCCCCTTCTGCCAAGCTGGCAGGGTCTGCTCTGACCCTTGGGCCTGTCTGCAAGCAGAGGGAATTGTTTCATCAAAAAGAGATTACCTTGAGCCAGCCACACCATTGTTTTCCAGTTGTTCAGTAACTAAGGTATCTCAAAGCTTGCTTTCACAGAATCACAGAATCACAGAATTTTCAAGACTGGAAGAGACCTATAAGATCATCTAGTCCAGCCGATGTTCTAACTGTTCAGCTAGATCATGGCAGCAAGTGCCACATCCAGTCTTTTTTTAAATTCTTCAAGGGATGATGCCTCCACCACCTCACTGGGTAAATGATTCCAGTTTCTGACCACTCTTTCTGTGAAGTATTTCCTTCTTACTTCTAACTTACATCTACCTTGACGCAACTTGAGACTGTGTCCTCTTGTTCTATCCGTTGTCGCCCGGAGAAAGAGAGCGACCCCCAGCTCACTACAGCCACCCTTCAGGAAGTTGTAGAGAGTGATGAGGTCACCCTTAGTCTCCTTTTCTCCAGGCTGAACAACCCCAGCTCCCTCAGTCGCTCTTCATATGGCTTGTGTTCCAAGCCCTTTATTAGTTTCGTTGCTCTCCTCTGGACACGCTCAAGTAATTCAACGTCCCTCCTAAAGTGAGGGGCCCAGAACTGGATGCAATACTCTAAGTGAGGCCTCACCAGTGCCGAGTACAGGGGAAGAATGACCTCTCTGTTCCTGCTGGCCACTCCATTTCTGATACTGGCCAGGATGGCATTGGCCCTCTTGGCTACCTGGGCACATTGCTGGCTCATATTCAATCGACTGTCAACCAGCACCCCCAGGTCCCTTTCCACCTGGGCACTATCCAGCCATTCCGTCCCCAGCTTGTATCGGTACAGGGGATTATTATGGCCGAAGTGCAATACTCAGCACTTGGACTTATTGAAGCTCATCCCGTTTGATTCTGTCCATATGTCCAGCCTTTCCAAGTCTCTCTGAAGAACCCTACACCCCTCTAATTGATCTACACTCATTCCCAATTTGGTATCGTCAGCGAAACTACTAATAAAAGACTCTAAGCCCTCATCCATATCATCAATAAAAATATTGAACAAAACTGGTCCCAACACAGACCCCTGAGGGACACCACTGGTGACTGGTCGCCAGCTAGATGTGACACCATTCACCAGCACTCTCTGGGCCCGGCCATCCAGCCAGTTCTGAACCCAGCAAAGGGTATTCCTATCCAGACCACGGCCAGCTAGCTTGTGTAGGAGTATGCTATGGGATACAGTGTCGAAGGCCTTGCTGAAATCCAGAAAAACAACATCTACAGCCTTCCCTGCATCCACTAGCCGGGTTACCTGGTCATAAAAAGTGATCAGGTTAGTTAGACATGATCTACCCCTCCTAAATCCGTGCTGGCTGGGTCTGATACCCTGGCCATCCTGCAAATTTTGCATGATGGCACGTAATATGAACTGTTCCATTATTTTGCCAGGTATAGATGTTAGACTGACTGGTCTATAATTGCCAGGATCATCCTTTGCGCCCTTTTTGTGAATGGGTATCACATTGGCCAGCTTCCAGTCATCCGGAACCTCACCAGTAATCCATGACTGTTGGTAAATGATAGAGAGTGGCTTTGCAATCTCATTTGCCAGCTCTCTCATCACCCTGGGGTGGATCCCGTCTGGTCCCATAGATTTGTGAATGTCCAAGCATTTCAATAGTTCTATAACTGCCTCTTCTTGGATAATGTGGATAATGTTTCATTTCAATCTCACTTATAGTTTCTATATTCTCAACATCTTTTGCCAGGCAATCATATTTATAAGCCTTTCCTGTTTCATCTTTCCCCAACACACCCTGGGCTGGCCAGACCAGCGTGGGGAGAGTGGATCAGGAGCTCGGGCCAGCAGAGAGGATGAAACCTCCACATTTAATGAGGATTTAGGAGGGGTTTGAACTGGCTGCAAGCCAAGGCCTGGGTGACATCAGGAGAGTCCAGAGATTTTCAACATTACACCTTCCATGTGTGGAACAGCTTAAAAGAGCCTGGTCAGGGAGTGCTGGACTCAGACCATGCCCCAACATCACCTGAAAGAGGAGGAATTCACACACAAACACAGCTTTTCAAAGGCATGGAGGAAATTCAGCTCAAATTCAGTTAAAACATGACAATTCTGCTTGGATCAGCAGTGCCTCTCTAGGAGCCAACTTGGCATTAGTCATAGAGCAAAAAAAAAAGTTAAATCAGCATTTCAGCTTCTATGTTGAGGGGCTGGAAGTTATTCTGGTGGTGTGGTTGCCTTAGGAAGGTCTGACATGCCATGTTATTTAAAGGCTCCTGTGCCACAGATTATGGCAGGTTTACAGTCTGAAATGTTGTTTTTCATCCTCAGGTCAGATCCTTTCAGTGACTCACAGTCCTTAGGGTGAACCTTTGACTTCAATAAAATTATTTGAGTAAGAAGGACATGCCAGGAAATACAATGGAGTTTTTCTAACAGATATTTTTGTAGACTTATTATGAATTCAATTACCAAATTGAAATAAATATCTTAATGAAATTGTGAATAGTTTTCAAGTGTAGTTCATTATGTTAATTTGCTTTAAAATTAAAATGGTGCTAAAAGATTATTAATACAATATTAGTGGAATAGATGGAAATAGATTTTGCCCAAATTAGTAGAAAATAATAAATGCTGTAAAAGAGCTTCATACAAAAAAGATATGATAATATGAAGTAAATTGTATTAATGGACAATTGGTTTGGGCACTCATTAAATCAGATGTGGATTCTGATTTTAGTGGGTGTTTCTCGCCAGGTCATTTGCCATGGGTGGGGCATCCTCACTGTGTGATTTTACTGGGATTTGTGGCACAATTATCATGTGAAACACTGAATCCAAAGGTGGCCAAGCACCTGTTTTACCATAACACATTTACTCCATGAGATATATCCCCCTACACATTTAGTGCTGTAGTACAAAAATTGAGCCCCTTGGAAACGCTGACATAGCTTGATTTGGAGATCCAACAGGCTAGATGGTTATTTAATAAATGTGCCTCGTTATTTAATAAAAGGGCATGGAATTTTAATTGCTTTTAAGTGATTATGTCAGCATTTAAGGGCAGTGGATGTTTCCAGCACTTCCTAGGGAGTTATCAGGGGTTTAGGTGACCAATTCAAATGTCACTGAAAGCTTTGGTTCCCTCTCAAGTTAGGGCGTATCCTCACCAGACAGATCATGATAGTTTCACCATCAGGGACTTCTACCTTCACAGACTGCTTAAAACTTGGAAGTTGTCCTAAATTAGATGGGAAGCATGGAACAGAGCAAAATTCAATACTGCTCTTGCATGTCCTGGCAGTGTGGCTGGAGCTCTGGCCCCACACTGTTGCATGGGTATTATTGTTTTTTTTCCATGCTTGGTTTGTCCCAGGGACACAGGCAGACAATGCAGTGCTCCTTGCACAAGCAAACCACTCCTAGTGTAGCTGTAGGTTATTGTTTTTGCTCCTTGAAAACTGGCTTTTGGAAAACATTAGGATTGTGTGCTGATGGTAGATAATCAAGAAAATCCACAGTTTAGGGAAAACGTGCCATATGTCTGGTAATTCCAGCACACAATGGGGTCTCTCCTTAATGACTTGCTCGGTGCCCCCAGTTGGATCTTGGTGTTAGGAGACATATGGAGCCTTTTCCCCTTAACTGTGAATTTTCTTCCTGCCACTGCTTTTTCTTACAACCTTAATCTGCTTTTAATGCACTGCAGTTGTCTTTTCCTGCCAATAATCTTTTATCCCTTGTTAGGCAACTTCATTACAAATGACAGAACTAGAACTTTTACACTTGGAGGATGATGAATGCTTAAATTCAACTTTATTCCTCAATAGCTGAGCAACAAGAGGTCCTTGAGTTAAGCTTGGTGTCCTGTGTTAGGCTCCACACTGTAAGACCTGATGGCAGAAATGTTTGGTGGCATTTGCTGCTCTGCAGCCTCTGTATGTCTGTGTATAACAGCTCTGGTGTGGTGCTAGGTGTTCTTTCTGTATGATTTGTGAAACCCTACATATAGAAATGCACTTATTTTCTGTCTGATATGTTTTGATAAGTTTTAATAATTTTGACAGTTTCCCAGGGTGTAGTTTGGCTCTGGTTGTATAAGAAATGACACAAGCTACAGTCCCAGTTTAAAGGCTATCTTTGTTTTCTAAATCTTTTATGGTTTACTGCACTGACGTACAGATTTCTTTCTGAATGCAAGTGCAGCAAACTATGAGGAAAATGCAGAAAGATCAGAAAAGAATTTTCACTTATTTTTTTCAAATTAAGGAGAACATGCTTCATATTCTCCATTAATAAATTTATGAAGGGCTAGCCTTACTGAGCTGGTGCTTTTACTTAAAATATTTTAGACAGAAATATTTATAACTGGAAATATCCTTGCTTGGTTCAAAGCCTGAAGAGATCAACAACGCTTTCTATAAGGTTTTGAAGGAAGATTTCAAATGTCATGTAGGAGAGAAAAGATGGAAGATGATTTACATTCTGATATTGAGAAATCTTGTGGTCCATGAGGGCAGAGAGAGGCAGAGCAGCCATTTGCTCCTCAGAGCAGAAATTGGTGTTCTTCCCCCAGGTGGGTCAGGGCTGGCCCTGGGCTCCCCTTCCTGAAGGTGTTTATTGAACCAAGGTGACCTGAGCTCAACACACACCAGAGAAGAAGCAGGGTTGGCTTAGGTGCTTTCCTACTAGCTAGACCAGCACTGGAAATAAAATTATGGCACTGATTCACAGCCCAGTCTGCTCCTGAGACCAAGCAGATTTTGGTGTTGCACAATGCTGCTGCCAGAGCTACAGTTTTGCTCTTAAAATACACAGAAATACTTATTGATTGAACATGAGGAAATACCTGTTAATTGCTAAAGGTTTTGACTGCTTTGCAGGGAGTGTATTCCCAGACAGAGCATGGTAAGATTTATTTTTGTAACCTAAACTTGAATATTATGGTGGAGCTGGAAGTTTTTCTAAGCAAATCTGAGATTCACTGTGGACAGAGTTTGTTGGAAAATTTTATGATCATCTAATTTTTATCATTTATCAGTAATGGATGAAGGCTTGTTGTGATCCTGTGGTGGTGGAATGCACTGAGGGACACTTCATTTGCAGTAAAGGATTATCAGTCACTGTAGGGTTGCTTTCAGACTTGGAAACAAGCTAATTTTTCAGCCAGTGAAACTTGCAGAAGAGAATCCCCCCTTTGGCTTTTTGCATAGGATTGTCTGATTTCCAGCCACACCACAAAAAAAAAAAAATCCTGATCTCCTAAATTGTGTGAGATTTCAACATGCAGCAGATGAGGGAGGGCTGGTTGTTATCCAACTGTGGAGTTTGGAAGGCTTCCTAGTGGTCTGCTGATTGCAACGTTTTTAGATCAAAGCTGGGGAGGGGTTGGCAGGGGGAGGTGATGGTCCATGAAAGTGGTGAGCAGAACTGTCTCATAACCTTCCCCCCTATTGCCAATAGACTATTTGGATGAAAACAAAGAACTGAGCAAATTCTACAGATGCTTGAAAAAAACCTTCCTAAAAATGTATCATTTATGAGAGCTCATAAATGAAAGCTTGAGTTTATCATACTTGTTGCGCAAGGAAATATTTCATTTTGTGTGTTAATAAAATCTCTGTGGGTTGGATGGTGGTTTTTATTTTTTTTTTTTTTTTTTTTTTTTTTGCTTTCCTCCTGCCTTTTTATGTTTCTTTCTTTAGAGTGACATTTTTAAATGGGGGTGATCAGTTGCTTGTTGTTCACTGAAGTAATGTTTACTGAAGAAAATATATTTTCCTCCTCTCTCAGTTTCTGGCTGGACATCACAATTACCAGATGCCAAGCTATAGAGCACACTTTTCCAGAAAATGGCATCTGGCTTCCTGGCAGAGCCCACAGGCACTTGTGCTGATGGCTTTGGAGATGCAGCTGGGTCTGGGTGGCTGCTGAGGGACTCCATGGTCCACCCTGTCATTCTAGATGCTATTTACCTTTGGCTCACCTTTGATTCAGAACCATTTAAGCATTTGTGCCTTTTCTGTGTCGCTATCAAACATCATTCTTTGGAATGGCTTTGTGTGGATGTGCTCACAGTCAGGAGGAAGGAAGCCAGCTCCCAGCATCCCTGGTTCTGTGTGTGCCCATGCAGAGGACAAACCGTCTTGTGCACCAGGAGGAGTTTGTTTGTGTGCTGCCAGCAGGGGAATGGAGCTCTTCATTTCCAGGGAAAGAGAGGGAATCCAGTAATGGTGCTGTGACTGCAGACATGTGATCACACCTGGTTATTGCACAGCCCAAGGTGCAGGAGCACTGCGTGGAAACCCTGCTGGTGCCACTGTGTGCCATGGAGGCACAGCCCTCCGTCTGGGAGCACCTGCACCCCTGCACCTGACAGGCACCATGGCAGGGCTGGCTGAGGGCTCTGCCAGGGTTTTACAGCTTCCTGGGATGCCAGGAGCCCTCCAGGATGATCCAAAGCACAGGCAGCTCAGCAGTGGTCCATAAAATGAGTTCTGTGGCTGCAGCTGCCAGCCTCCTGTGCTGTGTTAGGGGAATGACCAGCTCATCCACTGCATTTTGCTGCTCTCTTTGTCTGCATCTTATCACACATCTTGGAGGCACTTTACAGTAGCACTGGTAGTTGTAAACAGTATTTGTACAGAGCAGACACAAATTCTGGAGCCTCCTCTTTGGCTGGAACAGTAGGATTGAATTTCTGCCCTGATGCTGCTGGGGAAACTCAGCTGCACATGGCTCAAAGCACTCCACTCTCCTGTTCTTTTTCACACCTGGGACTACCAAGTTTCTGCTCAAGCTCCATCCCTCCTGTAAGATCCAACTTTATGGATCTTACATTGAAAAATGCTCTTCATTAAGTTTGGATTGTGTTGTTTGTTCCACAAGTGAAGTCAGTTAAAATCCTGTCTGCCTTTCTCCCTGATTTCCCTTTGAAGTTCACCACTGCAACTCCATTAAATTCAGCAGATTTTCTTCTGACATACTCCTCTGCAAGGAGGGAAGTGGATCTCTGCATTTGGCCTGGAAGGCACCCCCAGAGTGCTGCTGGTGTGTGACAGTGTGCAAACAGCCCCTGCTCTGGTTTTAATGACAGCAGCTCAGATGCAGAGCCATTGCTATTACATCTAATTGCCAGTCCACGCTGTGGCATTTAAAATGGAGTGGTGGCAAGGATTCAATGTACAAATCTATTTATTTATAGCTGAGTGACCTTCTGTTCGATGATATTATGGATTGCATCTAGGGAGAAGGATCCAGCCCGCCTGCAATGTCTGGCTCAGTGTTGACTAGAACGTGGCTCTTGTTCCCCTGCTGGTAGTGACAAAGCCTTTGACAGCATCCTGGGGGAGCTGGTGCATGCCTAAATTCAATTTGCTTGATGTCCTTTGACCAAGCTGCAATTCATTGACTTGGTATAATTTTTGATAGGCAATGGCTGGGGATAAAATCCCATATGGCCTTTTACAGTGTTCACTTTGGTACCTGGGAAAGCAGAAGACTATATCAGTAAAAGAACCTGAAATGGCCTGAAGAACATGAAAAGCATCAGAAGTGCCACACAGTGGGAAACCTTGCAGTGAACTTAACAATATTACATTAAATTTTATTTTTCTTTGCCTTCCGTACATACATGATCTTATTAAGTTTCTAAACATAAACATATTCCTTTAAAAATACTTCTTCAAAGTATACTTGAATCCCAGCCCTATAGGGACTTGACATATCAAAAGAAATTTGCTGACATAAACTGGTATGTAGAGCTTGATCTATTCTAATATATGATTTTAATGTTTCTCATTTTCTTGCCTTGCCAACTCACATCTATCACACACTGTCACATTTAAGTTTCCTAAATTACTGCTTTTAACTTTTTGTCACTTATTCAGCGAAGAGATATATTCTAAAGCTCAGCTCAGCCTTTTTTTTTTCTTTCTTGTGATTGTATCTTAATATTAATAGTTTGAGGGGAAAATGGAAATTTTTGCTCAGTTAAGGAGACAGCACTTTTTGATAGATTTGGGATTCAATATTGTCCTGGTTTCAAATTCAAGACCTGATTTAATTTCCAAGCAAAGCACAGAATTCAGTGAGGCAAATGGAATAATGGCATGTGCAAAAGGGGAAGATGTTCTGAGCATTGTAATTACGAGCAAGACAAAATAGATCTGCGCTACATCTGTTTATCAGTGATGGATAGATAGATTCATTTCCTATTGTTTGTTGTACATGTGTTGATGACAAAGTGCTCTGGTAAATTCTGTTGTTTGCAGGATAACAGGAAATAATAATTGCACTCCTTAATCAAACTGCTCTGACCTCCAGCTGACAATTTCAAAGTTGCTTCTTTCTGTGCTTGCAGCTGATTTTAGACACCCCAGCCTTTAACCAATGAGTGTATTTTAGGAGCTTCACACCTTGCAGGATTCAGGAAACACAAAAGTTGTGCCCCTCTGTGCCACAGTGAGAGCTGCTGCTATAGACACCTTACACAGGAAATGGCAAAGGTGATCAGCCCAGCCCTTGGCTGGACAAACTGGGGCAGTTCAGATTTTAATCCTCCGATCGCCATATATTGTTTCCAGACAGGATTGCATTCTCATTGCACATTTCACCTTCTCATCAGCTTAAGCTAAAAGTCAGCCCAAAAAGGTGCTTATCTTCAGTTTGGAGGAAAGCTCAGCAGAAATAGGTTAGGTTTTTTGTAAGGTACAAAATAAAACCAAAATTATGTAGATGGGTGGGAAGATGAAGAACAAAGTAATTCAAGTTTGCCATTTGTCTGACTGGAAGAAGATTGAATTTATTTACAGGCTCTGTGTCTGGACTATTTAAAGGTGTATTTTAAAGAGGCAAAGGAGGCATTTTTATGAATATTGATTTGAAGCCTTTTGGTATTCTTGGAGCAACATGTGAATTGTCAGCAATCCTCACTGTACTCATAGGGATTATAAGATTTTTTTATTGTTAACTTTACATATATCCCTACCTGTATTAATGTGTAAGGAATAGCAATATTTGCAATACACATATGGGAGGTTGCCTGTTTTGCTTTACAACAGATATATAGATGTCAGAGGTCCATCATTTGTAATCAGTTTTACACTGTCAACGTAGAAAAGGTACCTGTGATGGACAGGAAATACTTCAGAAAAATGGATGCCTGAGCTTCTGAAAAATTCTTTGTCATAAGAAGTGAGAAAATACCTTTTTAAAAATTGTGCAAGATATCTCAGTTTCCTTTTTAAAATTAATATTTGCTGCCAAGCAACTGTTCTTTTGCCTGTATTTAGATGGAACAGCACTTAACATTCAGCTTACTTAGTTCAGTTGGATCTCCTCTGCTGCAGTTTTCTTTTCAAGGGTATCATTCGATCACCCAGAATGTGAAGTGTTTGTACTTGTGTTCTTTAAGGGGAACAACACATCTATATTACCCAGAAGTCACACTCCAGTGATTTATTTTCCTCTGCAGAAGTGTGTACGCAGCACCAGATTAGTTTGCAATAGGATGGTCTCATCTTCCTCTGGTCACACAGGGCAAATGCATATGCATCTGCTGGGAGAGGAATAGAAATGATAATAGAACTAATCTCCATTTAAACCAAGTGTCCAGGCAGGCAGCAGGACTGGGCAGGGCTGAGCTGTGACAGAGCTGCGCCTGCTTTGCCTTTCCCTCCTCTGAAGCCCTGGCTGTGAATAATTCCTGTGTCACTCCTGGCCCCCAGGTGCTCTGTGCCAGGAGGGTCAGCAGTTTTTATTGTGCCATTGGCCAAAGAGAGCCCAGGATGGAGCATTTAACTCATTTAGCTTGGCGCCTGCTGTCCAGGGGTGAAGGTGATGCTGTTTGTTCATCACTGGGCTAGGAAGGTAGAGATCAAATGGGAGTAGGATGCTCCATGGCTCCCATGCCCTGTCCTTTTCTATCACATTATTCATTGTGATTTTGGGCAAGTCCTGATGTATTTCAGCTCTTTTTGAAATCAGATGGGCTTTTCAGTTCTGTAGGATTCACTGTGTTTTGTTTGGGTTTTATTTTCTTTTCAATAACCTGTAGAACTGAAGTACTAGGTAATAAATGAGGCTGTATAAGTACACTGAGTATTGTTCAAAAGGTCTGTGTCCTAAACTGTATGGATTTTACATTGGAAAATGCTCTTGATTCAGTTTGGACTGTGTTATTTGTTCTGAAAGTGAAGTCAGTTAAAATCCTGTCTGCCTTTCTCCCTGATTTCCCTTTGAAGTTCACCACTGCAACTCCATTAAATTCAGCAGATTTTCTTCTGATATACTCCTCTGTAAGGAGGGAAGTGGATCTCTGCATTTGTTTCTGGTCTTTGAAAGAAATTTAAAGCTATCTACTGAGGATGTCATCATAGCAGCTCCAGTGAAAAACTTGAAATTTGAGAGGCAAAACTGCATGATGTTTAGAAATTTTGAGGGACGAGAATTCCCAAACCTCTGAATTAAAGAATTGCACTTGAAACAAGATTAGTGCTTGTGACATTTTGGGGGGGGGCAGAATTTATTTGGTTAAATGAGCTAAAAGTGAGTGAAACCACCAGCAGAGAAGAGGCAGCAATCACCAGAGGTGCTGGTCAATTAATACTGAGTGTGCAGGGGGAATGTTCTGGTGGCTGCCAGTGGAGCTCCCTGTTCAGGGATGGAGCAGCAAACAGTGTTGGTAAGATGCAGTCCTGCATGTGAACAGTAATCTCCAGCCCTTATGGGTTGGAATTGTCTTTCAAATAATTATAGTTTTACTCATTTTCACTCTGTTCTCTTGGTATGATACTCTCATGCCTCATATCAGATATTTTTGGGTTTTTTCCTCCTGATTAATTTTCTTCCTCTTATTGCATTTTCTTTTATGGGACTATCCACAATAGATACTTCTTAGTTTTGTGGGAATGCAAATACCTGAGGAGTTTTCTGTGGTTTGTACTAACAAGCAGAAAACAAGCACATTTAGTAGATGGAGCTGTCTTGTGAGGCTTTGGATTCAATCCCCTTGACCCTTTACCTGATCCTACCTAATCTACTGAATTTCTCACTGGTATTTCATTGAGCAAATAACCATGTTTGTGTCAACGAGGAATTAAGCCCTAACTCTTTTTGTCACATGAACTTTACCATGCCTGCTATGATTAAAACCTCCTACTTACTACCAGATATTTCTTCATCTTTATTAACAGTAGAATGTGATGTAATATGGTTAGAGTTCAGTCCAGAGTTCCTTGATGAATTTTATGGAACATGCCACAAAGTAATTAATTTTAACTTTTCCTTCTAAGAGCTAATTTAATTTTGACTTAATTAATATGATGCATTTAATTAATATAAAATTATCATAGAAAAGTGCAAATTAATTTATAAACCGTCTCTTGAAAGTTTGTCTCAATTAGTAATGCATTTACAGATTGAATGGCAGTGGACCTCTTGGTAGGAAACCTCTTTGAGAGGAGGATGGAGGCAAAAAAAAGGATGCTGAAAAATAACAGAACTTTCAGCAGTTAATACTGAAAGCATTTTTTGTTTGTGTTGTGCCAAAAAATGAGTGGTGCTTTTTTCTTTTTTTTTTTTTTTTTTTTTAATTTTATGAACACAGGGCTATGTATATAACAAAAGCTTCAGATTTAATGCTTTTAATATAATGATTGTCTGGTAGCACTGCAAACAAAGCATTTTCATTTTAGTTAAGGGCAGTGGTATTTGTTTTCCATTGCTACCTGTGGCCAACGTGCTTTGTGGAAGACTGAAAGCTTTTTAATATGAATTTTTAATGAATTTTTCTACCAGGATTTGTGGTCAAAGGGCAGGGGAAATAGGGCAGTGTGCTGCAGTATCCATACTCTAAATCTGAAGATTTTTCTGGAGCTCAGGACAATTTGTCTCCTATAGGAAGAAAGAGCCTGATGTTGAGGCAAAGGGATACAGCAAAGGGATATTTGTTTTCTAATAAACTAGGAAATTTATTTTCTTATTTTGAGAGACATTTACATGAGAGGATGTTAATTGAAAATTCACTAAGAAATGGCTTCTTATTGCTATCACTAAGTTGGATAAAGGCATTTGTTTGTCTTTAACCCTGAAAAGATATCTGATTTCCCCTAATAATGAAGTCTGATCCTCCATCAGCTCAGAAAGAAATGCTCCTCAGTTAAATTTTGGCAGTATTAGCCCTTAAGGGTTTGAGGCTGTGCGAGCACCACCCACATGGCTTGCCTGACCCAGTTACCTGAGTCTCAGATGCTTTTCCAACAGTGTTTCTCCTCTTTGATTCATTGCTTTCATGACATCTTTTGGAAGGTAATTACAGATCTGTCAATGAAGTCATAAAATCATCATGAAAATTCTCCTGTGCAACTCAAAATAAACACCATGACCTCCTTTTGCATCAGTTCTCTGATCAGTTACATGGTCAAACATATCTGTGTGAAGGCCAGGTAATGGTTTGAGTGAACTCTAGTTCAAACCAGCATTTAAAGTCTCCATAATTAGTTGAGAGATACATATATCTGTCAAAATTCCTCACAGGGTTGCTTTTTTTTTCCCCTCCCCTTTCATTTTTTTTTTCAGCTATACACTACTTTATGTATTTAAAGCTGCTGCTTTTGAAAAACATGCCAGTCACCTTTGTAGATTTAGGAACAGACCTAATTAAGGTGATGTGTGTTCCCTGCTGATTCCATTCTGCCAAAAGGTGCGGAAGAAAACAGAAATGAACTCTGAGAGATCAGATGAACAGATTTCTCTCGAGTTTCTTTTCTATCAATGATATTCTTGTAGTTTTATCAAGCAGGCCTTAAAAAGACCTCTGGTATTTTGGCTGAGAAAGTGAGAGATGATTGTGTCACATCATTTATTCATGTGGTATCTGAACAAATGAGGATAAGTGATTTTTTTACTTTGTATTTTAATTTCCAGGGGTGATAGACTTTGTTCTAAATAGTTGGCTTTCAAGATAAGCATCTTGGTGGCAATGTGCTTTCGATACACAGCGTGATACTTTCACTTTTTAATTAAATTAATCTGGGTTGTGATTGAGTTGTGAAACTATTATTCAGATGGGAATTAAAGAGATGAAGTAAAATAAAGCTAAAATGCCATGCAAGATAAATACAGTGCAGTGTGATTTCCTGCCTCTTGTACACCTGGGATTTCAGGTGGATTTTTTGGAAGTGCAGGGCTGGGGTTTGGAAGCCCAGATGTGGCAGTGCTGCCCATGTGATGGCAGAGTTTGGAGCAGAGCTGCTCCTGTCAGCAGAAGGGGACACAGCACAGCCTGCACTGGGCCAACATCAGATTTTAAAGCATCCCCTGCTTCTCTTGCAATGCCTGAATGCTTTCTTCTTCCTCTTATCAGTAGAGCTGGAGCCCAGATACTGAGTGCAATTTTTCTTCAGTTAACAATATCAATTTCTTTAGTTCCCCAATATCAGAATTGCTCGAGGCTAAATGATTCATTTTTGTAAAGGGTCATGTCAGTAACTCTATAAGATAAATAATTTACTTAATTCTTCAGAACTTTGCTCTTTTTAAAAAGATATCTTTTCACTTACACAGTAGAAAAGGGTGGCTCATTTACCAGCTTTTACTTGTGACATGTTTTAAAGCTGTAAACAGTTCCTCTCAGTGTCAGTTTAACGAAGCAGATGACAAGAAAGAGTTTGAATTTTGGGATCACTTCCATGCAAATGGAGTGATGTTACACTCAGATGGCTCTTTGCAACACAAGAGCAGCTAAAGGTTCATTGCAACTCAGAGTGGTTCAGACTCTACAGAACAGAAGGGTGACTCTGCTCTTTAAATCTATGTACAACAAACAGAAAAATTGTTTTGTAGCCTCAGTGTTTAAATGTTGCTTTGTAACAACTTCTGCACCTGGTTACAAAACAATAACTTGCAAACTTGAGAAGTTTTGGCATTATTTGAATAGCTGTCAATACAGCAGCCAGAAAGAAAAAAAATGTGTATTAGAACACATCTCAGGCTGTAACAGGAGACACTAAAAAATGCTTTTGACAGAATTTGGCACTTAAAATATAAAAAATTTAAAAATCCCAGGTTTTTAAACTACTCTAGAAAATATGCAGAGAAAGAGTCCCCATTTCTTATCTAAAGAAGAAGATGCAGACATGGGGCTGGAAGAAACCCCATGGTTTTCTGTCATTTTTTGAGATGTCCTTAGGACAGTTCAGGCTGTGCTTCTAAGTGTTTCTGTAAAGGATGCTTAGCTGCCCTCATTGGATAGAAGCTGTGCAGTCTGGAGATCTCAGTGGTCCTGCAGTCACACCTGCCTTAGATTGAGCCTTTCCAGGTGCATCCCAGCATTCTTGCTGTGAGCCACTTGAAGTTTTGGAAATTGGTGCTAGATAATGAATGGATTTATTTATATTGCCTCAAGATATCAACCCATTGTTATTTTATTTTTAAGCAAGAAGACAAGCTAAAGAAAGAGCATTCTGTCAGCAAAAGCATGGTAATAAATATTAACTTTTATAAGAAAAAGAAAAATCACAGCTCTTTGTTTTGGAATATCATTCTTCTACCCCTTGGAAAGATGCCCTTGGCACTGCAGGAAGAGACATAATGGAAGTTATTTCCTGCTAGATGCAAACTGAAGTTTTGTGGCTATTATTTTACAGATTCCATTTCTGCTTCTATTAGTCAATAGTTAAAAATTGTTTAACATCTTCAACTTAATCAGGAATTGCATTTTTGGGTTTTTTTCCTTTGAAGTCTAAGAGAAAGCCAAGCTGCCATCTCAACAGCACTGCTGGATGGTTCTGCAGTAAGGATCAGGAATTTCAATGTCTGGGTTGCTGTGCAATGTCCAGGTCAAAGTGAAGTCATATTCTCTGGAAGAGCATCACTTTTTGACCATGGAATTTAAAGAGGGATTTTTGTTATGCAAGCATATTTACTAATATATAAAGAGGAATACAGAAATATTTCAGGCTCTGTACAGAACTAGGGTATTTTTACATTTGATGTGACTACAAAACATTTGTTCTCAGTCAAGTCCTACTCTCTGTCTGCAGCACTAAAGTGCAGAACTTGAGCTGGATGGAATAAGGACACTCCTTCTTCTCCAGCTACCCTGATGTCTTAATGTGACAGAAAATGGAAACCAATTATCCTCCTGATTTCTGAGTCTTACAGAATTTGTGGTTCAATACTGCGGTTTCAAATTGTTAGAAACTGCAAACAGCATGAACTGCATGAATAATGCTATCACATCACCAGTTCTCACTTTCCAAACCTTGTGAAAGTTACCAGCATGCTAAAGATGGGGAATCTTGCACACTTATAGGAAATAGAGAACCCCAGACAAACTGATGCCCATGACTTAGTTTTGTGTGGCCATCCGTACATGCCAGGAGTGTTTATTTACGTCAGGTGTGAGGTGTAGAGCTAACTTTGAGGGAAATGGAGCAGCTCCCAGCAGGAGCTTTGCAGCAGGCTGCAGAGGAGCAGCTGTGAGGGTGATCTCACCCCTGAGTGTGATCCTGGCAGCTCCTCCCATGGCCATTGCCCTGGGGTACAGCCTGGTGCAGGAGAGCTCAAAGGTACATTGCATCATTCTGCAGGGAAAAGGAGAGAAATGTACCTTGCTGCCTTTGTAGTCTGGAAATGGAAAGAGTTTCTTAGGGAAAAAATAAATTGTATGTTCATTTTCAGAGCAGAAAATATGGCCCAGATAGTGCCAGAAGATGCAGTGGCATCCTGGGCATGGAGAAGGACAATGCTGGGTCTCATTGCTTGGCCTTGCTATTTTTGTCATGTGTTGTACACTCTGCAACTTTCCAGTGACTTGTGTGGGAGAACTTGACCACAAGAGAATGACAATATGGTGCCTTTAGAAAATTCTGTAGCTTTTTAATTGGTTTTAAGTTTTTTCCTGGGCTTCCAAAAGCAATTCAGGCTGCCCACAGGTATCTTGCAGCACTGAAGTGATCTTAACTCATTTTTCATCTTCACCAAATTGTACCACCAACTGTAGACAGCACAGAATGTTTCCACTGGGTGGTGGAAACTCATGACAGCAGAGACACCTCCTTGTGTGACTTAATGATGAACTAAATATGGGAAAGCTGACAATTTACCAAGTTTCAAAATGGAAAGGAGCCTTTTTTTTTTTCTTCTTAGCCGCTCTGATGCAGTAGGTAACCATTTTGTTTGAGTAATAGATGAGATTATAATAATCTTATGCAGCCACTCGGTTTTAATCAGCTGAGTGGGAAATCTTGGCTTTCTTATCAAAGGGCAGTAGATAAAAAGTGGCACCTTTACAGGTTGTTAAAAAGGGACCATTCACCTGTTCTCTTTGGAAGTGGAATTGCTTCTGAGGGAGTTATGTACTGGGTGAAAATGCCTTGATTAAAATAGACTGAAATCTAAACACAGATATTGGGGGAATGCAGAAATGGTTTCTATTCATTGGTTTTCATAGAAAGTGTGTAGAGTGGAACAAGAACAGTAGGAAAAAAGCTGAAATTCCTGATGAATAGTCCAAAATGACAAAACAAATCTGGTCTTATAGGCACTGCATGGAAACTTTGTGGTTCTGGATGTCCAAACAGTCCATGCAATTACAAAAACACCCTGTTAATGCAATCTGTGCACTTGTTCCAGTAGGGAATGATTCTCTTTTTTTTTTTTTTTTTTTTTTTTTTTTTTTCTTACTAGGAGATCAAATATTTAACTGATGAAGGAAGAGAGAGATCTTTAAAATGAAAACTTTGTCTTCTCATAGGCATCAACTGTATTGCAGAACTACTGCCTGTGGCTATTCTGTTCCAACACAAATCTGAACATTTGCATCACATCTTTGCTGTTAGAATTGGACATCCAGACCTCTGCAAACTCTGGTGTCTGCAGTTCAACTAATGTTGGGATAAAACATTGATTTAGAGAGGAAACAGTATTTTGGGCTGTATAGGTTAGAATATGTGCATTGTATTGGTGGGGAGAGAGGCACAGCCTAAATCCTGCAAGTCGTAGTGGGTTTAGGGGAAAACCTAAATTAATTTAGCAGGGAAAATGGTCTCTGGCCACTTTCCCTGCTAAATAATGACAGTTACAAGCACCAAGCTCTGTACCAAATGTTCCTGCTCAGCTTATCAGGGATGTGGTGGGATGACTGGAGCTCTGTGCCAGCTGCCCACACAGCCATGCACTCCATTCCCTTCAGCAGGCTGGGCAGACGAGAAGATGGGAGGGCAGCTGGGCTGGGGCAGGGTCTGTCCCCCTGGACTGTGCCAGCCTGGCAGGGGCTCAGGGGGAGCAGGGTGGGCTGTGCCTGGCACAGGGCAGCTCCAGGATCCCCCCACAGAGCCCACAGCCCTGCTGCTGCTGGCACTTAATGCTCCTGTGGCTTGTGCAGAGCTTGTCAGCAAGCTTTGTGGGTTTGTTCTTGAATGCTAGAAGAGTCACCAACCTTAACAGCAGAGCCCACCACCTTCAAAACATATTCTGAAACCAAATCTGACTCTTTTCTTTGTGCTGAATAAGAGCATTAGTGCCTTTTATTGTGCTTTATCGCTACAAAGATGCTTTTTACTGCTTGCCTGTTTGAATAGCTACACCACCTTCAGAGGGATGACAGAAATAACTGTTCCAGGCATTAATTGGGTGGGTTAATGCAGAAATTGGAAGGTGCTGCCCCATAATGCAGGCACGAGAGCAGGCTGCAGGGAACTGCCCCAGACCTGCAGAGTGTGAGGTGCTGCATCCTGCTCACTCTTTATGGGCTCTGATTCATTCCCTGCAGAATCATTCCCCTTAATGGGCAGAGATGGATGACAGGCTTTTGGGGCTGGGGTGGGAGACTGCTATTATGCAGTTTACCAACAGATGCACCCTTCTCACTGGTGATAATTGCCGAATGTTTCTGCAGCCTCAGAGTGTAGTCATTCCGCTGCTACAATAGGGTGTCATTTCTCTCTAAGTGGCAGGGTGAATCATGATAAGTACAGCATATCCAGCAGAACAAGTAATTTGCTGACTTAGTGCTATCTGTATCTCATGATATGCAGGTAAGTAAGGCAATTTTTCCTAAAAGAAGGAGTAAAAAGCTAAAATTGCTTTTTCTTTATTCCCCTTCTCTCTGTCTTCCCTCCCCCTGCTCCCCGTGATGATTAGACAAAAGCCAACTAAAGGCAAAAAAAAAAGAATCATTTCTGGTAGACTTAGCACTGCCTGAGTCATCAATCCTTCACAAAGACCTAGGGCCTACTTCCTTTTCATTTTATTCCTTTGGCTTTCAGATTTATAATGTTAGGGAAAAGAGATTCAGCCTCTTGGTCTATAAGAACCTGTTTAAACATAAAGAGGCATTTACTTACAAATAGCACCGTATTGCCTATGCATTTATCTTGACAGTCCAGTTTAATTTATAAAGCATAATGTGCTTGTAACTCAGCCTGAGAAATGTAGTTTAGCAAGCACTATTGACTTACTAAATCTCCCTTCTCCCTCTTATTGTAAATCTGATAAACCTAAAGAAGCATTCTGGGTACTAGAGAATCTAAATAGTAAAGTGGGGTTCTTCGAGATGATCTTGCTAATACTTCACTTAAAACTGCAAGTTGAAGCAATAGTTTATCCTATTGTGAAGTGGTTTAATCTTTCCTTGATCATTTCTCAAAGATGTGGATGTGCTGTACAGTAAAATTGCCAGATTTGTGCTGAATTGCAGCTTTAGAAGCCATTATTCTGAAAAGGTTATCTAAATTGAATGGCTTTAAGATGACTTGTAAAGTCATTAGAAGACTTCTAGCCCTTTATGTGTTTGACTGCACAACCTGCTGTGATTCATTTGGACTCTGAGATGCAGCTTTAAATCTGTTTGCTCCCTGATTTGCAAAGGCAGGTGTGTGTTCTCCCATTTCTGACAAAGGCACTGCAACATTTTATTTTAGCTTGCTGCTCATACACAGATCAGTTATGTAAATTCCATAACAATGATCTATTTGCTATATAAATAGTGCCAGGAAGACAGAAGGTCGAATCACAGGTTATAAGCTTAAACACAGACTTCTCATTTCCAGTGCCTGAATCCTCTCGCCCTAATGCTTTAACTGCTTGCCAATTCTCAGGGAAAAATCTAAGTTCCAAGTTTCAAAGAAATATGGCTCTATAGAAAATATGTATTTTCTACATTTGTTGTATTACTTGTGTCAACTTAACACCTGTTTTAGCAATAGAGTTACATTTTGTTATGTTTGTTTTTTGTTTCAGGTTTTTAAAATATGCTTAGAAGTAGTTTACCATTGCTGCCTACTCTTATTCTGCTTTGTGACATGGCAATAGCTGATGACAGTTTTTTAACGAGTGTTTCTGGCAAATACTTTACTCAGCTTTTCTTATCAGGTCCTATTATTTATGCTTTGATAACTTTTCAAAATTTTATACTATATTTTAATTTGAGGCTTACTTTTAATATTTTGCCCATTGGCTAACCAATATGAGATAAATTACTTTTTTCTGTGGTCAAAGCCAAATTTCCAGCTGCACTGTCTCATATAAATATGTTCTCACTCTGAGCATGCAAGAGATTAGGGAGGCACCATTTGTATCTGTCTCTGCATCCTTAGCATCATAATATTCTCTCGTGTGAGTGTTTTCTCTATTAAAATTTTCTCATAATAACTTTCTCCAACTTAACTTTTTTATTCAGTTCTTCCAGTCAGTTTTTCATTACCAGCCTTGATCTAGCACAATGTCTCAGGGAGATTATTCCAGCACAAATGGGAGAGGATGCTCTCTGCTCATGGACAGATGGCTCAGCAGTCCCCTGCACTAAATAACAGAGTCCCAAGCCTCTCCTTTCTCCAACTGTGCACCTTCCACTAGAACAAAGGACAAATTTATTTATTATCTGTATTTACGATGGCAGTATCTTTTTCATGTTCAGGTAAAGCTTTTTTCATTACTGTGAGCATAGAGAGAAATGGCCTCGCTGTTTTGCACAGTTTGTTATTCAAACTCTGCACCCCACAACTTTAGAAAGAAGGAAGCAATTAAAGTACTGTGAATTTCTGGTGTTATTTTTGGTTAAATTTTTGTAAATTCTGAAAGAGTTGAAAGTTCTTATGTGTGCCATTCATATTTGGGCAAATGGCAGCGAGGATGAGACTAGACCTGGTGCACTTGACCACAAAAACAGGCCAAGGTCTCATCTCTGCTATTGATTTCAAGCACATAGCAGCCAGATCATTTTAAATATTTCCTTTTAGGAGGCCCTGCAAGTCCACAGGTTTCTTCTTGAATCAAGTAAACAGTGGTCTAATTCTCACATAAATCCTGTACTGTGAATAAGTAGGAAAAAAAATCACAAGATATTCAACTTTATTGGGGGCCCTATAACATTTTAGGGGAATGCAGATGAATTTTTGTGTTGATTATAATGGAAGGAATGCTTCGCAGTACAGAAAGGACAGTTGCAGGTAGTAAGAATGTCATGTACAAAGCAGGACTTCTGTGAAAAGTGATAAACCCTAAGGTGTCTAAGAACTTGAACAAAAGTGGTTTGTCATCTTAGTACCGAAAGGAATAGTTCTTATTTTCTTTCTTGGGGCCAGTCGGGCAGAAAAAGAAAGGTAATGAGGAAGTGATTATTCAATTAAAAGTTGTCTTGGAGGAAAAAAATATCAGCACTTTGGAGAGGCTTGTAATTTCTGAATTCCAGATTCAATAAAATCTCAGACAACTTCATTATCAGTAAAGTAAGGTTTAATGATTACAAACAGAAAAACAATTTAAACTCAAACACTGCAGAGCACAGACTGGAACTCTGATCCAACGCAACCTGAAGTGTCCACTGAGATGGACACTTCAAAGGGTTAAATTGTGACTTGGATCACATCTGCTAGGATGGTTTGCGTGTACATCTCCTCTCCTCTCCAGCTATTAATAAGAGATGAGTTTGAGAAGAAGTGGCTGTGAAGAGTTTGATGTAAGGCCAGTTTCAGGCTGGTGTCACCCTGACAGCCCCTCAAAATCTCCTTTCTAGCAGACCAGTTGTCTTTCCAGCTGAGCAGTTCCCTTGTATTTCCCCATCAGCTTCTGCAGGGAAAGAAAAAAATAACTCTGAGGTATAAACATGATTTCCTAATTGATGCACACAGTGGGTATCTGTGGGAATCCACAAAATTAGAGGGTTTTGGGGAAAGCTGCAAAAGGCAGCCTCAGAGACAGCAGAACTGTGAGCAGAGCTAAAGCAGCAGCCATGAGATTGGTCAGCAGAAAAATTATTTAAACTGTAGAAAAAGCAAGGACAAATAGAACAATGATCCGTGTATTAACACCTGTCTGAATAGCTCTCTAAGCTGCAGAAAGTTTATCTAGCAAGATATTAGGAAGGTTAAAGCTTAATAATGGAGCTTTGTGTGTTGAGGCTTACAAGCAGGTATTGTATTCAAAGTAAGCAAGCATTGTTTCACCAAAGGTACCTGTGCTTATGGTGATAGGATAGAACTACTGTCAGTGTGCTTTTGCTTTGTGTGATAGGTTAAGAAACCTATAAAGTAAGTTGTAACATGAAGTTCCTGGTCTGCTGCCTGTGATGTGAGCTGCTGGCATCTTCCCATTGTCATAACCATGTAATGAGACTGATGCTGGAAAATCAAACAGCTCGAGGCAGTTCCACAGCAGCCCTGTCCCGTTCACGTCTGTCAATAACCCCCCTTGCTGGTGTCAGGTATCTGGTGCTCTGTGCTGGGGGTCAGGAGTAGAGCACAGCTGAATTTCTGGCTGGGTTTTTACACAAGGGTTGGTCCCTGGAGGCTCTGCCAGGCCACACAGCCTGGGCAGGCTTTGGGAAGCAATCAGCTGATGCAATCAGGGATTGCACATGGAGCAGAGATAAGATTGACCAGAATTAGCTCTCAGTACAGGAGTTCAGGTGCTTGGCTTTGTGGAACCAGTGAAACAAGTGAGCAGCTATTGCTTGTGGAACGCCTGGAAGTCAGGTACTGCTGCCTGGCACTGTGTACCCTGCAGACACCTGACCAAAATCAATGTGTTTCCAATAGAGCTCAGGGGCCAGAGCAGCTGAGTGCTGAGCACTTAGGGAAATGTGGTCATTTCATTTTAATGCGATTTATTGGAGTTAAGATCAAGATATAAAATGAATCACTTTTGTTTCCTTAGCAGTACAGCTGGAATCTACTCGTGCATGTTATCTGTGGCTGCTTTCTGACGTTTGTGTGTTTATTATGCACAGCAATTAAACACCCCTTTTTTCCTAGACAAATTAGAGCTGTGCGAGTTTGTGATTCTGCTGGCAGGCTTACAAATCTTGCTGTGCAGAGCTCACAGTGTTTTCTAATTTTTCTGTGTCATGATGTGTCTTGTATGACTAGGATTGTTTCATTTTCATAGCAAAGCTATAATGATTTCATACTGATTAAGAGGAAATAATGCCAAATTCTGGAGCTTCTTTTGCTTAGATTTCAGGATGCTGTGCTACAAATGCCTCATCTTGTGTAAGAGAGGATGAAATGAGTTCTTTAAATTAATAAGCACACACGTGTGTGCATATTGGCACATGTTTTGAGCAGTATTTGCACACGCATATGCAGGCTGGAGTGCTTAGGCAATTACTGTGAGCTGCTCATGGTAATTGGTGATGTGATCTGTGATGGGTTCTTGGGTGAGGGAAGAGATGAAGATCTGACTCCATATTTCAGAAGGCTGATTTATTATTTTATGATATATATTACATTAAAATTATACTAAAAGAGTAGAAGAAAAGGTTTCATCAGAAGGCTGGCTAAGAATAGAATAAGAAGGAATGATAACAAAGGCTTGGGTCTTGGGCAGACAGTTTGAGCCAGCTGCCTGTGATTGGCCATTAATTAGAAACAACCACATGAGACCAATCCCAGATGCACCTGTTGCATTCCACAGCAGCAGATAATCAATGTTTACATTTTGTTCCTGAGGCCTCTCAGATTCTCAGGAGGAAAAATCCTAAGGAAAGGATTTTCCATAGAAGATGTCTGCGACAGTGCTGTCCTGCACCATGAGCATGAGCACCCCTTAGTGCTGCAGAATCTGCACAAGTGCCCAGCACAGTGCCTGGAGCAGAGCAGGGCAGTCTGAGGGCTGTGCCCAGCAGGATAGGGAGGAACAGAGCGTTCTGTGCGTTCTGTTCCCCTGTGGGTGAGGAGTCCCGGTGCTGCTGGCTCCCCACACACCCTGCAGGCCCTGGAAGGCCACCAGGTAGACAGCTGTTGGGCTTGCACAGCAGACAGCCAGGCTGGCAGTACATCAGAGAGGAACTGGGCATGTTTACAGGAGAAACCCATCAAAAATACATTGAAATCAACACATTCCCAGCAAATGTTTTGATTTTTACATGTGGAGTGTTTTTCCATCAGAAAACCCACTGGAACGTTTCCAGTCTTTTTTTTTTCCTTTTTCTTTTTTTTTTTGTTCCCACTCAGATTCTCTAGCAGAACCAAAGTGAAAGTAATCATCATTTAGTGAGCCTTTTCTGTGATAAAGTGTGAGATGCCTTAGAGGGAAATTCTGTGAGCTGCAGAACAATGATACTGTTTGGTATCTCTGATAATCAATCCCCTTGCAAGATTTCAGGATCTCTTAGTGGCCGCTTTGCATGCTCAGTTCCAGAACTTTACCCCATAACTGATGAAACGTGTTCTGATCAAGCTGGATGTGCATCTCACACTGCATAGGTGACTTAACAGAAGAAATTTCATGTGTCACAGCAAGAAATTAGGTTCTCCAGCCCTCAGCATACCACAAGATATTTACAGAATTTAAATTTAATCAGTGTGATGTGGATGTTTATGGGGGTTATCTTCATCTTAGACTATAAGTGAGGAAGACTGGAAGGAAAAAGCTGCCAACAATTTACTGCAAATATGTGAAAGTCAAAGGAAAAAAGACATGATGGAAAGGACATTTTCCAGAGTAAAAGTCTGAATGTATTTATCTCCTTGCCCCCACTTCAGGTGGACTTGAATTAGAAAGCTTTGCAGAAGGATGGGCATAAAGAGGAGGGGTTCTTGCAAGATGAAAACAAACACAAAAAGATAGATGAAAAGGGGCAGGAACTGGACCACCACCACCCACAACTGCATCCAGGAACCAAGTTCAGCCTAGTTGGAAATTCCAAGGGGCAAATTGGGAGTGGGGGGCAGTGGGTAAAGGCTTGTGAGGAGCACCACAGCCTGCAGGGTTTCTCCTTTCTCTTCTTTCCCAAATATAAAAGCCAGCAGCAGAGGGAGCAGAAAATCTTCCCCAGGCTCAGTGCTCTGGAGGAAAATATTATTTTCCTCCCTGTAATGCACCAGCTGAAAAGCTGTTTTTCTTCTCTAAGTTGTAATTATGCATGCCAGTGTTACAGCACACACACCAGAGCCTGACTGAAATGTTTTGGCACCAAGCAGTGTGACAGGATGTCACTTTGGCAGGCTCTGTGCTCCTTCCAACCAGGCTGGGGCACTCCTGGTGGGCACAGAGGGCTGGGATGGGACCACCCCAAATTCCCTCTGATTTTTAGGTAAAATTATGGTTTGGCATCAATATAAATTCCTAAAATTAAATTGTCTGGTTTTGTTGAACTTCTGTTTATGGAATTAAATGAAAATCCAGGATAAGATAATGTAGTGTGCCAAGAACTCCCAAGTACAGTTATAACTGAGGTGACTGTGAAGTTTTTTATAAAAGTACTTACTCACTTCAATATTGAAGGTTTGATTAAGGTTCAGAACCACAGTTTGGGCGTGGGGCAGTGGGGTTACAGTGTGGCTTTTCCAGAGAGGAAAGGCAAAGACTGTTACTTTTATTAACTCCATTCCTTGAATCCCTGTGCCTCAAGCCCCACAGATGTCTAAGTTGGAGAATTCCAGTTTGCAATTTCTGCAATCAAATGAGAGCGAGCTGCAGTGGATTTCAAATCCAATGAACAAACATTTTGATGTGAATTCAGCAAGTGTGAGGGTCATGTTTAACCCAGAATGTTTTTTCCTTTCACTTTTTCCCAGTGTTGTTTTGAGGTTTGGCTTTTTGTTCCGAGATTTTTTTTTTTGTCACAAAGGCAGTAGAAAGTGAGCTTTTCCCCTCGCCCCTTCTTGGAAAAAGTGTTTTACTTCAGAAGAAACATTTAAGCTTTCAGCTAATTCCCAGGGATACAGAGGGATATTCTGCAATAAGCTTCCCTCCAAGAAGAGGTTGGCTGCTGCCCTGACATTAAGAGCTGCAGGATTCCTTGGCTGTGGGGAAAATGAGATGGTCCAGCTGATGGAGGTTACGGCTGAGCCAAGATGAGTCAATTACCTCGGTGTGCTGAGCAGCCATCCAGGGGCCAGCAGGGAGGAGAAGTGCCAGGGCTTGTGCTCTGACAGAAAACAGCTGCACAGAGCTGGGGATGGAGCTGGGGACGGAGCTGCCATCACCACCCACGTGCGGCAGTGCTCACTTTGGTTCTCTCCGCCGGGCTGGAGCTGCTGCCCTTGGAGCTGTTCTGTTTTCAGCTCTGGTGGTGAAAATCTGCAGGAGGCATTTGCAAGGAATCTGTTTTCCCAGTGCCTTCTGCACTGTTTGTCAGGCAGGGCAGGAATTCGGTGGTTTGCTGAGGTGACACAGGTGCAGGTGGCCTTTGGCACTGAGCAGCAGCAGCAGCAGCAAACTCTGGGAGCTCGTGCCGAACATTAATGGTTCCCCCACAGAAGGGATTTGAACTGCCCTGTCCTCGGGGATGGTTTCTCTCTCTCTGTTGTGTGGAATTGAGGCAGGCTGTGCAATCCTGGCTCTGACTCACATTTGTGGGACTCGGGGCTCACCCAGAACCATCTGCTGCCTGCAGCTCACAGTGGTTCCATTCTCTGCAGGATTTCACCTCCTTTGGTTTGTTTTCTGGGCAGGATACAGGCATCTCACAGCCCTTTTATCTCTTTGTACTCAGCCTTGAAATCATTAACGCACATTTCTTCTGACTTCTTGTGCAACCTGAACTTTTTGCATCTTTTGTCTCATAAATTTAGCAGGAAAAAATCCCTCTTATCCCCTGTGCATAGCTCTTGGCTAAAAAGCCTTTTTGCCCAACTACTGTAGAAGAAAAATAACAAGTGGGTGATTATAATTAGTCCTGAGCTAATTACATGAAGTGGTGTTTTTATTTTTACCTGTATGTTTCAACAACTGATTGCTTAACCATAAAGCCATCAAATCTGGTTTAGGGTGAAAAATTGCTTAACAGAACTCTGGAATTATAAAAGGAAAAAAAACCAACAAAACAGTAATCTCACAGTTCCGCCTCACTTCCATGGGAGTTATGATTTTTACTTTCTTTTAAAAAACAATTCACAATTACAGGTGGAAAACAAAGAGTAAAGCATTGCAGTTCACTAAGCTGAAAAAAGCTTGAAAATTAAGTTATTACTTGATACTTTTAAAAATTTAGATCTATGTGACTAAACAGCACAGGGGTGCTTTTTTCACCAGCCTAAATTTTCTTATCTGTCTTTGAAAGTTAATGCTGACTTCCCCTTACCAGCTCTGCAAAGCCTGGCATTCTGTCCAGCAAAATATCCCTGTGACTTGGTGCATTCATGGTAAGAAAGAAAGGATCTTTTCCTTCCACCCCATCTGATGCTAAACCAGTGTTCCTATTTTCAGATTTCCAGTCCATCAATCTAGCCCAGCCATTGTTAGCTCCTTCCTTAGTTTCAGATATTCAAATAGTATTCAGCTAAACTTGGAGCAAGTGAGATTTTCTGCCATCCTTCTCTCTATCCCTGCCTCCCAAGCAGGTCTTTCAGAGGCCAGCCTGAAAAGGGCATTGTTAAAGTGATATCAGCATTCAGGTTTGCCTTTGGTGGGCTGCAAGGCCTGAAAGATGGCTCTCAGTGTGAGAAAGAAACTTTTGTGTGTCCAATCATTTTGGATCCATGCTCCTGCAATGGTTTTAGGATAGTATTTGTCTCTGCAGTGTCTAACTTTCTTCTGCAGTCAATAGATGCCAAGTTTAGCAGCAAGCTGCATTTGTCTCTACATTCTCATTAACGTGATGGATGTTACATAGGTGTATTTATGCAATTCTTCTTGATCTTGTTTTTGTAGTAGTCTGTAGAGTATGGTATCATTACTCTAGGCTTTCACGTAGACACCTTTGCCAAGAAGATAAATACTGGCCTTAATCCTGAGCACAAACATCTTTTTCAGCTGCCACTGTGCTCCTTTTGCATACAGGGCTATTGAGCAGGTTTGCAGTCCTGCCTATGAGCTCCAGGAGTAGCCCATGAATCCCACCTGACAGAGATCTTCCACAGCAAAAGGAGGTTTGTATAGATTTAGGAATGGCCAAATCTTTTTCCACTTTTCCTTGACATCATCTGTATCTTTGCAAGTGCCTGCTGGTTTAAATTTTCACAGTCTAACATAAACAAGGCACAGGTGTCAAGAATTTTATTCCACTGCAAGCAGCGAGTCAGATTAGGCATTCATTATTTACAAATGTTTGGGATGTGCTTGCATCCTTTGGTACTTTGCTGCTAGTGGAGGAATAAACAGTCTTGGTGAAGTGGATCAGTTTAGAATCCTGTATTAACCTCTGCTTGTGTGGTTTGACAAGATTCACCATTCTCTCTCTTCATGATGGCAATAAAATCAATACTTAGTCAAATTCCATAATAGTACAATTAAATATTTTCCATCAGTGGACAGAGACACATGCAAGTTTTTCTTTTAATTGCTGAAGAGTTGCCCCATTATGCAGGAGAATTGCTGGGTTTCAGTGAAGAGTGGAAGAGCCTCATTTGTGGGAGGGTAAAAAACTCTGACCTCAACCCAGAGCAGAGGGGTGATGTCAGTCCTTCATGGGCCAGGTGAAAATCCATTTCCTTCTTTCCCCTGATCTTTAGGTTTTATTGCTCCAGTGAAAGCTTCTTTTGGCTACCTTTAGACTCGACATGTTGCCAAAAATCCCTTTTGCTACAATAATGTTAATTACTAAGAGAATCAAAGGGCTTTGGAGAGCCACTTCTCCATTTTGTTGCAAGCTTGTCAATCCAGTCTGGCTTTTTAAATTTTATTTGTTTTTCTAATCTGGGATGTTTCCCTGCATATAAAACAGTGCAGTTTTTAAGGAGTTATTTTTCAATAATCTTGTTTCCAGATAAAAACATCAATTATTAAAAATCAGTTCTGAAATTAAACAGATACTTGTCTGACATTATGTATGTGATTATGGCTGTGCACGTAAACATCACCACTGGGGCTGTATACTGACACTGAATCATACATAAATATTTGCAACATGCATTTGTGCAACACAGGATAACTTCACAGCAAATTTCAGACATTGAAACAAAAATCATTAAATGGATACAGAAACGACAAAGCTTAGGAAAGAATAAAGAAGCAGATGCAATATTCTGTATATTTTTGAGTGGTGTAATTGTATATGTATATTGTCATTCTGTGAGACCTGGAACTTTTTAATGAAAGTTCAGAACTGTGCAGTATCTAACTTTGGAGTGAAACCCAGCTGTTGTGAAAATTGCCATAATGATGACAGATGACAAATGTGGGTATTTCACATATCACACATTCTATGTTGAGCATTTTTATTTAAATTTTGATGCTAAAAGAATTAATAATCAGGTAATACTTCAAATTTTTAAACGAAAAATGAAAAGATGAAAAGTCACATCACTTCATAGCAGATTGGGAGAGGAGAAAAGGGGAAGAACCTCAGGTCCCCTGTAAAATCCAAAGGCAGAAAGCTGAGAGAAAACTCTAAAAGTTGAACACATCTTGCTTTCTATCTGTAGGTATAACAATGGCATATGAGATTTTTATTAAACTCGTGATAATTGTGGAAGAGATGGTGAAGTACTCTTAGTTTTTAAAACCTAATTTGACTTTTTGCTGCCTGCCTGGCCCAGCACAGCTCAGGGAAATGTCACCCGTGGTGTTCCCAGGCTGTTCCTGCAGCAAAGCCCACCAATATTTTCTTGGCTGTTTGAGCACAGCAGGACTGCACCCCTTGCTGAGGATCCTCTTGCCTCATGAAGTCTGCAAAGCTCCACATTTGTGCTGCTTTTGGCTCCAAAATGTCCTTTTTGGTGCTGTCTGTGCTGTGCTCCATTGTACCCAGCAGAAATGCCCCAAGTCTTCATGCTTAGAAAGAGAGGGCAGGGGGAAGGAGAGATTTTGGTGCTCAGATTGCAGCATATCCATAATTCTACAGCCATCTATGGAGAATATTACAATTTATTGACCAGTACTTCATACTGAAATACAAATACCAGTAAAACAGCATTTCTCAGATTTGGGAAAGCATCCATTAAGTTTAATTTGGAATAGTGAGAAAATAGCGTGGTAAAAACTTGGGCTTTTCATAACTGTCCCTGTGTGACCAAGTAAAAATGAAAATTATTTCCTTCAAGTCAGGGCTATGCAAACATGAAACACTTGAGCTGCTTCCTTTACTGGAGCCTCAGTAAGCAGATGGTGCAGGCCTGCCAGTGAGTGCTACCCATCCCAGGTGATATTTCAGCAAGAAAGATCTGTTAGTCAAGAACATTCTCTTTGCAGTCTGTGGGGAAGAGATTTATAGAGCAGTGTGTTATGGGACTGCTGATTTCTGAAACAGAAGATGGCCTTTTTATTTATTCGTTTGGGATTCTGCTTTTATAACTTTGCTCGCTGGCTCATCTTGGTGCCTTTCAGTGGAGCTGAGGCTCTGGAACAGATACACTTTCTGAATAAGACTGTCTGGTTAGGTTATTTTTTATTTTTAATACTTATGATGGCACTGAGATTTTTCTTCTCAGAAAAACACACGTATTCCTTTTTGCTGATTTACATCCAACTTCTGCTGTCATAAGGATTTTCCCAGGACATTTGTTGTTCACTCAGTAATTTAAACTTTGTGAATTTCTTTAAACTTTGTTTAAGTTAAATCCCAGTGTATTTTCCTCTGAATAATTTTTAGCTCTCAATCCCCGAAAAACATTTGGGGTTTTATTTATTTATTTGCTGCTATCTGCTTAGTTCCACTGACAGTTCCCCAGCTCTTGCTAACAGCCCCCTGGTCAAGTGTCCTTGGAGAAAAGCAGACAAGGTATTCTGCACTAGAATATTTTTGAATCTGGAAGCACACTCGTAGGTTTCAAAATTTAGCATTCTAGGGAATGACTCCTGCAGAAGTTATTTGAACATGCTCTGTTCTCAATGCCATTTTCCAGGTCCTTGATGCTGCAGAGTCTCCATTTAGTACACCTCCACTGGTGGGAAATGCTGTGGCAGGGCTCTGTTAGCATTTTGGTCACGTAGGGGAGAGACAATTTTGCAAGCAGGAGGAAGACTTCAGTGGAGAAAGAGCTCCTCTAATGTATAACTTACTTGAAACACAGCAGTCAGGACAGCTCCATTCTCCCTGCTGTAAAAAAATTCTGCATGTGTTTGACCCTGACTCTGCTTTGATGCAGGTGTGCCAACAGTGAACTTGACAGGGAGTCTTAATACTGTTATTAGAAAATGTTATTAATAATCAAATTTGGCTACTGAATTATGTTCCAGTTGCTAAAATCTTGCAGCCAGTATGGCACAGCCAGATGTGTATTGAATGTCAGTGGAGAGGCTCCAGTCAAATTTGCTCACTTGGAACTTGGTCTCTTCTTATTTCTCCCTGGATTACCCCATTCAGGGATGCAGAGGCAGATCCCCTGTGTGCTCCCAGCTCTCCCAGTCAGCATGGACCACTGGGCTGCGGGACTGCAGGGGCACATTGTTTGTGTGGTGAGAAAAGGAACTCCATCCTTCTGGGCCTTATGTGGTTGGTGTGAGTTTATGCTAAACCTTACACTGGGTGGTATCTTTGATAAACCACTAGAATTAAAGAAATGAGAGAAAACATTCTGTGGGAATTAGTGAAGTTTATGAAACCCACTTGTCCTCACATCCTCGTAATTCTTTTATGGAGGTAACCCAAGGTCTTCCTCCAAGTTGTGGAAATAATGTTTGCTCAGAGCCTGGCAGAGCTGGGGAAAGTTATGAAAAACTCAAGGGAGGGCAGGTGGTCACAGGACAGTGCTGGTTTCACACTCAGCTTTCCTAACATGGTGCAAACACAGCACAGGAGCAACAGCTGTGCAAAACTTGCAGAGCTCAGGATTGTGTTGATGAGGAGAGGCAGATAATGGTAATGGAGATAAGACCTAAGTTTTTTAGAACGAGAACATTTAGAGGTTTGTTTTTTGAGTTTCTTTTCTTTCCTGTGTGTACAGGAAGACAGAGGTTAGGTGTTAGGTATTTTAGGAAATAATGAGTGGTGCTGTGACAGGGTTTGGGCGTCTTGCCTCCTGAAAATGCTGACTTTGGAAATAACGTGGTAGAGATGGTTTCAATGGTATAAGAAAAGATTACAAAATCACTAGTTAAAGTAATTTTCAGGAACTCTACCACTCAGTATAATTGCATAGTCTTAAGTAGAAATTACTATAAATGCATGCTAATATTAAATAATTCTTTTTTTTTTTTTTCAATTAAGCATACTCACAAATTGAAAAGCCACCCAGGACTGCTTGAGTTATCTTTTGGTTTTGTGATCACAAGTGAAATATCTGCTTTTTCCCAAGCTTGTGAACTGGGTGCACTGAGATGTGCAGGATCACTGTCCCTGTAAATGGCAAATAGGTTTCATTATATAAATATACAATGAAGTCGGTGGGGGTATAATATTTAGAACAATCCTGAAACACGTGCTGATAAGTGAGAACACAGGTGTCCCCAGAGCTCATGGCTGTGGTGGGAAGCCAGCTATGACTCCTCTGAGCTGCAGAGGTGCCTCTGTTCAGAAAGCAGAAGGTGGCTGGAGTTGGCATCTCCAGAAATAGAATTGTCAAAGCCTAAAGGTACCAGAAAGGTGTGCTTGACATAAACTGAGATCACTATCTGACCCTTCCCATCAATAAAAGGCACAAAGCCACACTCCATAACCACATTTTTCACAAGTCTCCTTTGCTGTGCCATCTGTGCTGCCAACTGTTCTTCTACTGTATATCGTCTGCCTGAAGAAGCACTAAGCAGGTGTGGCACATGTTTGGCTCCTTCCTGCTTTGCATGTGTAATGTAATTATGTTTGACAGACTTGGTTTGATTGAGAGAAAACTATGAATTGGATTAAATGTTTTTTGTTTAGACTTTATTAGCTAAAGATGCCATTGCATAATTAATTTGTGAATAAGCAGCAATCTTGCAAATGAGGCAGTGAATCAAAAGCACAGGCAGACATTATAGCCTCTTCTCAGGATGAGTTTACACATTTCTTATTTGTAGTATTCATTAAAAATACATAAAGGAAGGTTAACAAAACATTGCAACAAAGAACCACAAGCAAACTAGTTAGCCACAGAAGCCTTCATAAGTCACAAAACTGAAAGCAAGCCAAGTCAAAACCATGAGCCTGAGCTAGACAGTGAATGCTTTAACAATATTTGAGTTCTATTTCCAGGTCTTTTCTGTTCCAATCCAGTGCTTTGGAGTAAGGATGTCAGTTGAACCATATAGTTTTAGCCTCAATGTAGAGAATTTAAGAATATTTTCTTAACTGTAGCAAAATCTTTAGACTGAACCTCTGAACTTTTACTTAGAGAAGATGCTACTCTTTGCATGTTGCTCTTGGAGAATGGAAAGTGTCTGGTTTAATTTCTGTGCCTCAATATATTTACATCTGTTTCTACTTTGAGTTTAGGTCATACAAACCACAGGACTGAGGGAGAAAGTGAAGGAAATGTGTAGGATGCAGTGGTTTGGCTCAGAGCACCCTTTGTGTGTTGTTTCTCCCTTGAAGCCCTGCCTACACCGTGTCCCAGGCAGGGCTGGGGCACAGCCTGAGCTTGGCTGCTCTTGCACATGGCCAGGGGCTGTGGGGACACTGCTCAGGGACAGGATGACCTCTTGGTGCCAGAACCCCAGAGCCTGGTTGGATTATTTATGATAAATCCATGTTTCTTATCGATTTCTCTGCCTGCTTTCTCTTCAGCCAACGCTCATCTTTGAGCGTGGGCTCCTTGTCCTGTCCTGTGACATTTCCCTCTCGGCACTGTCACTGTCACACGTGCTTCACACCTTCCCTTTGGGCACAATGCTCAGTTCATCTCAGTTCACCAGAAATCAATGCATCTAGCTCAGATATGCAAGGACATTTCCACTCCAGAGTACCCAAATTTTAGGCTTTACTTGAGCCACTCTCTATAGGTTAAAGTGAGGGTGTCCTAAGGTGCTCCTTAAAATAGGAAAGCTGAATTTCGAGCTTCCTTCTATTAATCTTTTACTTTCTGTTTCTCAGTGGTAGGAGCAAACTTAGTAAAGGCAATTTTCATGTATTTATTTGTTGTACTGTAATAGTATAAATATTGATTTATAGCTACTGGTAATGTTGAGGCGCTTGGTCCTAACAGCAATCTGCAAATGCTCCCATAAGTCAAATATAAAAACAGGTCCTCTGAAAGGGTGGCTTAGGAAGCAGATTAATTTACCAAGAATAGCACACCAGCCATAAAATGATTTATGTTTATTGTTTGCATTATTTTAGTTGAACTTATTCCTTTATGGCAGCACGTGAGAGCAAATTCACCAATGCTGTGTGAGAGAGGGCAAGGAGATTTTTCCAGAACAATCATCCTCAAATGCATCTTCTGGGGTAAAGGAGTGGAGGAAGCAGGTTGGAGATTTTTTGATGGATTTAGCCATCTCAGTTCTTCCTGCTGTCTCTTTTTCAGTTCTGTGTGAAGCATTGTGCTGCTCCTGCTTCCCAGCAGTGTCGTGTTTCTTCTCTCAGGAGCAGCAACCGCAATCTGGCAGGACAGAAGATCGATGCAGGGTTGTTTAGGAAAAATTTTGCTTTTTTTTCCAAATGAAGTTACTTCCTATCCTTTGCCAAGGGTTTATGGAGTTTGTAAGATAGCTGATTTTTATTCTAATTCTTTGGCCACTGCTCAAACCCTGCCTTTGGTCCAGCTCTCTGTGATTATTTTCTTCCTATGCAGCACTTTGAGACTTGAACATTCATGCAGATGTATTACTTTTGTTACTCCAGATAATGGGTTTTTCTTCATTACATCTCCTTTGGATTTTTCCATTAATTCCCATCCATCTTGGATCTTTCAGAGAAGATGCTCAGAACATTAATATTATGACTAGGCTGTTGATTTTTCCCAATACTTTAATCTTATTTCAGGAGTTCCATAATTCTTAAACACAGTTTTCTCTCCTTTGTGAATTTTTTTTTTTATTGCAGAATTCCTCTCTTTGTTGTTTGAGTTTCAACTGACTCCATTGCTTTTCAAATCCCTCCAGCCTTCCCTCAATTTTATTTACCTTACTCTCAAAGGAAGCTGTGGAAACTTGAAGGTTATCGATTTTTAAATGAAGAGATTGAAGATGTTCTTTTACTGAGGCATCTTGTCAAGTGTTTGAAGGTGGAGAGGCTGCTCTGGGTGTGGGAGATGATGTTGTGTCTGCAGGGTGAGGTCACTGAGGTTTAAATCTATCCCTGCGCTTGTCCTAAAAACCTGATTTTTTTGGGTTGTCTGTCAAACAGTGCTGTGCCGCATGAGGAGACTGTTACCAGAGGGTTTCAGACAGCTGTGGGTTTTTAGGCTGGTGAGTATGTGCTAACAAACCCCAGAAACAAGGGTGTTGGTGCTGCCCAAAGCCAGTGTGGCAGGGTGTGCCTCTGCTCAGCCTCTCACCTCCTCAGCTGGTCCAGAAATGAAGTGGGAGGAGGCAGAGAATCACCAAATAACAGTTGGGAGCACCATGAGAGGAAAACGCCTTTGATAAAGAAGGGAGTTTATCCTCCTGTTCACCAAGTTGAAAAAAAGTGTGCTGGAATCACAGTCCCTTCATTTAACAAGCTGGTATTTTCTGCCCTTTGCTTCTTTCTCTGAGGCTCTGAGCTTGAATCAGGATCCTCTGAGCCACAAATAACCCAGTGACTTTCCCTGTCTCTTACCTTAGTTTTGCATCTTTCTTTCAGTAATGAAAAGTCACTATTCCAATGAAACCATAAAGCCCCTGGCCTTTAGCCATCAGATCTGGCAGTTCAGTAAATCATAAATGCCCAGCATCCCTCTGAACAGCTCCATTTCTGCCACCTTCTTGGGGATTTAATCCCCACTGGAGATTGTATGCTGTCGTTAGTAATGGATTTTCTAATAGCAATGGGAGAGGCTGGGAGAGATGTGAAATGTTTTGTGGTGGGGCCAGGGCACACTGAAAGGGCACCAAACCTTTCCCAAAACATTGCAATTTGACTGATGGGCAAACTTGTCGTCTGGACATGGCATTATTCAACTTCCTTTGTGTTTTTTGAGGAAGACCATTAATATTTCCAGCCCTGCTATGCAGAGTACCTTCCCCTTTAGAAGGGCAGTTCTTGTGGCACACTGACCTCTCTATCACCACTGGCTGGCTCTGAATGAGGGATTTCCATCAGAGAACCTGAGCAAAACTCCCAAAAAGGGGGCTGCTAGGGAAGTTTGGATTTGGTAGCAAATATTACAGTATATGAGTATTTGTATTTAAAATAAATGTATCAGTGATGCACAGAAGTGAGACTGTGTGTTTAGGGAAGTTCTCTGTGGTAGAAAGCACTGGCTGTTCTCTGGAGGGAGAAAAAAAACACATTAGAAAATGATCCTGATGGCTTTACCATTGATGCAAAAATCTTCCTAGATGCCAACCTCTTAATTTTCATTTTTTACTTTTATTTTCATTCAATGCTGTATCCATGTTGGAGCTTCAAAACAATGTGTTTTAAATTTCCTAAGGAATGATGAATCTACAGCAGAACCCTCTTGTAATGAATGGTTTTCTTACATGCTTCTAATCTCTTTAATGTTCTTTAAATAATTTTATCTACTTCTGTTCCCAACCAAAACTTTTGGATCAAAGTAGAATTGATTACTTCAGAAAGGAACATAATTATTCACCTGTGTGTTTTACAATAGGTGTTGTCTTCTAAGTTTCTTTGATTCTGCAAATTTTGTGTCACTTAAGACTTTAAGGAGAGTCTCTTCCATCTGCCACAGTTTGCAAATAGCCCCACTGAGTTCAGCATGCAGCATTTTCCTCATGTATAACATTATCAAGCTTTAGACCGTGCTGATTAGTAAAGTATTAAATGCAACACTTGTGACTTATATTACATGTGGCAAAAAAAACCCACCAAAAAAAAAAAAAAACAACCAAATAGAACCTAACCAAACGAACCAGCTATGAAAAGTAAATATCTAGTTTATTTACTGACAAGAGTAACACTGAGAGCCTCCTGAAGCTGTTAAAGTTCTGGAAGATAAGGACATTTTTATTTTGAAGTAACTTATGTGAGGCATGTTTGTAATGCTGTAGGCTGGAATTTTCAAAGCTGCACAGAGAAGTCAGACAGCAGGCTCTCATTGCATTTCAGCAGGGTGATCTGAAGAAATGAGTTTGAGAATATCTCTGGAAAATGGAGATTCACTAGGTCTAGAGGGAATCATTCTGGCAGTGTCTGAACATCCTTTTAACAGGGAAGAAGAACCAGGGCACTTGGAATTTGGAAATTGCTCTGACTGCACTGGCTGCTGGTTTTCTGCACCTCTTCTGGTCACTGGCAGGAGGGCACTGACTTCATCCTTTATTTCCCCCACATCTTTTCTGTGTTTTATTCCAGAGGAAGTGACCCACAGCAGCAGTCAGGGTTACCTTGGTTATCTGAGATGCTGTGTGGTATTTTTAGAGGAATTAGTGGATAAGCAGAAGAGGAGGGTGGAGGGTATGTTTGTTCTGTACAACAGATATACATATGAGAGACAGAGAAGAGTTATCTGAAAATAGATTTTATTTTCGTCCCTGCTCATCTGAGGACTCCCTGTCTGGATGTAGTTTTCTGTCATTTCTCCCATTAGCAGGAGGTCAGCAGAGGTTTCAAGTGGGAGTGAAGACCAGTGGTGCATTTTCTCCATAGAAAAAAGGGTTATACTGTGTTCTGACTAAATAAATACTGGCTTTTTTTTAGACAAGAAATCAGTATATATGGAATAATAAAAAACTTCTGTTTTGATGTGCAGCAGTTGGAGTTTTCCCCCTCAAAGTGTGCTTTTGCTGTTGATCATAGTATCCATCTCAGTGAAACTCTGACTATAGTGTTCAGTTATGATCTCCTGGGGCATTAAAACCTACAGAAATCTTCCAGACAGTTAAAGTGCATTTCCTCGTTTAAAAAAACCCACCAAAACTTATCTGTGCATCTGTTTCAAACAAGTTTTCTAGCTAATAAAATGTGTGTAAAAAGTAGAATGGCTGGTTTTGCCCAACAGTTTGTTATTTTGCTTTGTCAAGCCAATCTTGTCCCATTCTGCCACACAACACAAATACAATAGGTCAGGTTCTGCTGTCAGGATGCTTTTCCTGGATAGACTGGACATTATATGTTCCATGGAGATGTTTTTTTGTTGTTTTTTCTCGTGGCTGAATGAAAGCCAGGATGTTATTGTATCACTTCATATCAAATTACGTTGTCACATAATGATATAATTGCAGAACGCAGGCAGATGCAAATGTTATAGTGCAATAAAATGTCACAACTGAGAACACTGTTTATAATTTCATTTAAAAGTTTG
Source organism: Melospiza melodia melodia (assembly GCF_035770615.1). Lineage (NCBI taxonomy): Eukaryota > Metazoa > Chordata > Aves > Passeriformes > Passerellidae > Melospiza > Melospiza melodia. The sequence goes on along the minus strand of NC_086211.1, from coordinate 11,811,232 downwards.
TTTGAGACTTGGTAACACAGTTGGAATATGAGTTTCAGTATGTCTGCACTTGTCTTCAATCAATGTATTTTTAGAAAATAATTTTAGATATCAGTGCCCCAAGTGCCCAAAATACTGCAGAGGTCTCCACTCCAGGAGTTGGAGTGAGTTCCTCAGTGAGGACTGGTTTGGGCTGGGGGAATTTCCCAATGGGAATGAGAGATGTCATTGAGTAACTTTCAAAATGCACTTTGTGTCTAGCAAATCACTGCACCATAAATTGCATTTTCATCTGTCAAATTGACCGTTGTTGGAAAAGAAAAATGTGGGGCATTAGGAAAAGTTAAATGTGAAATGCAAAGCTATAAGGAGAATTTATACTTCTATTTTTTCTCAAAAGTCTATAGAAATAAAATTGGAAAACCAAATTTTCTTTCCCAAAAGAGGTCCCCAAGTTCCTTTTTACAGTTTAAGTGTTAAGACTTAAACTAATATTTCCTTTCAATTGTTCTTCCAAATGGCTTCTTTTAATTGATGTGACTGCAAGTGAAAAACCTTTGAATTTACAGATATTTTAAAGGATATGATCTCTTTAAATTTTTCTCTCACCATCCTGTCTGCATTCATTACAGGCAAATCAATGAAAATTGATAAACCCATGATGGAAAAAAGGAATGTATTTGTATTCATTACAGGGGATCTGAGATAATAATAAAATGAAATGTTGTTATAGTGAGATATAAACCCAACCTAAGGAATTGTTCAATATGTGAATAGCAAGATACATTTCATTACTGTGATATGGAGCAGCTTGATAGCGGAAGCCAATAATTTAAAAAGTCTCGAGCACAGGGTTATGCTGACTATCCAGTTCAATACGTTAATTGACAATAAATCCCGCTTGCCTATAAAAAGCACTTGACTAGTCATTTTCAAGATGGTCATGATTTTTTATGATGCGGAACTTTTAATTTACAGGGATGATAAAAATAGATTTACTTTCAGCCACTTGTATTTGATTTAATTACCTAATCAACTATAAATCATCTACTATTGAAAAAGTAATTTAACAGAGATGATATTTTGTCGTCATTTTTTTCTTAAGTAGGAGAGAGTCTTTTGTGAAGGAAGGTGAAATAGGCTTTAGAGGAATTAAAAAATTTTGTCCTTTTTGGGGAAGGGTTAGAAGTTCAGAGGGGAGAAGTTTTGATTTAATGAGTTTTGGAAAGACTTGTTTGTGGTTGCCTAATGTCCTGTTAAGAAAGCAGAGAGTAAAAAGCTCTCTCACAAAACCTGACAGATTACATGAAGAAATCTAAGCAGCTAAAAGGACATGGAGATTAAGAAAAGCACAGACTGATAATTTGAAGGGAGAAGTGTGAGGTTTTAGAGAGAAAAGGTAACTATTTGATTTTCCATGTGCAGACACTTGAATTAAAAAGGCCAACTATATGCTAGGGAGAAAATATTTCCTCCAAATATTTCATATTTACTTCTAAAGCTTATCATGAAAAATATTGTGAATGTCATAAAGCCATTAACCAGAAAGTGGCTATGACATCCCCAAAAACATGTTTACATAGTGCTGATAGTGCTTGAGATGAAAAGCTGTCCAGATAAAAAGTTTTTGGAGTATATTCAGAGAGGAGTTTCTGGTCAAATGAATAACAGGTGTCACACAGGGACTCAGAGATTAAAAAGTAAGAATTTATTCTAAAATTTTTTGCTGTTTGGTGTTCTTGTTTGAGGTTCTTTTAAAAACAGATAAGCACCCAAATTCCCACCAACATATCTTCAAAATGTGTAAGGGGTGGTGAGAGGAAAATGAAAAGCACAAAGAACAGGGGAAAAAATAGTGTAATAGCGTGGGATTATAAGAATAATAAAAGTTAAGAAAGTAGAGGAAGTAAAGATAGGAGCAGCCATGCCATTAACATTATGGATGAAGAAAAATCAATGCTAGAAAATATCTCCTGGAGAATTCGGGTCACTTTATGAGATGGGAATAAAGCCAGCTTCTATAATAAGGGTAAAAGAATAATGTAAAATAATGAAAACCAAGCTGGAAAGTGGAGATTTGAGACTGAATTACCCTGATAGCTAGAAGGCTTTATTAAATTTAAGGAAATAAACAGAAAGAAAAGTATGTATGTTAATAAAAATGTGTGTTTTCGTTATGGGTAACCACAGATTTTAAGCAAACTGAAGAGAAGGATACATTATAAATCCTATAGCTCTTTCCAAAGGGAGCTTAGGAACTTTGCATTTTAATTTTCACCAAGTTTTATTCCACAGTCTAATACCAATACAAAATTAAATCTGCCTTGCTCAGTGTTACTGTAGGTAAATGAAAATTGCCATATTGAGTTAGACTGGAATTCTTTACCTGAGGTGAGGTGCTTGGAAGGCAATGTAAGGAACCCCGAATTGGATAATTAGGAGACAGCTTGCCTACACAAAAATGTTCTTTCCTACTCAGTGAGAGGTTGGGTTACAGAGATGGGAAGATTATGTTCTCTCCAATTGTTCAGGATTTCTTTTTAACCCCCCCCTTTTACTCAACTGAGTGTTGGAATTCATGGGATTTTAGAGCATTGATTCATTACATCTACTTCTGTTTTCAGCCAGGGATGAGCTTGTGGATTATCGGGTTTGTTTCAGCTCCCATCAACCAATTTTTGGTTTGGGTCTGGATATTTATCTTCTGAGAACAGACTGATGACTTGATGGCATGTGTTAGCTTCCCCATGCCACAGAGCCAGTGCCAGCAGCTCCAGGATGGACGTGCCACTGGCCAAGGCTGAAAGTGGTAATGCCACTAGATAAGAGATTTAAGAAGGGCACAAAAAACCCCTGGCAACTGCAGCTGGAGAGAGAAAGATGAGAGCAGAAGGAGGGGGAGGATGTGCAGCCCACGGTGAAGTCCCTGCTCCAGCCAGGGTCAAGCCACCACCCTCAAGGAGTCACTGGGCACGTAGAACCACAAGTGATGTTCCCAAGTATGTCCTAAGGTGCCAGGATCTACTCTAGAATTCACTAGCAGAAAGGAAGGGACAATGTGGCTTCTTTTGGTGGTTCAGGCTGTTACCTGTATTCATTGCCTGGTTTATCCCTTACTTCCCTCTTGACAAAAACCCAATTCATCTTACACAAATCACCCTTGGTGCATAAAAGGCTTTCATATTAATTAGGATAGAATCCCTGAAAGGTGAAGGATACAGAAGTGGAGTTCACTGAAGGAAGCAGGAATGGGGTTGCCATAGGAGGAGAGAAGTTTTTGTGTCCACACTGCTCTGAGCAAGAGAGAGTTTGAAGGTCTCACAGGCAAATTTTAACCAACAACCTTTAGAATTCATGTCCATGACTATTTCTGAAAGCTTTTGCTAAGTTTCCCTGTTCCTGACCCCAGAGCTGGGAGCAGGGACATGGCCAGGGCCTGGGAAGAGCAGCAAAGCATCCCCATGGCAACAGCAACTCCATGAACACTCACAAGTTCCTTCCCTTTCAGCATTTATTTTGCATTTCTCTACTTTATCAGGTTAGATGTTTTAAAGACAAAACTTTGGCTAAATTAATCCTGCTTAAATGACTTTGGAGAGGAAGAATAGTAGAAAAGAGCAGAAGAGAGAATAGGGCATCAGTAATAACTTTGGTGATTGCTTGTTTTGATGTATCCAGAGGGAAACTTGCTTGTATTTGTATTTTTTGTGTAAAATTCAGCCTTAAAATAGTCCCTTTCTCCCCAAATGTGCTTTGATACATGCCATTGAAGTGAGTTTTATAGCCTATAACGCTGATGTTGGTGGGGCGGAATGGTGTAATGTATAATAGCATAGCTGAGTCCTCAATTTTTGAGGTATTTCCACAAAGAATTCAATTTTTTCCAAATGTTTGAGGATCACTACTCAGAATTACACCAGAGCCTATCACAATCATTTACATTTACCCTCATTTCTACCATTTTCCCATCACTATCTTAACACAAGTATCCCCATCACACATCATCAGGCAGAAGTACTACAGAGGGACTTGAGTTTCCTTGAATAAGTGTAGGTCACAATATTTTCATCTTTTTAACTATTTGTTTCCAGGTATTTGGTCCTCAAAGGGCATTTTGCTTCCAGACAAGGGCTGTGAATTAAGCTGTGCTAAGCTGCAGCTGCTGCCATAGAGTCAAGACAGAATTTTGCTAGGAGTTTTCCTGAGAAGGTCTGACTTTGTTCCAAATACCTGATTTTAGATGGAACTAGGTGTGAAATAAGATTAGATAACTGGGATTTGTTCTAACATAATAAATAACAGAGCTGTCTTTTTTCTTTTTTTTCCTTTTTTTTAAACAGAGAAGAAAGAAAAAACTGTCAGAATTATTTAGGAGCTGTTGGTACTAACAGCAGGGTAGAAAGAAAGGTCCTGTTCATTATTGTAAAAAGACACTGACTGCCTTTAAATAAACTCAGTCCTTCCTAAAGGCACTAAAGGCTATAACTTCTTTCTGTTATTACTGCAACTCCAAGTATAAATTGGGAATTGACCCAGACAGCAATTCCTTTTATTTTAACCTTTTAGACCCTAAAAGGGTCTATCTTTTTCCTTACTCTGTGTTTGCCAAAAGCAGAGATTTATTATTTTTCACATAACGATCAGGACACCCTCTGAACAACCATTTAGGTTCCTTAGATTCCCTAATTCCCTCTCCCAGAGCGAGTCTGTGTGTCACATCTGTGGCGCTCCTAATGAGTTGCTAATGAGGTTTGGAAATGAGGAGGCGCAGGCAATGAGGTGGTGGCGATAGGAGGCTGATCTGGAGCAGGTTTGGGGAGCCAGCATTTGGCACTTGTAGGAGTTTAGTGACTGCCTCACCCCCTGCCCTTCTCCCCGTGCAGCTCCAGTGCCCAGAGCTTTGAGGGAATAAAGAAAATTCCCGGCTCTGAGTGCTGTGATCCACCAGCACTGCTTTGGGGACCCTACAGAGAGCACGAGTCCTGCAGGTCACATCCCTCAGTTCTGCAGCTGAAAACAGAAAATAAAACCCTCGCCCAAGAGTATGAGAACGCCTGATTTAACAAAATTAGTCTCACATTCAAAATTGATGAGGATCACATTTTGAATTGGGAACAGATGGAGAAGTGCTGAGCTTTGTCTTAGTGTCTATAATGCTTCTTATGCAAGAATGTGTTTTTATTTCTTATCATAGTTCACTTGAGTCTTATAATTCTGGTAAGATCCCCCATAAACAAAACAAGGCAATTCTTGAGTTTACAGTGTCTTCTGATATCCTCCTCTGAAAAACAGCAAGCCTGACTCTGTTCAAATGAAATACGAGCTAATTAAGATGAAAGTATTTCATGCTTTTCACTACTTATTTTGGTTAGTCAAAGTAATTTAACCCACTAAATCTGAGTTATCCTTCACACTAAAACTGTGAAAGGTAGTATAGAGAGTTGGTTAGCTGTGAATTCCTCAGTTCTCAAGAAAAGAGCAAACCTGAAGGGATTAGAGTGTAAGGAGCTGGTGCACTTGTGCTAATTACCTGGTTTGTATTGCCATAGTGGATCAAATTAACCTTTTGGTGTGTGTCCCCTATGTAAAATGTGGAAGCTACATTACTGTGGGAACAGTGCACAGTCTGTAGTCATTACAAAACATGGCCATGGACCATTATTCAACATTTCTGCAAGTTAAGAAATAATTTTAATGTGCTTTTCCTTACTGCTTAAGCTGCTTACTTACCAAGTTCAATCTTCTTTCTGAAAAAGAGTCTTTATTTGTGAAAGTATTTATACAAAGAATACCAGCATTATTTTATAGTGACTTTCTAAAGAACTAGACAAGTCTATTTGAAGCTTTTCTTTGGTATTAACTAGATATTTTATCATAAGTGAGCAAGGCATTTCTGGTTCACTAGTCTTTTTGGCTTTCCTGAATGCACTTCAACCTCATTCACAGTTCAAGTCTATATAATCCTTATGCCTTTCACACTTTTAAATCCTCCACAGTGTTTTCTGTATATCTGACTCTGCTAATATCCACAGCACTCGGGTCTTAAAGCGCTCCCCTGAGCTTGTATAATTCTGCTCTGAGGGTGAAATACACATTTTCACCAATCCCTTTCCTGCTTATAAGTAAGGACAATGTTTTTTGTTAATACCAAGGGCCCTCTGACTTCAATTTTACCCTCTGAATCCCTAAATCCATTCCTTACCATGAAAGTACAAACCATAGCCTGGCCATTCATTTATTCTTGCTCTGAACACCAGTTATGAACTTGCTGCCCAGTTTTCTACATCTAAGTCTGATGTCACTTTGTTGTTTGCTGCTTTCTTCCTTCCAATACTTCCTCCTTGAACTTTAAATGAAAAGAGGATTTTTTCGACTGTAAATATGCAAGCAAACATGATAAAGGCTAGTCAGGTTATAACTTTGGTTCTGGATAGGTAAAGGTATATCTCAGTGCTCCAGGATAATATTTCACATTACACAGCTGTGCCATGCTGGATTTGTTGGGAATGATGGACTTATCTCTTCCCTGGTGCTTGGTGTATATATTGACTGTGATAAAGCGTGATTGTAGCTACAGTGAAGTCTTCTATAGCTGAATACCTATTTTGGACAAATTGTGGATGTTTATCAAGTCCCTATCTTCACATGCTAGCTTGCAGTTTTTCATGCAGAATAGGATAATGCATTAGGAAGGCCATGGGGCACAAATGTGCATTTAAAAAATGTATTGCAGGGCACTTTGCAAGGGTTTGGGCTGCTACAGAGCAGCCTTGTGGCGTCTCAGCTGCTTTGCAGCCATTGCAAATGGAAATGGGAGTTCAGGATGATCTGCAGTGGGTGCTAAAGCAACTGCAGAACAAAGCCTTGTGCTCTGCTCTGCTCTCACAGCTCAAGGCCCCTGCCTGTTCTGTCAGCTCCCTTTGCCATTTATTTTCACAGAAACCTGTTCGGCTTCAGGGAGCACCCTCTGAAAGCAGCCAGGTCTCCTCTTTTGCTATGCAGAATGTTCAGCAAATCTGTTACCCTCCATCTCTCACCCAAACACAAAATTCCCTCTCTGAGGTTAGAACGTTGTGTCAGAGCAGGAAAGCCTCAGCTAGATTGATTTATAAAGCTGAAAAGAAGACATCATCTGCCCAGGCTCTGAGCAGCAGCTCTGTTCCTGGGGCTATGGTATTCCAACCCTGAAAGCACAGGGAGATTTACATTCACAAATTCTTCGGTGCTATCTGCACATCACCTTTCCAACCAAGGAAACAGAATATTTTAGCATGTTCTCAAGGCCATTATGTTTAAAGAAATTTTTTGTGATTTTTCTCTGCTTACTTAGGGAGTTTATTTTTTTTTCTGGTGTCTTCAGTATGGCACTGACTATGCTAGTGGACCTCTGCATTGGAATATGCATGATTACCTCTGTTAATTCCTCTTTCTTTAAATTATTTTTGAAGGTTTTATTATATTTTTTTAAAGAACTTTAAAACAGCCTTATTTGACTTGTAAGTGTATCCCAGGTCTTTTCCTCAAGCTTCTCTCAGGAAAGACTGATGGTCAGGCTCAACAGGCTGTGGTTTTGTGGAATTATTTTATTTTCACATGGAGTGTGTGGCATGGTGAACTTTCATAGACTTGCTTGGTATGAGGAGTAAAATAATGTGGACTGTTATTTTAAAAAAATCAAGAAATATTCAAGTTGAAATATTGAAGCTGTTGTGCTACATGAGTCAGATGAGCAGCATCAGACACTGGGTCTGATTTGGATTTCAGGATGGGAAGGCCCTGTAGTTTTGTGAGGTCCAAGGTGCTTTAAGGGAACATGATCTCAAAACCCATGATTGAATACAGAGTTCTGGAGTGTTTGCAAGAGTGGAACCAACTTAGACAGCAGTTCTGAGAGTCAGTGGTATGTTTATTCATCTATCACTGCATAGATTTTGCCATCACCTTTCCATCCATATTTTTAAGTCTTTGTCAAAATATGGGAACTTTTTCCTGTACTGATATCTGTATACAACAGTAGAAAGAAGTGAAAAAAAAGCAGAAATATCATACAATTATTCAAAATGTTGCCAAAACTCTCTTTTTATTGTCAAGTACTTCAAAAAAACAATAATCTTTCTGCTGTGATTAGTTTTGTCATAAAGTAAATGAAACTGTTTTGGCTTTAGGTTTTTAAAACTAAAACAAGAATAGTTTTTTCTCCTCTCCTACATAGCAACTGAAATCAATATGAACGTTTCTAACCAAATCATCTTGACTCATTCTTGCACTTCACCCCTTCAGCCTTTCCTGCAGGTACCTTCAGTTAGCTGAAAGGCAAGAAACAACTAGAGAGAACAGAATAAACAGTCACAGCTTTTTTCTTCTGTCTATTCCTATATGCTGTGTTCTTGTGATAATATTTTTACATTTACTTATCTGAAGATTGCCCTCTGCTGCATTAGCCATTCAGTGAAAATTGAAATATTCGAGCTGGCTATTGTTACTTCATGAAAACTTTGGGTTTAGCTAGTTTATTTTTCAGACCATTGAAAGGAATCAGTGAAGAACACACTTTTATTCAGGTGAGCAGAACGCTAATTTTGTTTCACGCTTTAGGGAACTTCATATTATAACTTTGCAACTATACTGGAATGGAGCTAAGAAGGGCATGCAATAAAATATCTTAATTGCCCCACATTTCCAGGCAGTAGGCTCGATCATGTGTTTGTGTATTTGCAGCTCTTTAACAGCCACTTGCTGGAGGAGAGACATATTTGCTTTACAAGCCACCTGTACAAATGCAAGGCTATTAAATTGCCTTCTGTGGAGAGTATGTCATGTTTAGATTCCAAAAACAGGGAGTGTGGTTTGAAATGGATCCTTCATCCATAACTCTGGTTTTTTTTGCAGCCCCATGTGGAGCTCTCACCACACACCCTGGTGTGACAAAGGGAGAGCAGCAGCTCCTCATCCCTCCCGTGCCAGCTTTGGAGCCAGGGAGGGCTCCCGTGGGGCTGGAATTCGTGGTGGGCAATGTAGAGGAGGCACAATCCTCTCTGGGCCCTGCTCTGCCTTGCAGGAACGTGTGGCAGGAAAAAATCAGCTCTCCCTGATTATAGAGGAAAGTTCAGTGCATGGTTTAGTAACAGAGACTGCTCCTAAAATTAAAGCAGAAAATGTTCTGAGTCTGGCTGGGGTCCTAATTGTGCTGAAAGCCAGCAGTAATATATGGGTGCAGCTACCTGCCTGATCCCTCAATTGCAATGGTCAAGCATTTGTTTTTTTCTTAAAATATCTCAAGAAAATATTTTTGGTATTGATCACATTAATCTGCAGTTAGCTTTCTCCTGTGGTCTTGTAAATCCTGAATCTGCCATTCTCTCTCATAAAGTATTGCAGAAAGTCTGGGAAGATGAGGAATTTTTACTTTTAGAGAAACAGTGTATATATTCTCTTATTATTTTTTAATATATACCATTATTTGTAATTATATACATAATGAATGCTATAAAAAACTTCCAGTATAGAGCACATTCTTTTATGGTTATTACAGTTATATTTTCTGCTGGAAATCAGCCATCTATGGAGTGATGCAAATGCTTTTGTAAGTCTCGGTACTGGTAATCAATGAGGAAAAAGAAAGTAATCATTGAATGCTTTCATTTGGCCAGAGCTTACTGTGGTTTCCAGCATTTAAAGGCAGCCAGATTTAACCAGTGGCTTGGATGATGACCATGAGCTAAGTGGGGTGGGGAATATCATCAGTGACATGACTGGTGTGCACTAATATTAGCTTTTCATGTACAGTCTGATAGCAGACACAGCATCAGAGCAGCTGCAGAAGTGGAGAGTTCAAGGAGGAGAATGTGCTGGATTCTAGATCACTGCAAAGCAGCTCACGCAGAAATGAGGGAGCTGAAGCAAATCAAGCACATTAAAGTACTTCAGCTCAGGAGTAACAAAAGTGTCCATCAGGATTTCAGTGTGCTTCTTGAATGAGACAGGGTGAATTTAATGAGTAACTTCAAGGAGTAATAGGATAGTTACATCCTGAAAGTGAATGGAGATTAATTCAGAATCTGGAATTACAAGAGTTGTAGGAATTAACAATCAGCTGCATAAAAAAGAATCATCTGCAGCAGATGAAGAGACCATTAGTTCTTTGAAAATGTCTGATATCTGAGAAGACTGTTAACAAGGAGACCTTATTAGAAATTATTTTTTTCTTGTGAACAGCAGAAAATGAAGTCTGGTTTCCTACACATTTTTTGCATCTTAAATCCTTTGCATGTCTCTATTACAAACACTTTTCACATGTGAATTTGCCTTGTGTTGCAATCTCCTTTTCCAGTTCCTTCCAGCACTGCCCTGTCCACCCCGTTTCCCTTAGGGACCCTCTTGTGTTCCTGTGGGAATCCACAAAATCAGAGGGTTTTGGGAAAGCTGTTAAAGGCAGGCCTCAGAGACAGTAGAGCTGTGATTAGAGCTATGCAGCAGCCATGAGATTGGTCAGCAGAAAAATTATTTAGACTGTAGAAAAGCAAGGACAAATAGAACAATGGTCTGTGGATTAACACTTGTCTAGAATAACTCTCTGAGCTACAGAAAAGTTCATCTAGCAAGATATTAAGAAGTTCTAAGCTTACTAATGGAGTTCTGTGCACTGTGTTTTAAGGCTCACAAGCAGGTGTTGTGTCCAAAATAAGCAAGCATTGTTTAACCAAAGGTACCTGTGCTTATAGTGGTTGGATAGAACTACTGTCAATGTGCTTTTGCTTTGTGTGATTGGTCAAAAAACTTTTAAAGCAAGCTGTAACATTAAGTTCTTTGTCTGCTGCCTGGGATGTGAGCTGCTGGCGTCTCCCCATTGTCATAACCATGTAATGAGACTGATGCTGGAAAATCAAACAGCTCAAGGCACGTTCCCAGCAGCCCTGTCCCGTCTGTGATTTGTACAGAGCCCCTGGCTGGTGTCAGTTCCCAGAGTTTCCCCTCCAAGTCTGTCCTGTGTGTGCTCCAGCCATGCCCCAGCCTCCCCCACAGCTGTGCCCAGTGTTTGGGGAGGAGCTGCCTGGCTATTGATTGGGGGCCAGCAGCTCCTGACAGAGATGAACTGTCCTGTCTCTGCTCTGACAGGAGCTAACAAGGTCTCTGTTCCCTGCCCAGATGACAGGCCTGGTAAAGCTGATCAGGGAGGTGCTAGAAGTGCAGAGAGTGTCTGAGAAGCACAGCTCAGGGACACACAGAGTCACTGGATCAAGTTCTGGCCTCTACCCTTTGCCAGGGAAGCACTGCTCCAGGTCCTGGGGCTGAGCAGCATCTCAAACCTACAAACAAATATAGGTAACCAGGGTGTGCTGCTGCAGCATCACACGTGGCAGCCCTGCCAGCAGGGCCAGGCAGCTCTCTGGGGCTCAGACAGACACAGGAGACACCCAGCACTGTTGTACCATCTCCAGCTAAAAACTGTTATAGACTCTGATGCATTCAAACATCTGCATCAGCTCTTGATGTGAGGCATTCTCTGGGAAGACAACAAAAACCTTTCTGTCTTCTCCCTCTCTTGGATTAGGCAGCTCTGTGAGCACAGGGTGGCTCATCTGATGTGGACTGAGGTGGAGATGAGACAATGGAACACCACACAGCTGCTCACTCAACCCCCTTTCTCTTCCCCCTGGCCCCAGTGCAATGGGGAGGAGAATTGAAGTAAAACTTGTATGTTGAGATAAGAACAGTTAAACAGTTGAAAGTAAAATGCAACAATAATAGTAAATAATGATAATAATGATGACAAAAAGAAAAAAAAAAAAAAAAGCCAAAACAGGTGATGGACAATGCAATTTCTCACCTGGTGACCAATGCCAGATCCTCCCTTCCCAAACCCTGGTCAGACCTTCCAGGTAGCTGCCCCCAGTTTGTATCCCGGGCTCTGTGGTGTGGAATGACCCTTTGGCCAGTTTGGGTCACCTGTCCCAGCTGTGTTTCTTCCCAGTTTTGGGGTTTTTTTGGCAAACCTCAGGGCAGAGCATGAGATAAAGGAAACAAAGTCCCTGTCTTAGGATAAACATGACTTAGTCAAACCCCAAAACATCACTATTCCCATTCCAAATCCAAAACACTGCATTGCAACAGCTACTGAGAAGAAATTAAATCTCCCTGAGCAGGAGCCAGGACTCCTGATGAAAGGATTATGGCCACATGTGTGTTTGCCACAGCTCAGCACTTTTCCCCTCTAATTTTCATGCAGAGGGAATTTGGGGTGCATGACAGCCCTTGGGACCTGCCATGGCCACTCACAGGTGACTGAGCAGATCCAAAGGTGTTCCATGGGTAAGCTGAATCTGAGCAACAGAGAAATCCTGAATTTCCAAAGGTTTTGTCAAAAGAGGTGTTTGTAAGAAGGGCGAGTTCATTCTGTGAACTAACAAATGGTTAAAAGAGAAAAACAAAGGATGGACATAAATGATAAATTTTCATGCTGTAAGGAGGTTATTAAAGAGGTCTCTCAGGGCTCCGTGCTAAACTTTGTGCTGTGGATTTAAAGAGAGTTTCTCAGAGAAAGTTTGCTTGGTGTAAATTTATGTAGGACAGTTTAATCTATAGCAGACATGGAGAAGTTACAGAAGGATCACTTACTATTGAGTTATTGGGCAATTAATTCAAAGTATTGTTTATAGAAAGGAAAGTAATTCTAACTTTTCTTATTTCATTATGGGTTTCAAATTAAGTATTGCCACTCACAAAAGACATTTTAAAGTCATTGTGAATTGTTCTCTTAAGACATCAGGTTAGTGCTGATTTGCTGCCAAAACACTAAGTAGGACATTAGAAATTGCTAGGAAATCAAAAGAGAATACAACAGAAAATACCCACATGAGGAAAGATTAGGTAAGCAAGGACAGCTCTGCTGCTCTGAGAAGTTGTTTGGGGGGAAAAACTAATTCTATACTGCGGTGCATTAATGCTCTGATATAGGGATTTTATACATTTCTTGTAATCGGGCATCTCAAAATGTTCCCATAAATGAGAAGGAAGTTCGAAGGCTTCAGTGTGGGATGGCAAGAAACAAGGAAACCCTGTCTCAATTCAGCCTTCAGTTGAATTCTGATTCTGTGTGAACAGCTAGAAATGTTTTAGTTTCTGAAGTGAACTTAGCCCTCTGATAGCCAACATTTGCAGTCTCCAGACTGAAAACAGACCTGTTATCCTCTGAGAGCTAAATTTACACCAATTCTTGTTTTCCTAATGTGAGCATCCTTTGGCACTTCTCACTGGTTTAAATTGGTATTGCTTTTCTATCTCTTTAAGTATTGCAAAAATTTAAAATTTCATATCATAGGCATATGAATACCATGCTGAGTTCCTCCTAGGTACCTAAATGCCCTTAATTCTTTTAAATGTAGGGGAAAAAATTGGTTTTATGAGGACTATTTCTTTAATATGTACAAAATAAGTGAGTTTAGAAATTTCTGTTTTGCCAGTGCCAGGAGTTAAATAATGAGAAAAGATCCAGGTTTTTCAAGTATAGAGTCTTTGACCCACTTACTTCCATGGCAAGCAATCACCTCTAGAAATACTTCTAACCTCCCTTTAAAGTTGTAGGAAAAAAGGGTAAGTGGTTTAAAGCATTTGATATATAAAGTAAAACATTCATTGTAGCAAGGTCCCTTATTCCCTTTCCCTTTCAGCAGCAGATTTTGTTTTAAAAAAACACACACCCTTTTCACTCTATTTTTTTCAGTCGCATCAGTGATGGTATTATCCGCTTTTTTCCTGTGAAAAAATGAAAAAATAACTTGACAGTGGCTCACATGTGCTGCTCCTGATAGAGATGGGTGTTGTTTTCTTGAGGAGAGGATGAGGAATGCTGGGAGGAGTGGGGAGAGGAGCAGGACAGACAGACAGACAGACGTAGGGCAGGTGCTGCTGCTGCTGCTCTGGGTGCTCCTGGCGCAATCTGGAAAGGGGGAGCTGCTCTGTTTGCCAGCAGGGATTCCTCCTGGCGCTGCTGGGGCCTGCCCTGGGTTGTTGCAGCAGAATCAGGGTGCTGATGCTGCCAGCTCTGCCTGCATGCCTGCGGCAGCCTCGCTCCTCACCTGGACGCGCAGTTAAACTGCAAAATGTCACCACTGCCAGGCTGTGCTTCTTGCAGGGGATGGTTTTGTGCTCTGTCTTCATTTGGAAAATGCTTTGCTGGCAGATAGATATTTCTCTCCACAAAGCATTCCCAGCAATCTGAAAAATAACAGTTTGATCCACGGCGCTGTGTGTCTAGCTGACAGTGCAAAGAGGAGATTCTGCCACGTGTTCATGCACTATGCATGAAATGCAATTACTCAGCCCTGAATGTGATCAGGGCATTAGGCTCCTCGTGTGAAATATTCCCTTGTATCCCCAGTGATCCCCAGGGTCTTGTTTGGTAACTTAGAAAGCAAGAGGAAGGAAGAGCATCTTTAAAATAGGTTTGTCACAAAGGGTTAAACAAAAAGCTGATTTGCCAAGCTGCAAATGGGTGAAGGGATTTACAGTAATATTTAAAGGCAGCGAAGAAAATTTAGGGAAATGTGAAATCATGTAAAACCAGAACAACCCTAGAGGAATAATAATATCCAGAAAGTCACAGTTAAGTACAAAACACTGGTTTGGGGTTTTTTTCCCTTTTCAAAGCTGAGAAAACTGGCTGGGAACTGGGTACCCCAAAGGCTTATTTCTAGTGCATAATCATTCAGATAAGAGTTTGAAAAAGTCCCACCTATAATCCCCACATGAGAGCTCTCCATTCAACAGCCCCACCGAGAGAAGCTAGAGCATGTCTGGTGTCCTCACTCCTGGTTCTGTTGGATCTGATTTCAGGTTATTGGAACAAATGCAAATCAGAGCAGAGCCCTGCCCTTCCTGCAGGATCTGTTGTTCCATCCTGTCCTGCTGACATCCTCAGCCCCTCACTCACCCCCAGCCAGAGCTGCCTCTTTGCCCATGGAAGGGTCACGGTGGCCATTCTCTACCAGCACATCTTTTGGAATTTAAAAGGCAGATAAATTTAAAAGCAAACTCTTAGGCCAGCATCATAACACAGTTTGCTCCTCTTATAAATATTGAGTTCAGCTAAATGTACAGTTTTCAGCAATTCTGAAATAAAATCAGAGAGGAGTCTCTTTCTGTGCCAGGTAGATTAAAATGTCAGCCAAATGGAATGCTTAGTAATAGCAGCAGAAAATGCACATGGGTGAAGCAAATCATGGCAAACCCAAGCAAATTATGCTCTGTAAACTAATTTTTGGATTCTAGATGCTGGAAAAAATTTAATTTTAGCAGTATGATAAAGTCCAGGTTTAAGAAGAAATATGTCAGTATTGTTATTGTCAGTTTTAATATGTTAACCAATAGGTTCTTCAAATCCAGGTCAATAAATGAAGTGTAATAAAACCATGGTGTGCGTGCCAATTGGAGCATTAAGGACAGTGACTGCAAATCCTTGAAAACAGTGCCTGCACAACTAAAATATTATCAGTACTTCAACATCAGCAGAAGGACAGACTGAAGAGTTATCCATCATATTCTAGACAACAAAAAATTATCAGATTAATGCAATTTTAACCTCATATTCAGCAACATATTGGATTTATATTGTTTGGGCTGACTCCTGTGAATATTCAGGCAAGTAAATTTAATGGCAGTAATGCTGCTGAAACTGTAAATTTTTAGTGACTATTAGAGAATGTTCATCAGAAAGTTAATGTGGAACTTGGAAGGCTGAGTGCTCACAGTGGAAACTGGCTGCCAAGAACTCTCCTCACCCAGAGGAGAACCAGAAACAATGGGATAGCAGATATTCATAATGTACACTGTTGGTGCTCAATTAATAGACTAAAAATTGGAGAGAGTTTGGCAGATAAAGCAGGGGTGAATAAATTACAGAATTGCAACCTGCCAACAGACGAAGATGCAGAATTTGTTAAAGAGTTTCCCACTCCCAAACAGTCCCACAGCACGTTCAATAGCATCATCCTGCCCAGGAACAGCTCCTGTCCCTGAGAGCCTTCCCACCCAGCTGCAGCACCACAGCCAGCCCAGCCCCAAAGCTGAGCTTTGGAACTAAACTGGCTTAAACTAACGGCCCAGAAATGAACCCCAAACCCCCCATCTGTAAAAGGAGGTTTTGTAGGTCACAGTGCTCTTGGTCAGGCTCTCAGAGGACAGTTGTCAGCCAGCACCATGAGTGGATTGCACAGTTATTCACGCTGGCAGCCTCAGCAAAAGCACTGATGAATATGCACACACAAGGCCTCCTTTAATTGTCCTTCCCGAGGTACACTGGAAATGAGGTGGCAGAGCAATAGTTCTCACCTTTGTTTGATTTATGTTGTAATGGAAATCATCATCTCTGCAGCTTTGAATCCATAAGCCCTGAGTGCCCTGGCTGTGGTGAGTCTGAGTGCTTGCACGTGTGCTGCTGTGTGTGCCAGCTCAGGGGCTGGAGCTCCTGCCCAGAACCTTTGGCACGCACTGACTGCTCCATCTGGAACAGGACAGGGTTCTGGAAAGTTTGGTCCCATTTTCTGTTTTGTTATGAGTGCATTGTTTTGAAATCTGTTTTATGAAGACAGGTGTATAAATAATTTTGGAGATGTGGATTTTAATGGTTTTGTCTCTCCGATTCCCAGCTGCAGGAGTGCAATGGCATGGCCTTACCTCACTCTTGTGCTGCTCTCCAAGGGGTTGCAGGGATGTCCAGGGATTGTCTGTGGGGATGAGTGGTAGCAGATCCATGGAAGAAGCTCATAAATAGAAAAAGTGAATCATGTCTCGTTGTCAGAATGATGCATCAGGTTTCTCTATGTGTGGGTATTTATTTATGCAAAGAAGGAAACCACTCCTTTGTTTTGAGAGTCTAAAGCTGAGTGTCAGGCACCTATTTAAACAAAAGTTTAAATAGAACACACAAGTGGACATTTCTGAACATTTCCAAATGTGGAAAAAGCCCAGAGCAGCCCTCAGAAGCCTTTGTGGACAGGACCTTGACTTCCCATGCCCTGCAGAAGGCAATAACCAGCACAGTGCTGGGGCTGCCTGCAAAGCAGTGCCCTGGGCAAGAGGAGCCTGCAAACAAAGAGCTGCTTTATTATTGTACAGTGTCAAAAACTACTGTGCAGTCTGGGATGATAACCAAAAATGCTGTAATGGGTCCTCACTCTGTTTCCAGGGGTCAGTAATCTTACCCTCCCTTCTTTTTTAATGCAATTTGTAAATGGGTCCATCCACTACTGCTGACATGCCACTTGTCCCAGCAGCACTAATGCTGCCATGCTGATAGTTCAAATTTTCTGGAAGTGGCCTTAACTCTTAGTGATTGACAGGAATTGCTGAGTTCCAGGAATGCCAGTGCAGCCTGGAAAGATATAGAAAGAAAGAAAGAAAGAAAGAGAAGCTAAGGAAACTTCTGAGAGAAGGTAAAACAAGCAAACAAAAACAAACAAAACCAAAATTGTAATTAGGGAAAGGATGCTGTGCTGCTCAAATCTCACATCAGAACTGAAATCCAGGTGCAGGGATGCTTGTAACTCTCATTCAGAGTTAAAAATAAACCCATGGAATCCATCAATTAAACCCATGGATAAATGAAACACATGGAATCCATCAAGCAGTATGAGGCACTCACCTGTAATATATTGAGATGTATCTTATGTTGTGCTTCTCAAAGTAAAAATGTTTTCTGGAAATGAAAACACCTAAAAAGAAATTGAAATCTTGGTATTTGTATTCTGAGACTCACCAGATCAGCAGCATTTCATACCCACTGGACACTGAGTCTTTAAAATGCTAATGATCACAGGAGATATAAGGGAAGACATGATCAGACCTAAATGATTTAGACTCCAAACCTGGTTTAATTCATGTCAATAGGAAAACTCACTCGAACTTCAATGCACACTCAACCAAACTGAGATTCTCACGTGGTATTAGATTTGTATTCAAAGGTGTGCAGTTCTCTTTCATCTGTCAGAAATTGTATCTACACTCTAAAGACTCAGCATATGTGATATTTCTGTCTTCATGTGGATCAATGCAATCTTAATTTATTAAGATTAGTACAGGTTTAGTTCAAATGACATGTGTGAATCTGATCTATTTTATAGATTCATGTGCATAAATTTAAGCATGTTTATGACTCTCCAAAACCAAGGGCAGATTTTAACAAAATAATGAAACAGAAATGTTTCAGTTTGTGAGCAGGGAGGTTTGTACACATGGGGTGTGGTGCACATCAGAGATCATCTCTGAAAAACTTCATTTGTGGGTGAGGCTGTGAGAGCTCCTTGTGCATCACAGGATTTATTGCCTTTATCAACCCCCACACAGGTTGTATGCTGTTTTGCAGCCCTGTGGGTTGAAAAATGGCTGGCAGGGCAGCTTTGAGTTAATTGTCACTGTGGGTTTGTCTCAGAAACACAGTCCTACTTTCCCACTTCTCTGCTCTGTTTAATTGTTTGTTACTCAGAGGAAAACTTAGGCACTAAACATTTTAATATGCTGAAGGTTAAACACTGAAAAAGTGAAGTTTCTTTTTTAATGAAAAAGGAAACCCATATCTGCTCCTCAGGAGGGCTTCTCTCCAACAGCTAACATGTATTAGCAATTATCCTTCAGAGGAAAAGCTGTCTAATTACTCTATTACCTCAAGTGCAGAGCACTCACCTGGGAAGCCACCAGATCAAGGTTCAGGTCCCATCACTGACTTTAATATTAATTTATGACTTGGCATGTGTGTCTGATAATCAAATAATGATCTGTTTTAGGGAGCTAAGATGGATGTAGATTGGATTTTGGAGACTCCTCCATCACAGTTTTCCAGACTGTTGTCTTAGGGTTTGTGGTAGCAAAAGATGTTATTCAAGCACTCTAATAAAGGTAAGCATAACATAATTTCAGAAAACATAAGCAAGAAAAAACTTGGAGTTTCTTCAGCTATTTGCATAAAATTTAGACAAGTGGTCTGGAAATTTGAGGCAATTTTTTTTTTTCTAATCAGTCTCTATCTTATTAAAACCAGTCCTATTTTCCTGCTCCATTTACAATGAAAGTTATTATGTGAAAATGTTATACTGGCATTTGTTATTAGTTTATTTGGGAGTTCTGATTTACCTGAAGAAATAGAGCTTACAGATTTTTCAAAGCTAATTTAGCTTGTGCGTGAGCAACCTTATTACTTAATTTATTTTCCCCTCCCCAAAAAAGACTCATTAGCCCTTGGAGTCTCTCTTCCTTGTGGTTCCAGAGCTCCTGTGTCAGACAAACTCCTCTCTCCAGAGAGAAATGGGTCTGTCTTTCTTCCCCCAGTGAGTCACTTCCACTGCTGCTGCTCTCGTTGTGTTCATCTGTTAACTCACAGCCCTGGGACCAAGCTGCCATTCAGCTTGCTGGGGTGTGATGTGTGCTTGGAGGAAACAGGGGGAACAATCCATTTGCTCAGAAATGTTCTTAGAAACATGCAGTTTCTATATTTAGCCATGAGAAATATTTGAGGAGCGTGCAGGGTGCAGATTTTAGGTTGTAACTCCTTTGGTGGTAGGAGTTTGGGGCAATTCTGTTGTTTTTAAGGGTTAAATCTCCTGGACACTAACACACTACAGATATAAAATCAATAGTCAATACAGAATATGTCCAGCTCCAAAGGGACTGTCCTTTCTTTCCTGTACAGAGTTAGATTTCACCTGGATGTCTTCTACATCCTATTATCAAAATAAGTAAAGATGAATAAATGGGCTGCACTGGTGATATCTAAAGCCTGATATTTTTAAAGCAGCTCAGGCAGGTAGCCTCATCTTTAAATAGAAGGCATATGTTCAGCAAAATGTTTGACAACTGACATTTGAAAGGCAAAATTCTTGTTTATAATATTTAAACCGCAGGCAATATCCAAAGCGTTCCCTCCCTTTTTATAGTTACAATGTTTAATTATTCAAAAATGAATTTCAATACGTTTATTAAAGCATAAGAAGGTCAGGTATTAAAAGAGAATTACATCTTGCAGAGCCATAAGAAGTTATTTTGTTATTTATACAGTCATTAATATTACTGAACAGAGAATAATTTGATAGCCCAAGCAAAATCCTTCCTGTTGCTGCTGCCTGCTTTAGGCAAAGCAGTGCTAAAGCTGAAGGGAAGGCTTGAAATGGGACATGGGGTGGGTGGGGAGCAGCAGAGCTGTGTGAGTGTGGGGTGCAAAGCCACATGTCCTGCTGATCCTCTGTCACTGACAGGGACCTGGGTGTGCACCCAATTAGGAGGCATTAGTAGCAATTATGTCATCAAGCAGTACACAAAAAAAAAAAAAAAATGAGGCTTAAAAGAATTGCTGCAGCTGATGGAGGAATGTGCTGAGATGGCACATAGTGAACTGAGTAATTGTACGGAGAGCAAGATCCTGAATATTCATCTTTAGATTTATGTTATGCAAAGCAGTTAGAACTTTCTCTTTGGCTGAAAATGTACTTTTTGAAAAATTCAGAGGAGGCCAACAGGCTTTGGACTGCCCTTACTAATTTTATAATCTACTTATAGGCGGAATATTGAAACAGCATTCTTAAGTACTGTCATAATACTTTTTTCTTTTTTTTTTTTTTAATCTGGTTTTGTTCATCTGGATGCCACAATACAGGTTTACAGGTAACAGCAGTTTGCAGGAAGGAGATGCAAAGCTTTCATAAACCATCTTAGGAGTGCCAAATCACATGTAAGTGAAAAACAGGCAAACAGACCTCAAATTCCGAAATTCAAATTAGGCATTCAGAAAATCTTTATGCAAATAATATCTGTTCTAGAGCAGGTAAACAGTTTGATCTATTCAAAGGAGAGCTGTGGTACTTGGAGTCCATTATTGTGGACTAGTAACCAATTTTTGCCAGAGATTGCATAAGAAAAATACATAAAACTTACAGTAGGAGGCACAGTGATTCAGCGGTTATTTCAGGAAGAATGATGTTATTTCCACATAGTTATGACAAAATTAATTTTAGATTAATGCTTTCTATAAATAAATGGTATTTAAAATTATTATTGTTCACCCAGAAGCAACTTGTGCTTTGCTGGCACTCCTGTGAAGGACTGTCAACAGCTGTGGCAGATCTCATCATATGTTTCAACCACAAAGAATTGTAAAACACAGACAATTTGTAAAAAGAACATGCATCTTGACCATCCTGCCCTCTTATCTGCATTCAGTCAACTTTAAAGTCTCTCACCAGCTACAAAAGAAAGCTTAAATCAGAAAAAGCAGAAAGGTGAGGCACAGAGATTTTCAGGTACCTTCAGCCTCCTCCACAAAGCAAACACTCCTTTTTCTTCAGTCAGAATGAATTACGAATTACACTCCAGGAGGAAAGCTAATTATTGTCTTCCTTCAAATTTATCTTGTCCCCCTCGAAGTTTAGCAGCGGTTTCTGTGAGGAGCTGAAGGGTGTTTTATTCTCATCTTCTGTCTTGTTCCAGCTCAATCAGGTGCTCACAACACACTGCTTGCCTCCCCAGCTAATCCTATCCTGGGTCAGCTCCTCTACTTTGTCAAAGCTGCTGATCTGTAAAGTCACTCCTCTGTTGTGCCTTGAAGGATCTTCTGGGTCACCTTCTTTTATTTCACAATGTGTTTGACAAGACAAGTTTGTTTAAGGGGACTTTTCCAGTGCTAACCACATGGCTGAGGTTAAATCCAGCTACTCAGGGCTGTCTTTTTTGCCTTGGGAAGGAGTTGTGCTTGTGTTATCTCAAAGATTTTTTTTATCTTTTGTACCAGGAATGGCAGAAAATACTGAAGGCTTTTGATAACTCTTTGATCTTTTATGATCCATATGTAAGGATTTTGACTGTATTCTTGCAGTGCAGTGGCCGCTTCCAGTACCACCAGTGTTTGCTATCAGAGGGGTGGCACTGCTTTTCCTGACTGTGTAAACCACTTCAGCATAAATTCCATTAACTCCCTTGTAAAATATTCCCTAAATTCTGCAGTTTGCACAGTTTTTGCTTTCAGAATGATAGAACCATTCAGGGTCAAGCTGATTTTCATGACTTTTGTTCTTCACCTCTAAGACTCATTTGTTTGGTGGCTCTGGCTGGGCTGTTGATTCACTGCTGTGCTTTGGTTATTGATGAGAAATCTCCTTTTGCAAACACACATGACAAAAGTGTGGTATAGTAAATGTCTCCATTTTGGCAGTCCTCTGAAAAAGAGAGATTTTAGACCCAGCTAATAAACAGCATTGTGAATTTATGGAAGTTTCTAGTGCCTCTTTAGCTTAATGGTGAGTAGCTTAGGTGCAAACTGAAAACATAAGCTTACCAAACATTCCCCTGGATGGCAACCTAAAATATTTAACCACTGCTATGTGATTATCTTTAAACACTTAGGTGGATGTGCTGGAAACTCATACTGTGTCATAGTTCTGTTTATATGTTGGCAATTATTGGCTGATTACATACACATTCTCCTAAATGTTCCCCTGTGTTAATTCTGTCCTCCTAATTACTAATTAATTGAACTTTAAATGGCTCATAGGTTGGTTTAGGTTTGGAAAAGTTCCCAAAAAGATTGCCTGCAAAGTTTATTTTTAACAAAAAACAAAAAAAAAAAAAAAAGGTCAGTTGCTGACAAGCTCATTTGAGGAGAGGTCCTCAGCAGAATACAGGATCTTCCTGGGACTGACAGGGCCCAGAAATGTCATAAATAGGGTTTTCCCTCCCCTTGTTTCAGATTTCCATTTCTCACACAGAGACCACCCTGAAGCTAAAGAGAGTGTTATTAAATTTTATTAAATTTAAATTCTTTCCTTCTTGTCCAAGATGCTGCCTTAGCAGCAGCAGGAAATTATTTTGTCTCTTTATCCCTGTAAGTAAAGAACCCACTCCGAGTGGGTGCTTGGGATCAGTGTCCGAGCTGGAGACATCCTTCCCCTCCATCCCAGTTTGCCTCTCTTATGCTGGACAGGGCAGCTGCAAGGTGCTGGTGCCCATCTAGAACCTCAGGAGACAAACCCAGGAGCATTGCATGATGAACATGGGATGGATTTGATGAGGAAATGCAGAATGGATGCGCTGGTGGGGGCTCTGAGCAGCCTGCCAGGCCCAACATTCATTCCCTAATCTGAGATTTGCTGCTCCCACTTCTTAGCAGGCCCCACGAGCGAGTGCCAATGGATCAGCAGAGGCTACACATTCAAACCTTCTCAAATCATTTTAAATAGCCTTGCTGGAGTTTCATGTTGACAGCAAGCCAGGTGGAATTTTCCATTTTCTTTCTATCCTTCCAAATAGCAACAGTCCTACTTTCTTTTGACTCTGGTTTTATATAACTAACAAAAATGACAGATAGCCTTGGATTTGGAAGATTGCATTGGCCTGCTCTGAGCTGCAATGTTCTGTTATCGTTGACGTATGTGTTTAAGTGAGCACTGAAGTGTGAATGGCCATCTGTCCGGGAAGTACGAGAGATCCTGATTACTAAAATGAAACCACAAAAAAGCTCCGTGCTTAGCAGCAGCACTAAAACACAGAGGGGGAGAGAGCCTTTCTCACACTGAGGGTGTTTATAGTAGGCTGGTGATTATAACTCAGCATTTGCCTGGACTCCCTGCCCCATATTTTTCTAAATATGTTCACTCTCAATTTCTTTTTTTGCAAACATCGAGCTTTCTGCATTTGTATATTTTGTACAAGCAAGCAAAGAGAAGCACTGGGTATTTTCCCTGTCAAAAGTAGCTGTTTTCTGAGGGGATGTGCATTTTCTCATGAAGAGTTGTTCTCTTTACAAGGCTTTCAGCTAGAACGTGCTCTGATTGCATTTGAATGAAGATTTAAACCTACATTCCCACATGGTTGCTCTATAGCAAGGCTGAAGGCTGTTCCTGGGTGTAGCTTTTCCTCTGGAAACCTGACAAACTTTCTAAGGAAAGGTTTTAAAAAAAGAATCTATAGAAATTGTGATCTTTAGAAGGTTTTTGTATCTGATTCAGCTCAGTTTTTGACCATGAGTGACACAGGCTCTGGCAACAGCCAAAGGAGCTGGGTCAGGGTTCCACACTAATTTCAATATTTCAATCAAAAGCTCCTTACTGATGATATTTTTGTAAATGACTGATGTGAAAGCTGCTAGTTTATGAAACAATATTTTTTTAAGACAGTCTCCCATGACATTTAATCTTATAAATTCATGACCATGTTGGCTGCTCTGGTTGGTTTTTGTGGTGCTGAGCAAGTCACCTGTCACTCCCTGCTCAAACACGGGCTGCCTGTCTTTTTTAGAGCCCTTGCATTCCTGATTTGAATCAAAGCAATTTTTCTCCATTTCTGCATTTGCATTTTTCATTGTTTCTTGTAATTACTTTTTCATTATGAATATAGTTATGAAGATACATAAAGGATCTGTTTCTAAGCAAAGCTGCTGATTTCCAAAGACTTCACGGACAGTTTTTCTGTTTTAAATTTGAGTCACGAAATAGAAACACTTAAAACAGCAGATAGAGATGCATCACGTTTCTAGGTAATTCTCTGCATTTTCACTTTGGTTAGAGCATCCTTCCTCATAGCAGGGCTCTCTCTAAGTTACCAAGTCTCTGTGGAAATCTGAAGAGATAATTAGACAGTGGAATATAACTGCAATCTACTTTATTTTTTTACTTTACAGTTTAAAAAGCACCTAAGACAGAGAAATATGTAGGAAGCCAATTAAAATAAGAACCTTCTTTCCCTTTCTTTTTGTTGGGTAGACGGTTCAGAGAACACAGCAGCTTTGTGCTCTTATTTATTTATTTATTTTGAGTGTAATCTGAGGAAATGAACCGTGGAACACAATTAATGAAATAGCTGTGCTGAATCACATAAACTGGTGTCTGCACAGCTGCCACTCATGTCACAAATGCATCTCTGCCCTAATGTCCACCCGGAGAGCCATTAGCCAGCCGCTTCTGTGGAGGGCCTCCTGTGCTCCCATTTCGGGCTGTAATGGAGCAGGGAGCTGCCTCTGAGGCCTCAGGATGATTTTCCCAGCAAATAGAGTGTACAGCAGGAATGGCTGGCACAGGAGGAATGGCTGCTACAGGAGAGGAGGCTGTTCCCAGGAAACAGAATGTACAGGAGGAATGGATGCTACAGGAGGAATGGTACAGGAGAGGAGGCTGTTCCCAGGAATGGAATGTACAGGAGGAATGGCTGTTACAGGAGGCAACACTTTTTCCCCAGAAAGAGAATGTACAGGAGGAATGGCAGGAATGGCTGGTACAGGACAGAAGGCTTTTCCCAGCAAACAGAATGTACAGGAGGGATGACTGCTACAGGAGGGGATGCTTTTCAAGGAAATGGAATGTACAGGAGGGATGGCTGGTACAGGAGAGGAGGCTGTTCCCTGGAAATAGAATGTATAGGAGAAATAGATGGTACAGGAGGGGACACCTTTCCCAGCAAATAGAGTGTACAGCAGGAATGGCTGGCACAGGAGGAATGGCTGCTACAGGAGAGGAGGCTGTTCCCAGGAAACAGAATGTACAGGAGGAATGGATGCTACAGGAGGAATGGTACAGGAGAGGAGGCTGTTCCCAGGAATGGAATGTACAGGAGGAACGGTTGGTACAGGAGAGGAGGCTGTTCCCACTAAATGTAATGTACAGGAGGAATGGCTGTTACAGGAGGCAACACTTTTTCCCCAGAAAGAGAATGTACAGGAGGAATGGCAGGAATGGCTGGTACAGGACAGAAGGCTTTTCCCAGCAAATAGAATGTACAGGAGGGATGGCTGCTACAGGAGGGGACATACTTCCAAGGAAATAGAATGTACAGGAAGGATGGCTGGTACAGGAGAGGATGCTTTTCAAGGAAATGGAATGTACAGGAGAGGAGGCTGTTCCCTGGAAATAGAATGTATAGGAGAAATAGATGGTACAGGAGGGGACACCTTTCCCAGGAAATAGAATGTACAGGAGGAATGGCTGGTACAGGAAGGGAGGCTTTTCCCAGAAAATGTAATGTACAGGAGGAATGGACGATACAGGAGAAAGGGCTGGTACAGGAGGGAACACTTTTCCCAACAAATAGAATGTACAGAAGGAATGGCTGGTAGAGGAGGAATGGCTGGCACAGGAGAGAATGCTTTTCCCAGCAAACAAAATGTACAGCAAGAATGGCTGCTACAGGACAGGATGCTTTCCCCAGGAAGTAGAATGTGCAGGAGGAATGGCTGGCACAGGAGAGGATGCTTTTCCAGGAAATGGAATGTACAGAAGGAATGGCTGGCACAGCAGCAGCGTGCTGGGGCAGGGAGGGAGTGTGTGCAGGGTGCAGCAGCTGGAACAGAGCAGAGCCCGGGTACAAATATCCAGAGCAGTGCCAGTGGCTCAGCCTGAGATGTAAAATGACTGCCTGCATTTTTTTCATATCCAACAACACTCCAAACACTAAAGATTTTGCTGCTGTGTTTATCCTTAGGTTACTTTTATTTCATTTAATGTGTGTGTATTCCATGCCAGTGAGAGCACCAGGCAGGCAGAGCCAGATGTGCTGGGAGGGCTGGTCTCAGGAGGCTGACCCAGGTCATCCCTGCTGAAGTGGCACAAAGCCAAAAGCCTCCAGAGCCACAGGATCCAAAACCTTTTAGCTTGCTGAGGAATTAAGGGGTGGGAGAGGTTGAAGGACACCTCTTCTCTCAGCCTTTGCCAAGCTGAACACTCAGAGCTGTGTTACTGTGTCACTGCTGATAGCGGTTTTATCAAGCTGAATCTAGTCTTGCTCAGGAGGATATTAATAAATTATCTGGTAATGAAAAATGTGAGGGGAACCACACTCTTACATCAAGGCCTGATGATTACTTTGATAGATGCAGTGGCAAGATTTTCCTGACAAGGCAGAAATGAAAAACATGACACATGGACCCTTAAGGGTGACCCCAGAGGAAAAGGCATGTTGCTGAATGATACAAAAATAGAACAGGAAAACAGAGGCTCCGAGGGGCTCAGTGTCAGCAGCCAGACAGATGGGCTGCACTGATCCACTGATCACTGAGGGTACTGCAGGGAGACAGGAGCCCTGCACTGGCCAGGGCCAGACACACAGCACAGGCTGCTCTGCAGAAGCACCAAGTGTTAAGAATTTTAAGAGTAAAGAGGGGAAGTTGAAGGGAAATAAAAAACAAAACAAACATTAATAGACAGTGAGCTAATGGGGAAATAAAGCCAGAGAGTGTCATGAATAACACTGCCCACTTTTTCTGCAGGTATTTTAGAAACTGTCCTGAAAATAACTAATGCACTTGAAGATGTCCCTGCATCACTTTAAGATTTGCTTAGGTGGTTAAGACGTTAGATAATTTTTAGAAGCACAGATTGCTAAAAATAAGGATTATCAGAGCGCAGGTGTTAGCTAAAAACTGCAGAAAAGTTGGATGGTATTAGGGTGTGACACTTGATGGATCTGAGAGTTTATCTGGCCTTTAATTCTGCTGGAGTTGCTGTGAAAATGAGCATGAACCACTCTTATTTTTTTCACCTTGTAATCCAGGTGTTACTGATGCTCTGTGACTGATGTTCAGAATGTTCCAGTGTAAACTGGAAAGAGCACTAAAACTTAAAAAACACATAATAGAACTTACCATGATGGCAAACTGATGAAAAATAGTGGCCAAGTGGGACAAACTTTCCTGTACTAATTCTGCTGTTTGCACTTTAGGCTCATTTCCCTGTGTGTCTGTTTACAAACATCTGTGTAGCCTAAAAAGAGAGAATTTGGGTGTCGATCTGTCCCTGGGTGTTTAGTAGGTCTACTTGGAATTTTCATTTAAAGTAAAAAAAGGTAGTTTGTAAACTCTGGTTTTGGAGAAATGCTCACCTTCCCAGAGAAGTGACCCCTCAAGACCACAAACAGACAAATCAATAGAAGATGTGCAGTGAAAGGTGAAGGTGCTGCTGTGATATTTAAGTGCATGTGTGGATTAGAAGACATTTATAAGGTGTTTTTCAAAGGTAAAAGCTCAGTGAGCATGTGTGTGTGTGGTATGTGTGTGAGGAGGTGTTTGGGGTTTCTTTTCATTTTGCACTGCTGTAACTACAGGGCAATTGCTTGCCAGATGTCAGGGAGGTCCAACATCTGATTTTGAAGTGGAACATAATAGATGATCTACCAGGGAGTTCAGCAAACACCACACATAGCTTTAAACTGTCATTACAGGAAAAAATCCAGGAAGGTGACATTTGGTGACATACTGGGTGACATTTGAAATGACAGCACTTGCTTTAAGATGTAGCATTCCCTCCTGCTGTGAATCAAGGGAGTCTGCACTGTGGCTATGACTTGTTTTATTGATGACCCTAATTTCTGCCAAATGTGGCCAAGGAGACTGCACAGAGCCCTGTGTGCAGCATCCAGGGAGAATTGGTGCAGCAGGAGAGGGCAACCACGGAGCATTTGATATGCACAGCAGGCTCAGAATGACTTGGCTCTGAAAAGGAGTTACAGCCTCTCCTGCACTCCTCCTAAAGAGTTCTGTGAGGAGAGAATGAAGAGCAGCTAAAAAAAAAATCCCCCCACTGGAGGTGTGTGTGTGCTTTACTCCATAAACTTCTGCAATTGCAAAGTTTGGTGAGCAATAAAAGAGCAAGTTTGGTGTTTGTGTTTCACCAACACCTGCTGCTTTCAGGAGTCATCACTGAATGCTCACCTTCTAGCACATGTAAACAGCTGAATCCTCACTTCTGAAGGCTCTTGGAGCTAGGGGAAAACTGTCACTCATATTTTCTGAAAAATCCCTTCGCAGGATTTCTTCTCCTGGGAAGTTAAGAAACTTCAGAAAAAAAAAAAAGTAAATAATAATTATGTGATCTGCTTCTCCAATGCTTGGCTGCTTTGGAATGTGGCTGGAGATTGCTTACCAATAGGTGCATGTTTGATTGGTTTCATGTGAATTGCTTTGACTTAATGACCAATCATGGCCAGGCTGTGTCAGGACTGGAAGCGGTCATGCGTTTGCATTATTCATTCTTGTTAAGCTTTCTGTCTGTATCCTTTTTCTTTCTTTAGTATAGTTTTAATATAGTATTCTTTTATATAATATAATATCATAAAATAATACATCAGCCTTCTGAGAACATGGAGTCAGATTCTCATCTCTCACCTCATCCTGGGGACCTCACAAACACCACAGCAAACCTGGCTAAACTGGCTAATAAACAACAACCTGTGTTTTTGTAGATTTCTTCCTTTCTTTTTGAGAGCCAGAGTTTCTTTAGGCTGCTCCTCACTGTGCCCATCAGGGTTGGCAGCACTCCTTGCAGCACTGTGGTGGCTGCAATGGGGACATGTCTGTGTGGGCTTCGACTGGAATCTATTGAAAACCCTTGTAAATGTGAAAATCCTGTCGAATTTAGGGTCAGTTTTGGTGTTCCCTGTTGTATTGTTAGAGCTACAGGGAAAACCAGCTGGTTTCAGACACCCTTTTTTTAGACCTACTTAGATTTCACATGGAGTTTACTTTCTTGAGCTTTCTGTGTAAGTTTATGGAAAACTCTAATGTAGAACTTGCAGAAAATTGTCAACAACTGGGATGTATTATTCCCATTATATATTGTATCATTACTCAAGCCAGTACAGGAAACAATTTTATGAATCAGAATTAGACTTCTGGGAAGATATTCTGCGTCATTTGTTATCAATATTATTTTAGATGCCATTAACTGGCAATAAAATTTGGATGCAAGTAATTTTAATTGTTGAATGTTATATTAGCACATAATGCTCTAATCACAAATATATTTTTTTTTCTGGTGTTAAAATGAAACTGCTGTACTTTAACAATTTTGTTATATTCAAGAAGTGTTTGATTTGCAGTCTCTGAGGTAGAGGAAGGGACATGAAGAAGTGGATAGAGGTAGCATTGCACCCCTGTGAACAGCAAATTACATGCCTGAACTTAGTTTAAAAATTCCTATTAGTAGAAAACATCCTGTAGGATTTTTACCTGTGTAGGTGAAACAAGTGTTATTTTTCTTTCTTTTTTCTTGTAACCTGCTCTAGAGTCTATTTAATGACTGAACAAACTCCTGAAGCTGCTGCTCACTAATAGGAATGGGTTAAAGATATATCTGTGCAGCACAACAGCTGTAGGGCTGGGAAATGCCACAGAAGCCTCACATTGGTTCTCTCCACAGGGAATGAATTTTAACTTCATGAGTTCAACTCTCCAAGAACTGGTCTCCATGAGGAATACAAGAAACACCTTAACAGATTAGCCAGTGGTCTATCTAATTTGGTGTCCCATTTCTCAGGGTTTAGGGAAGAAAGAAATAATTCTGGTTTATGAAGCAAGTGAAGAAAGGATAGATATTGGTTGTGGGGGAAGGGAGGAACAGTGTGACTGCTGATCCCAGTGGTTGGGTTTTTGGATGGAAACAAGCAAACCTGCATTGCTAACACTGCTGTTTGGATAACAATAGTTGGTTTGGATAGGGTCTCCCTCACCTTCCCTCTTTTACCTCCCTGATTCCACATCAGAAAGCTTTTCAAGAAGAGAAAACACTAACCTTATATAATTACTTACGAGTTTTTAACAAACTTCGTCTTCACAAGCCAGCTCCTGGTAGCCACAATTAACACTTCTAATAGCTAGTTTTGTTTTACTAGAAATTAATTTGTGTTGTGTCTTTCAAAGTTTTCTCTGGTGCTTCCATCTTCCCTGTGGAAATCACAGAGGGCCTTGCTGGTGTTAGCATGAAGAAAATTTTCTTAGGTTTTCTGTAGCTTTTGGCCCTAATAACTTATTGTGTCAAAGAATCACAGAGGTTGTAACAGCTTAGAGATCACCCCTGAATGCAAAGACTGATATCCATGAAGTGGCTGAAATCTCATTTTCTTTAGTCCATAGATAACTTCAGGACTTTCCTATCAAGTGTTTGTTGGTTTTGCCCCTCCTGAAAGGTGATCCTTCTTTTTGCTTTGCAAGCTGTGGCCTGTAACTGTTGTAGCTGCAGGAAGATAATAAGTGTAGACCCTGTACTTTTTGCATCTCTGAAGATCCATTGTGGCCAGTCTGAGAAAGGAACCAATAAAACCAATTCTCTTGGGAACCTGGGCTCATAATCACACACGACTGCTGTGTTTGCCATGCTTGCCTTCCAGTTGTTCTGATATTTCAGCTGATGAGTTAGGAGTGAGGCCTAATTTCTAATTGAGTGATGCATTAACAGCTCTCTCTTCCTTTTTTTTTATTAAAATGTTTATCAGGTGTCCTCAACTACAGAGGCATTAACT
Organism: Melospiza melodia melodia; assembly: GCF_035770615.1. Classification (NCBI taxonomy): domain Eukaryota; kingdom Metazoa; phylum Chordata; class Aves; order Passeriformes; family Passerellidae; genus Melospiza; species Melospiza melodia. Next base: position 11,779,999 of record NC_086211.1, on the reverse strand, counting down.
AGCTCACTGTTTTATCTGGGTGTAATACAGATGCTATTTATTTTTTTTTAAGTTGTGATCAGGAGGATGTGCTAGGGGGGAGGTTTATCAAACTTGCAGATCTTACCAGCTTGGAGGAGCCTGAATGCTGGATGGCAGGAGATTGAGGATGATTGAATATATGGTTTTCTTATAGATATGTAGCATTATTCCAGATACATGGCTCTAATAACATGGGATAAGAGAAAAGTATTTGGCTTACACAGAAATCACCAAGTGCGTAAACCTGGGATGGAAAACAGCTGGGAATGTTTCAGTTCAGTGGGAATGGATCTTGGGCTGGTGCTCCAGGGAGGTTTTTCTTGTTGGCAGCAATATCAGGACCTTCAGCCTTCAAGCTGATCTACCTCACAGCCACGGATCTGCTTCTAAACTTCCCTGTTGCTTTTCTCCATTCATTTTCAGCTGGATCAGCAGCAGCTGACAGAGCCACTGGATCCATGAGCAAGGATATGTAGCCAGTCACTGGGATCACAACTTTTGACAAAACGTCATCCTGGTAAGTTTAAAATAATAGTGAAGCTGCAGGTTTTCCATGCTGGTGGCAGATGAGGTAAGAAATTCTAAAAATGGGAGTGAAAATTTAGCTCAGCTGTCAGGGAAAGCTTTTCCTTGACCATGGAATGTTGGAGCAGGCTGGGGATGCTGCAGGAGACCCTGAGTGTGGGTCTTTGAAAGGCTCAGATAGACACACTTGTGTTGGGAAACACCACCAAGGATTTTTCTGCCTGCAAGCAGGGAAACATTTAACTGATCTCTGGGGATCACTGCCAGCCCTCTGACTCATATCCCTTAATTATTTGTAATGCAAAATGAGTAAAATTAAAGGTTGCTCTTCAGAGGACTGAATTTTGCAGAAACCACCCTTTTATTGCTCATTGCTTCAGTGTAGGCAACTGGATTAGGCTGCTTGTGTTTGATCAGTGTGGGGGAGAGGGAGAGGGAGGACATTAATCATATCAAATTTCCCTTGACAATAAGATGGCATTTAGGAAGAACTTGGGTCATACAATATATATCTGTCTGTCATTAAAAGAACCACTCTCCAAGCACTTTTATTAATCATAGAGTTTACTACAAATAAGTGTCAGTGTCACCCCACCTACAGCATTAATCCAACAAAGATATTCTTGATGGTTATCTTTATCTTGGTATGTCTCACTAGAACATGCCAGTTTTGCATGAGCATCCCTTTCTATTTTAATAGAAATTGCAGGACTGCTTTTTAGGTTTTTCTTTTTCTTCCTCTTCCTTTTTTTTCTTTTACTTTTATGACCATGGTACTGTTTTGTACAGGATTGTTTAGCTGTTCATTTTAACGTCTGGGATGACTGGTGAATGCTGATGGAGAAAAGAAAGGAGAAATTTGCAGTCACTGACTCTCCAGAACATTAGCTACACATCCAGTCTCTATTGTCGTTTAGTTATCGCAACAATTTATCATAGAAGTTATTAATTGAAAATGTTAATCCTTACTGAGAAGACTTCTCAATCTTTGAAGCTCAGTGGTTTCATTTTGAGATTGTGCTGGAGTTTTCCTGTCCTCTTTGCTCTGCATCTTCATTTTTTAAAGCTCTGAAGTGACCTAAAATTGCCTTTCCTTTTTGTGTTGTCTCTTGAATAAAGAAGTGAGGGAGCTGCTCTTGAAGTGTACAGGCCACTCTGTTTCCCTTCTTCACATTTGCAACAGATGTGCCTTCCTCAGCTTCTGAAATTCGCAGTTCAGCCCAACATTCCTTCCTGACAGGCCCCCAGCACCCAGATCTGTGGTGCTGCTGGGAGAAGTCCTGCTCTTAGCAGGAAAGATTTGCTTGGATGAGTGCTTGGGTTCCATGGAGACTGATGCCTGGCTGGAATACAGAGGCAAAATGATGCTGCACAGAGCCCTGCAGGACTGTTTATTCCCTTTTCAGACAGAATTGATAATTACTGCCCCTGGTGCTATAGCACATCACTCCTTTTAATGTGCCCCGTAAACCATGCATTGCCTTTAATTTCTTTTCCCATTCTTTCTGCTAATGAATGAACAAATATATTTTCTTTAAGTCACTCTGGTATTAATTAATGACATCTTGTCTGTGTACCACCTAAAAGCAGTTGAATTGATGAGATGCAGCACAGATCAGGCTCAGATATTTTAAGCAGTTTCTGATAGAATTTGGGGGTTGGAAAAACTCCATCAGGAGGAGATTATTGGTATGAAAATCCAGAGAGGCTGCAGTGTCCTGCATAGCAGTCACAGCAGCTCCTTGCAAAGGCAATAGGATGTAGCTGATGGCAAATAGATCCCTCAATCTATGAATTTTAAAATGCAATATGAAGCATAAAACAATATATATCCAGGAAAACTGCAATTTATCTGTGCTTTGTTGTCTTAACTCATGAAGAACCAACTGTATTAGATCACATAAAGAGGAAAGTATGGTTTAGAATTTTCTTCCCTGGAATCTCAGACCAAGAGGCAACTGTTCTTTAATGACAGGAGTCCATGTAAATTCATAATGCTCACCTAACAAATAAGGTGAGGAAACATATCTATATGCTTATTGCAGTTTTATAAATGTCAGATTCCAGCAAAACTGTGTGCTTTGATGATATGCTGAATTAGGTTAGACTTAAGCATGTTGGACTCTGCTTTGCAGGTGAATCTTTTGAGAATATTGGTAGAAAGTGACAGTAAAGATTTCTCAAGGACAGGATGGAATTAAAGGTTGCAAAACTTTTGGGAATGGGTATTTTGCTGGCTGACAGTGGTGGTACTGTGATAGAGAATTGGTTTTATTTTCTTTTGAAGAAATTTCACCTTGCATACAAACCAGAACATCAGGTAACTGTGACTGTTTATAACACAGGAAACTCTTCAGTAAGTGCTGTACCTGGAGCCTCCATATTCCAGACTTGAACTTGGCAGTCTTTCCTGAAAAAAACAAACAAAATATTAAAAGGGAGCAGGTTGCCTTTTTTTTTTTTTTTCCCCTAGAGATGGGGGAAAAATCTAAACGCCCTTTTATTGGTGTTCAATAATTAAGTAGGAGTTTTCTTTCCTGAGAGGCCCTATTAAATAGAAAAGCAAAGATAAATGATAACTAACCAGGCTATTCCAATACTCTCCCTATAGCAACAGACGTGTTATATTGAAGCAAGTGAGAAAATGAGTGTCTGTGCTTTTGGGTGTAGTTTTTCACCCTGGGAAGTTCAGAGGTGAACGTGTGCCTGGGGTGCCCCTAACAAAAACAGCATTTCCAGGAGCTTTTTGTACTAGTCAGGAAAAGATTATCTTTTTTGTGTGTCTGGGAGAGAAAAACAAATGAATCCCAGCATGACGGGGACCCAGGGTCCCCAGGAAAGGAGGAGCAGAGCAGCACCCAAGGGCTGGGACTGCTGCAGCCATGGTGGCAGCCCGAGCAAGGAGGGAGGATTTGTTTGTTTGGGCTACGAATTTACCTCTGCCACTTTGGCTTAAAGAAAATAAACTGTGCTTCTGCCCACAACTACATAATTACATTGTACTCTAATATCTCTCGACTTCAAAATGACAGCTAAAGCAGATTAAAGCTGTTTACAGCCTATGGGAAGTAGTATGGTGGCTGCTGGCAATATTTCTTTCTCGCTCAGTAACCAAAGTCCGGTCATAAATCTATATTCTTCTTCAAGGAGGAAGGCTGTGATTAAAGGATTCTTCCTACAGCTGTGGCTTGGTGATAAGAGCTTTATGTTCAGACCCTCCTAAGCGACAAAAAGAAAAAAAAAATCATTTTTCATTAAGTTAGCTACTCTAATTTGGATGGGAGGGGGAGAAGCAGACAAGTAGTTTGGTCAATGACTTGCTGTAGATTTGGTAGGAGCATTGTACACAATATTTCTGAGCAGCAGCTGGGATTTGAGAGATAGACTCCAACCCCTGTAGCACCTCATCTGTGCCCCTGTGCAGCGATAGTTTTCTCTGCAACACGGATATTGTGAATTTAAAGAAGTTTCTATTTTGAACTCTTGTTAGCTGTCCAAGCCCTGTGCTAGAAAAGCAGGCTTACCCACCTGAAAAACTGCAGGCAGGAATCCAGGACTTGTCCTGCAAAGCAAACATTTCTCTTCTCCTTCCACACGGAAGGAGAAGAAGCCCAAAACCTCAGAACTTTTGCTGTGCTTTTGTGTGACAGTGTTCACAGGGGTTTTCAGGTGAGGGAAGAGACGAGAATGTTGACTCTATGTTTAGAAGGCTTGATTTATTATTTTATATATATATATTACATTAAAACTATACTAAAAAGAATAGAAGGAAAAGTTTCATCTCAGAAGGCTAGCTAAGAAAAGAATAGAATGGAATGAATAATAAAGGTTTGTGGCTGAGACAGAGAGTCCAAGCTAACTCAGTTGTGATTGGCCATTAATTATAAACATCTAAGATGGGCCAACCACAGATGCACCTGTTGCATTCTACAGCAGCAGATAACCATTGTTTACATTTTGTTCTTGAAGCTTCTCAGCTTCTCAAGAAGAAAAATCCTAAGAAAGTGTTTTTAATGAAAAGATGTCTGCGACACTTTTGTCTTCAGCTGAGGCTTTCAGGGAGACCACAGGAGGGATCCTCGGGGAGCCAACTGAGAGGACTTTGAACAAAAATTTGAAATGCTCAGAGCCATGCTGGACATCATTTGTTCAGGCAGAACTTGAAATGAATGCTTTTGTTAGGACTGCACCACTAGAAAAATCACACGAGTGCTGAAAGCACCAAAACAAAACCCAGCAACCCAGAACACAGCAATTCTGATGCATATTTTGCAGGGCTTGAATGTTTCTGATGACAGAGTGCAGCTTGATTATAGCAGGGAGGCTAATTAAATTATACACCAAAATAATTGTGGGAATAATATGATGCCTGGTAGAAGAGGCAGGAACAAACTCTAATCCCTCAGTAACTCAAGACATGAGTTATCTCACTGCGGCACATGCCCCCAGTTATGCTTTTCAACTCAGCAGTGACAAAGGGTGCAGTCACAGATCCAGTGGCATGTTTTTATATTTTCTTAATTTTAAAATTAGAGTATATTTATATTAGAATCTTTTGCTGGTACTAAGTTTTCAGTGTTTAATTTGCATAATAGTGCTGTGCAAAATGGGATGAGGGTTAATCAAAGGATTTTATCACTCTTTTTAATTATATTCATTATGCTGGAGTAAGATGTAAATTTTAATTTCACCTTGTTAGCTAACGTTTTTTCACCAAAAGTTTGGATTTGCAAATCATCTGGCATTTTTAATAGGAGCAGATGCTAGTGATTTTGAAGAACCTAACTGCCTCAAGTACGGTAGACATTATTAATTTGATTGATATGCAATTTAATACAACTTAGCAATTATTAATGCCATTTAGCACTGGTGTGGATATTCAGAGAGGTAGCCTATAAGCAAGAAGAGCAGCGAGAAGAGAAGATTGTTTTTCCCCTCTAGATCTGCTTCTGAATAGATGTTCCTTTTAAGCTCACTACAGTAAACACTCTTTCCTTCTCCCCATCAAGTTTTTAGTCACAGCTATCACCTGGAAGGTTATTTTCCAGAGGCATATAGTTATCTCACCTTCAGAGAGGCAAGCAGTAAAGTCTCTCTCAGCCTGCAGACATTTACCAACAGTGTTTTATATGTTACGTTTATAACTCTTCCAATCGCAGGGAAGCCAACTGAAAAACATACCTGCTAATGGAAAAGGACTATTAAAGCACTGCTGTGCACTCACCTTGCACTAAGCCAGCTGCACAGAGCCCTGCCATAAATCACACTTAAATGATTGCATTCCACCAGAATCGCCGCCCAAAGAGCAAACTTGCAGCAGGCAGGGAGGCCGTGGCAGCGGGATGAGGAGTCCATTCATTTGCAGAAAGGCTCAGGTGTGTACCCATGTTAAACAAAGGGAAAAGGACTTTTGGACATCCTGACTTCATTCTGGAATGGGAGCCAGGTCGCTGTTTTCCATGGCTTCCTGCTGCTGGATTCCCAATCAGGCTAAACTCAAAGGGAGAGGGTGGTGGCAACCAGAATGGCCTAAGCCTCTCTTTATTATAGGGAATCAAAGCTTTGTGTGGCAAACAACACACCCCAGAAGGGTGATGTGTAGCAGCTGCAAAGAAAAGGAAGGTGTCAGTCTGTAGGATTGATGGGGGTTGCACGGTCAGGACGGACAGAGACGAGAGATCTCTGCAGCCAGGTCGTGGAATTTGGGGTTTATTGCAAAGGGCCTGGGTGCAGGGCCCTGCTGGGATTTGGGGTTTATTGCAGAGGGCCTGGGTGCAGGGCCCTGCTGGGGTTTGGGGTTTATTGCAAAGGGCCTGGGTGCAGGGCCCTGCTGGGATTTGGGGTTTATTGCAAAGGGCCTGGGTGCAGGGCCCTGCTGGGATTTGGGGTTTATTGCAAAGGGCCTGGGTGCAGAGCCCTGCTGGGATTTGGGGTTTATTGCAAAGGGCCTGGGTGCAGGGCCCTGCTGGGATTTGGGGTTTATTGCACAGGGCCTGGGTGCAGGGGCCTGCTGGGAGCTGCCAAACACAGCTCAGAGCATCAAAGAGAGAAGAGAGAGGATGAGAGGGTAAGAGAGTAAAAGACAAGACGTAAGAGCAAGAGTAAGAGGTAAGCGTGTGAAGTTCCTGTTACAATACCATAAATCATCTTCTGTGTTGAATATTCTGATTCTCACTAGCCAATCTAGTACAAGATACAAATCCTATAGCATTTACATACAGCCTGTAAGAATCATTACATTACCATACTGTGTTACGTTTTAAACCCTAAAAACTCCTCTTTGGGCCCCTTCTGCCAAGCTGTAGGGTTTGCTCTGACCCTTGGGCCTGTCTGCAAGCAGAGGGTCTTGTTTCATCAAAAGGGGATCACCTTCAGCTGGCCACACCATTGTTTTCCAGCTGTTCAGTAACTGAGGTATCTCAAAGCTTGCTTTCATTTCAATCTCGCTTATAGTTTCCATATTCTCAAAATCTTTTGCCAAACAATCATATTTATAAGGCTTTCCTGTTTCATCTTTCCCAACATCAGTGCTTCAGCCATTGCTTTATAGCTGAGTGAAATAGTGTTGCTTGGGCTGCTCTCTGAAGAAATTAGAAGGATGGTGAGTAATGTGTGCCCAGTCCAGGGATCCTGAGGATGTGCAGTGGTGACAGGGAATGTGAAATGCAGGTGGGCAGAGGGAGCTTCTGGGCTGTCCCTGAAATGCCAGCTCTGTTGAGTAAAGCTGGAGAGGGCAGGAGGGAAAGTCACCCTACTCACATTTTCTAACTGAGCAGGACTTGCATGAAGCTGAAGTTGGAAATGAAGCAGACAACAGTTCCTGACACCAGAAAATCTGCAACCATTTACAGATGAAACAGTTTGCTAAACAAAACCACTGTTTATCCTTCACTAACACAGTTCTTCATAATCTTTGCAAATTTTAATTAAGAGCTTAATATCTGTCTGCTTCATGCTTCAGTGGAATTGATCTGAATGCACACTGGGCTTGATTCAGGCACTGGCAGAGCTTTTCTGTGCCTTGTTCTTCAGCCAGATTCAGGAGGATAGCTGCATGCTCCTCAGAAGTTCATTCTTTCTGTAGAAACCCAAGCTGATTTCTCCCCTGGGGTGCAGCCCCAGGTAGGACTAAAGGTTTAATGATACACCAGGATCTGCAGAAGCAAATGTGAGTCTGAGGCTGCAGGGGGAAATCTGGAGTCTCCATTGCCCTAGTCCCAAAAATACCTCAGAGAGCACAGCTTTTATATCCTGAGCACACATGAGAGGGATAAGTCCTTGGAGTGAGAATGTGGAATGAGAAAGCTTAGTGAAGGTACGTGAAGATTTTGGGTTCAAGGAACCAAACACTCCTAGCAAGCCCTAAGGAAAACATCCAGTATGAGGGTCCCAGGTCACTGAATGCCCAAAGCAAGCCAGGCTCTCCTTTGCAACCTGTACAATTACATTTGCTGTAGCTTTTTTTTTTGGTGTGTTTTTTTTTTTTTTTTTTTTTTTTTTTTGGTGGGTGGTTGGCCGTGTCACAACCAAAGCAATGATTGGTACACTGACCAGGCAATGTCAAAAAATAGGGGAAATAATGGAATTGCTTAACAGATGTTGAAACTGACGCCCAAATGTAGAATGGACCGGTGAAATTTTGGGGTTTAAGTTTGAGCAGGTACTTTTTTGCATTATGCTTCAATAAAACATTTAAAGATAGTCATGAATAATAAGTAAGTAATTTTATGCTGAATGACTGCAAAGCATAGAAATGTTCCCTCTCTCTCTTTTAAATGTAAAAATTTCTTTCTCTAAAGGCCATATATTCCTTTCATTCCTGAGATGCAGCTTCTATTGATGCCAGTTTATGGTCCTGAAACTTTGGCTGAAGATTAAGAAGGAAAGCATAAGAGAGACCTTTATGGGTTTTTGTCTTCTAACAATTTGAATAAAATACTTTCCCAAGAAAATGTGTTTTACATGTATTTTAAATTCCTTTTTTCACAGTAATGTCTCTTTTCCTAAGAAACTTGCATTTTGAAAATGTTGTGACATATTACATTAATTGAATATATAGCCACAGAAACTGGGAGAACCTTTTCAACTACACTGGATGCATCTGAGCAGGCTGGAGGCTCCATGCATAATTTCCAACAGAAAAAGGGAAAAAACCCACCATTTCTCATTAAAAGTAAGATCAGTAACACAAGAAAGCAGCAGTATCACTATCTTTTATCCATTTAATGAACTCCTGTCATTGCAATTCCAAGAGTTTTTGAAAGAGAAATCTCAACCTGACAGGCTATTCCAGTTTACAGTGAAGCTCTTGATGTCCCCTAATTATAGATCTTCATGCAGTTATTATTTTGGAGCACAACTATGACATTAAGGTAGTCACATGGAAACACAAACCTGCATTAGGTAATTATGTATCCAGGTTTCTCCTTCCTTTCTTACTGTGGCCTCAGGGACAGCCCAGCATCAAAAATACCCAACCCCAGTAACAATGCAAAAACATGTGTGGTATTTTGCTGATCTGGCTGGTCCAGAGTCGCTCCAGTGCTGGTGGCCTGCAGAGGATCCTGCGGAGCACAGGGAGGGGACGGGAAGAGGGACAGGGCCACAGGAAGGCAGCTGTGACACTCACCTGCCTCCCTGAGAGGCCGGCAGGCAAAATTCTGAATTGTGCTTTCTCAGAGGATGGCCAAGACAAATGATACCTCAGCAACATAGTTATATTTTAAGCAGTCATATCTAAATGAAAAATAACCTGCAGCCTGCAAGAGCTTGGTGAGAAGAGTTTCAATTTTGGATATGAGCCTGGCAATGAATGAGCTGTTTAGAACCTTATTGACAGCATTTGCATAGACATGGTGCTTGTGAGATTGCAGTTTGTCACTCGCTGTGTACATGTCGTTTTTTCTTTTAGATTCGTGACAAAGTAAAATTATGAAGTGATAAGTTTCCAAAGCTTGTGTTAATGATGGGTTGTGTGAATTCATCTTTGTACAGAGGGGCCTCCTTAAATATTGAGAATGCAGAAAACTAAAGAGCATTTCTGTAGGTCCCTTCTCCCAGTTCCATCACATAGTTAAGTTTAAACTGTCCAAAACCCTCTAGCACACTGGTAAGGTTTCCCTGCATGAAATATCATTATTATACATGGTGTAATAGAGAATGGCAGCCCCCATTTTCATAACAGAAAAATAGAAAATATGCAGCCCGCATTTTCTCACTTAAACACAAAGTATTTGATTCCTTTACCCTGGTATTAGTCAGTTGCTAGAAAAGTCACAGAAACTTATTTTTTTTTATTGCTTCATGCACTGCCTAAACACTATTTCTTCTCACCTCATTTTTTGTGGTGAAGCAGCATCAGCATCAGCAGTTTTTAGCAGATGTATCAGAGGACTTTTATCAGGGAAGCTTAGGAAATGAGAGAAGAAAAGGAAAATAACAATGAGAAAGTAAATCTGAGTTTGTCTGGTTGTAATATATTTTGTTGGTGACAGGCCATGTTACTCTTTAGCACTCTCAGAGTCTAAAATCTGGAAACATGGGAGGATGAACTCCAGTCAGAAGCTGCTATTGGCATGATTGTGGATGTTTGGCACAAGGTCACTGGGACACATTTTGTATTGGTGGCTTTCATTTGACTCCTGTGCTTATAAAATGCTTATAATCACAACAGGAAAGATCCCATACAAGTAAAAATTGTAATTACTTCCTTTTTCTAGAATCTGTGGTTGTGCTAGTTCAGATTTTCTAATCCTCAGCAAAACAAACTTTCCCTGTTAGTGAGATAAGCTCTGGGTTCAGGCATGGCAGGACTTGTGCACTTGGAGCACCCATTCCTTCTCAGATTCCTTCACTTGGCATGAAAGCCTTTGCCAAAGGATGGATAGATTTTCCAACATCTACTGGAACTATTTGAAATAAAAAGATAATTTCTAGCATTTAACAATATAAAATCATAACTTAATTATTTATAATTCCCTTTTTATATTTATGATACTATATTAATAATGAAGAGCTCATTTAGTGTTAATATGGATGTTCTAAAGTAGTATTTCCCCTGTAATTTATTGCTCATTAATGTATCATTATTAGAAGGTATTTCCCTCTAATGGTTTAGTGTTGATATAAAACTGAGGATACAGATAAAGTTGAGATAAGAATTTACCTTTGCAGCTAGCTGAAGACAGAGTGAAGGTTATTTTCATAGACTGATTTTGCAATTTGAAAAGGGATAAGTGAAGAGCAAAATCTAATACTTCTCACATGTGCCTGACACTCCTGGTAGAGACACAAAGGGAGCAAACCCCATACTGACCCTGGAATGAATCAGTGCTGTGGAACACACAAAATAGTGGAGCAATTAAATTTGCATTACAGTTTATATACAGTAGCTCATAATGTCAACAGAAGTTACTGAATTTAAAATTCTATTTATTTCCTCTGAAGTTTAACGTAATAGAATCCCACATTTTCAGCGAGTGATTTGGCTAATTTATCTCTCATTGATGTCCTCTTCCTTCCAATGGCATCCACTTTGTCACCTTTGTGAGGGATTCAAAGAAGTCTTCATTTATTTTTCAGTTCTGCTGTGACCATGGGCATGTTCCAGCAGACTATAATAGACCTATGTTTTAGCAGATTAACTGAAATACAGAAATGAGTATTACTTTTTCCCTGTATTCAACTAGTTGTTCTGATATTGCTGCAGTTTTCCAAGCCAAATCCCCTACTGTTAAGCCCTGGCTGAGTGGCTGTGCGAGAGCAAGTTAAATCCTTCCACCTTTTAATGGTATTATTTCAGACAGGTTTTAAACCTTTCCAGCTATTTGTAGTGCTCTTTTCACTAAGTGAGGAACCAGGATGATTTCCTGTCATGAGAACAATGTTGCTGTCCTGGGCATCTCAGCCTCTGAGGGTCAGTAAGAGCTGCGAGCAGCGGCTGCTGCAGAGCCCAGGGTGTTTCACAGGAGCTGTGAAAGTGCTCAGAAAGGGCACAGCACAAAGCAGCAGCACCTGGGGCAGCTGTGGGAGCCAAAGGCAGCCTCAGGTGTCCCCACGGGGACAGGTGCTGTGAAATCTGAAGGGTCAGTGAGTGATCACAGCGCGTGGAGCAAACCCATCACTGATATCCCTGGGAACAGCTCATGCCTGGCTTTTAAACAGCACCAGGAGCACTCAGAGTTTGTCAGGAGGGACACTTGGTCCTGCCAGGTGCCAGGGCTGTTCTCCACACTGCCATGGACCAGTGGATAGCTCAGCATTCCCTGTGAAGCCCCAAAACAGATAGCCTTCAAGAAATAATGAGTTAAAAGATAGAATGTGAGGCATTTGAAGAAGGTATAGTATTAGGAAACACATAGAGCAATTAATCAGCTAAAGCATGGAACACAATGACAGAAAAGAGATAGCGAGAGGAGAAGCGACGGGCTAAGCATGTTCAGAGCCAACAATGTCAAACTGACCCTAAGAACTTTGCCAAGCCATAGAGACCAAGCCAAGTACACCGGGAATTGACCAAATTTGGAGAGGAGTTCAAAAGTTTAAGGAGGAAGACTCATCAGGAGACCCCAGCCCATGATGAAGGCAACCGGAACGGCCACCAAGATAATCCTCGAAAGAAGTGTCCCCACCCATGCTCCGCCTACACCACACCCCCTATGAATATGCATGCAAAGATATGATGATGTATATGATCTGATGTAATCCTATATTCAAAATTGTATAAAAGGCTTGTTTTTTTACGAGAAACTTAGAAATCCATTTTGTGATTTCTCCGACGCGTCGCAATAAAATACCTCCTGCTTATCTGACTTAAGCTGAGTCTCTTAAGCAGTTATTCTCGCCTTTTGGGGCAAAATTCGGCATCACCTGTGTCCCCCCCCACAGAGCCCTCAGGCTGCTTTTGGCCCCCAGAGCTGGTCTGGAAGTTATCCATGCTGCTGACCCGCAGGTTATCTGGGTGTAACAGCTGAGCTAATAATATCAGTTGTAAGGGATTTGTCAAGCCCTGCCCATGCATTTGTAAGCATGCTGCAGGGCTGGGATACAGGGCCACACAGGATCTTGCAATGCATTCCCAGCAGAGAAGAGTTTCGTGGCCCACTATAAATGACTTATCAAATGCCTACGTATCATTTATATCTGTTTGGAGTTTAGTATGAATGGCTTGCTAGACACTTACACTTTGTCAACAACCTCTACAAATGCATTTACTTTAAGTGTTGTACATTTCATTATAAATGGCTTGCAGAACATATCTATAACCTTGATAACTCCATTCACTTTGTTAGTAATGGCTCCTTGAACACTTAAAGCATAACAATAGCCAAAATGCATATAAATATTTCATTGCAAATCTATTGTTACTTATTTATAACATGCTCACCAAAAGCATTACAGGATATTTATTAAACATTTATAGATTATTTTTGCTACAACTAGTATGTGATACAAATGCATTATTCATCTCACAGCAAATCATTGCTGGACATCCCTTAAAAATTAAGTTGTACCAGGAGGATTTGGGGTCTGTAGAATTTGAAAAGATTAATTTTAACCACGTGCAACTGAGATTCAGCTTTGTGTTTATTTCTGTTGAGTTAAATGAAAGAAGAAATTAGTAAGCAGAAAAACAAAGACAGAGTGAGGGAATGGTTGCCCTGACCCCCCTGGCCATTTGCCATGCTCTGTCCTCAAGGTCTGCCAGTGGCTGCACACCAAACTCTTGGGACTGCAAAAGCTTCTTTCCTCACAGATGTTCTGGAGGGTTGAATGGCAATTTTTTCTGGAATTAAGAATTTGGAATGAAGGTTGTTCTCTGTAGCCATAGTTTGTATTTGATCTGGATTTTTTTTCTGCTAGTTTCCAGTGCCTCAAGCTCATTCAGTTCCTTGAAAAATGGGCAAAGTGCACAAACTCCTGTGCACACGAGCACATGTGAGTGTGTGAATTTTGGCAGAGCAAACAAATTTGGATATTTGGGGTTTTATCCCAGTGTTTCATCTGATGCTTCCAGTCTACAGACAGGAGTCAGGAGATTTTTAGAATTGTTACTATTTTATAGAGAGGCCAATCTAGGATTTTGATTCAGGTGGCATTCGTACAATGGTTCAATAATGCATATGAATTTTTCTTTCTACCTCTACTTGAATATTCAATCTTAAGAGCCCATCTCAGGTTGGTGACAAGATGCTATCAGCATATATCTACCTATTCCCTGACACATCTTCCTGTAGCACTTTGCTATTCAATAACTGTAAATAGATGGGGTAATTTAAACTCTTAGCTAGCTTTCAGGAGAGCTGGATTCCCCCAAAACAAGCACATCATTTTACTGAAATGACCATGACTATATGAAAGGCACAATTTTATACCTGTTAAATTATTCCTTGTTGTTTTTTCTTTTAATGCATCTATCCATCTATTCTCAAGTAACAGTTCTTCATTAATAATGTCTTTGTGCTACAGGTTGTTTTTCCTTTTTTGTTCTAAATTATTACCCATTTAATTAATTTTCCTCTAATATAAAGGGAGGATAGAGTTGAGTGTTTCTGCAAATGGGGGCGTGTAAGTAAAGAACAAGGATAATATCTCAAACTCATTTTCTCCTGGTCTCATGGTGTTTGCAGAACATTTGATTTGATGCTAATACAGCTGGGTACAACACCACTTCATTTCTTCAGGGGAGGATGTTAAGATATCTATGAAGTGGTAGAAGGACCTGCTTTTATTTGGTACTCAGTGTCTCCATTTCAAACTCATGTAAATATTGCAGATTTGCCTTGTTGTGCCACTGTCACACCCTACAGCACCCAAACCTCCTGGACTGATGGAGAATGGGGTGTGTGGGGCAGAGTTCCCGTGACACCAGACCCTCCTCTGACCAATGTGTGCCTGCATTTTGTGTTTCCCTTCTCACCAATGTTTATTTTGCAGTTCTGGAATTATTTTGCATTGTCCCGTGGTAGAATGAGAAAACCTGTTACCACTGAGGAGGGAAATTCAGTAAACACGTGGCTGCACAATTTGTGCTTTCTCTGTAGAGCTACAGAAGCTCTGCAGGAATGTTGGAAAACCTGCAGTGCCTCACCTGTGTCTGTGTCACTGCTGCCTCCCCTCAGGGCAGGGACAGGCCAGTGTCACTGGGAAAAGCCACTTCTCCATACCCTGCTCCACTGACTTACATTAGTGTCGCACACATCTTTTATGGAAAAATCCTTTCCTTGGGATTTTTTCTCCTGAGAAGCTGAAAGGCCTCAGGAACAAAATGTAAACAATGGTTATCTGCTGCTGTGGAATGCAACAGGTGCATCTGGGATTGGTCCCACGTGGTTGTTTCTAATTAATGGCCAATCACAGCCAGTCTGCTGGCTCAGACAGAGAGTCCAAGACAGAGCCTTTGTTATCATTCTTTCCTTTCTATTCTTAGTCAGCCTTCTGATGAAATCCTTTCTTCTATTCTTTTACTATAGTTTTAATGTAATATATATAATAAAATAATAAATCAAGCCTTCTGAAACATGGAGTCAGATCCTCATCTCTTCCCTCATCCAAGAACCCCAGTGAACACCATCACACATCTGGATCCAGGGGAGCTTGGGAAGGGACTTTGCACTGGGCTTTATTATTGTGAAGCTGTTTAGCTTTGGAGGGGATATTTGTTTCAAAATTCTTCTCACAGCCTGTTTTCTTAAGCATGTAACAGAAGCAGCACTTTGTAAGAAATCTTTAATTTGGCTTTCAGTATTTCAAGCGTCTGTTTCAGTGTTTGTATTTTGGCCATGAGATTCAATATGAATCTAATAACACAGCCTGGCACAATTTGTTGCAAAAATCTATTGGTACAATGATCACTTTTAACAGGTGTTGTTTCTTCAAAAATCACTGAACGCTGTTAGATTTTATTTTTTTTTTTTTTGGCATTTTCAAATGCTCATTAGTGTCTTCCTCAGGGGTCTGAGACGGTCATTATTAAAGAATGAGTTCTCAGGAGAAAAAGGCTCTGCTGCCAGAAGCCAACAAGTGACAGGAGTTCAGCAGTTGCTAGGCGAGTCACTTATTGAGGTGCTGCTTGGATAAATTAGCTTTCAAAGTCTTAAGCTGAACATGTAAAGAACACAGATGTCATGTGGCATATTCTCCAGAGGTTAAATTTAGGTTCCACTGCCAATTTTAAAAGGAAGGAAATGTCAGCTAGTGTAGAGCTGAGGTTGAGGGTTTGTTGCTTGTGCAAATTCCACTGACATTGACATTAACTGACTCTGGAAGATAAACTATGGATCTGCTCTAGCTGTCCATGATTTCATTTGTATTGCTTGTTAGGTCTCCAGTTTGTTCCAGCACAATACCAATTTGCTCCAGTTGACTTGACAAGCTTTTGTTTTGTGCCTCTTATTTCTCTGGAGATAATTTATAAACCCAGCTTCATCCCTTGTGTGACTGCACAAACAGACAGGTATCATTTCTGCTGTTTGTCAGCACAGGGAAGTGACATAATATTGAAGCAGTAAGTAGACAAACCTGGATTTTAGCAATGTGAGTTTAGACGTGAGTATCTGTGGTACGACAAAAATGTCAAACTTCAGAATGGTCATAGATATTTTATTTTTGAAGAGAATATTTTTCAAACACAGGGATGATTTTTTTCAAAAATCTCCTTTTTTACTTAAAATTTTGCTTTGTTTTTTACCTAAGCATCGCTTTTATTTAGATAGAGGAGTCTTTTGAAAGTCCTTTGTAAACTAAACAATTTTCTTATAACAATGACAAATAAACCTCTTAGTGTTGTTTTGAACTCGCTTGAACCTGCTGCTGCATCCCTTCCTTCTCCATTCTGGGCTTTGTCCAGCTCCCACCTTAGTCAGTGGGAGATGTCACATTTACTTAATTAGGAGCTGGACCATGCCTTGCCACCCCCACCAATTGCTGTTTTAATTGAAAGCATCCCCAGAGCTGCTTCCACCAGCGGTGTTCATTTGTGTGGTGTTCTCGAGAACAAATCATTCTGGTTGTTTAATTAAGGCAATATTGAAATAAAACCTCCTTTAGGAGTGGCTGGGGGCAGCCTGTGCTGAGCCCTGAGCAGACATTCACAGTGGCACGGGGTCAGAGTCCTGCTGTGCTCCCTGTGGCACTGTCACCAAGCCAGCCCGTGCTGATGTGCAGATGTGTGAATATTTTCTGTATTTTCCATGGCTTTTAACCCTTTTGCTCTGGTTTTCATGGACTCTTGTGACGGTGTTCACAGGGGTTCTTGGATGAGGGAAGAGATGAGGATCTGACTCCATGTTTCAGAAGGTTTGATTTATTATTTTAACATATATATCACATTAAAACTATACTAAAAGAATAGAAGAAAATGTTTCATCATAAGGCTAGCTAAGAATAAAAAAAAAAAAAAGAATGAATAACAAAGGCTTGTCTCAGACAGAGAGTCCGAGCCAGCTGACTGTGGTTGGCCATTAATTAGAAACAACCACATGAGACCAATCCCAGATGCACCTGTTGCATTCCACAGCAGCAGATAACCATTGTTTACATTTTGTTCCTGAGGCCTCTCAGGAGGAAAAATCCTAAGGAAAAGATTTTTTATAAAAGATGTCTGTGACAGACTCTGAAGGGATCTGGCCTGTCTTGAGCACTACAATCCCACATTTCCCACACCCAGGCTTGTGCTTTGCCTGGGCACAATAAAGCAGCAGCGGTGTCTGAGTCACATCCAAATGCAGCACTCCTGTACAGCAGTGTCTGGATGCAGCTGCCTCTTCCCCTCAGTCTGTACCCCAGCAAAAGCAATTTGAATGTTGCTTTTCATCCTCCCAGGTAATCACAGACCCAAGGCTGCAACCCAGCGAGCAGCAAGGAAGGAAAACCTATTCCAGACTCCACAGAGGTCACCTTTTTGATAAAAGCACAAAACAGCTAATTAAATTAATGTAATAATTGTATCTAGCCAATTACCTATTTCCTACCTGTACTGTGGTCTTAATGAGCTGGGCTAATGAACTATAATGTAATTAATACCTGGGGAGGGAGGGGGAGGAATAAAAGAAATGGTTGTTTTCATATATGCCAGCCTCTTTTGTAATAGCAGGGGGGCAAAAAACTTCAAGACTGTTGAAAGCAAAACGTTTAGTGAGGAAGAGAGTTTTCAAACTTGAGTCCTGCTGAGGCCCTGCTTGGAAGTCTGCACCTGAAAAATATCCCTGCCATTACAGAAATACTTAAAAAAATACTCATTTATGTTTTTCTGAGACCTTTCTTGTAATATCTGTGAAGGAGAAGGATGATTTAAAGGAAACTGCAGATTCAAGGTGTCCTTGAGGAGTACCCTGTCCTAATCCTGCAGAAACTTATCCCACCTTTCTGGTGTACTGTGGCAGTGTTCACAGGGGTCTTAGGATGAGGGAGGAGACAAAGATCTGACTCCATGTTTCAGGAGGTTTGATTTATTATTTTATCATATATATTACATTAAAACTATACTGAAAGAATAGAAGTAAAGGTTTCATCAGAAGGTTAGCTAAGAATAGAATAGCAAAGAATGATGATAAAGGTTTATTACTTGGGCTCTGGGTCCGAGCCAGCTCACTGTGGTTGGCCATTAATTAGAAACAACCAACATGGACCAATCCCAGATGCACCTGTTGCGTTCCACAGCAGCAGATAATCAATGTTCACATTTTGTTCCTGAGGCCTCTTAGCTTCTCAGGAGGAAAAATCCTAAGGAATGGATTTTTCCATAAAAGATGTCTGTGACAGTGTACCACAAGAGCTGTTCGGGGTTGATCTGATTTTGCCATTGGGTTTGTGGCACATTTGGCCACATCCTGGCCAGCAGCCTGTGGGAGCAGTGGGGGGCTCTTGGCAAACACAGAACTGTTCCAAGGCTCTGGCTTTTGTATCCAGTGGGGGACAATGACACAGGTTACTGAACCTGGTGATGGAGCCTTCGTGGGGAGACTGCTCCAGTAAAGTACTAAAAGGCATAGGGAGAAAGTAAAGTAAAACTGAGACTCCTGCTGTGAAAATTCAGGATTGTTTTCTCTGAATTAAGTTATGCTGAAGCTATTAGGGAGGCAGTGCAATGGATTCATTAACTGTACCATTCTATAGAGCTGCTGGAAAGCAATTCACATTTCAACTTTAGTATCTTAAAATCCAGCACTGGCTTTAATTATTAATAGGCTTCATGCTATTATCATTTGCTTGCATATATACATTAATCATTACATGAGTTTGCTAATTTTTTTTGTTTTGTTCAGAAATAAAAAATAAATTGTGACAAGATGCTCAGAGCCCTCCAGAGAATATGTTCCCCTCTGATGGGCAAGTAACATCTGCGGGCATTTCGCTGGCTTAACAGCATGTCTGTCAGAAACTTGGTGATTCAGAAAATTTACTAGCACTCACCTAATGATTAATTAGCCTTCTCTGTAAGGAATGGGGTCTCTTCATTGTGCACATTGCCACCAACAGTTTCATCTGTTTGCTGTAACACGTATGCTGGAGATTTAATAAGTGGAATTCCAGTAGTCAAGAAATGAGTTCAGGGTGTTTTAGTGAGCAGAATTGGTGTTTGGCCCTAAGGAAGACTTAAAGAAGTCTTTTTTAGCAAGTCTTCAAAGGTTTTTGTCAACACAGGTCTGTGTGGTATTCTAGAAAAACTGTTTTGTGTGAATAACAATTCTGTAGGACACTAATTTTAACTAAATTTAGTTGGCTAGAAACACTCTATATTAGATTAAAGACAGAGATAGAAATTATTTTAACAGAAATAATAATTCATCTGTTTGTAACATGGATTATCTGAAAATGTTTTTTTAAAGACAATCTTATTTGTAAGGCATGTTAAGCGTTCCACTTGGCAAACCCTGGGCATAGTCCTGTGTTTCATAAGGTCTTCAGCTGTGAGTACAGGGTCTTTATTGTGCTGAAGGAAAAGGTCAAACTGACACTTCGGGATTTAAACCAAAATAATTTATCACCTGCACGTAGATAAGGCAAAGATTTGTTCTTGAGGGTGAATACATCCAAATCTGGACGGATGAAAATCCATGCTTTGTTAATTATCACAGCAGTTTGAACTCTAACTTTGAGCAACTCACAGCACCTGTGTCACATGAGCTCCATCAGGGTTGATTGCTGACACCTGCTGAGGGTCCTCAACACAATGCCTCTGCCTCAGGTGTGGGAAGCACATATAATGGGTGGCTGTTAATTGGCAAGAGAATTGTCCACTGCTGTAACTACCTGCAGCTGTAGCTACCTGAGTGCCCTGGGGCAGAGCAGGCAAAGGCTGTTGGACCTGCTGTCCCTCCGTCTCCTCCTGGAACACTCTGTGCTCTGAGAGATGATTATTGGCCATCTTTGCTTCTCTTTTTCCTCTCACCATGGAGGGAGGGGACGTGAGCTCCCATTTACAAGCAGTAGCAGCTGTAGGAAGAAGACATGTCCAAGGTAGGCCTGGGGTTTTGGGAGGATTTTTTTGTTGGTGTTATTATTAGATGACAGAGGGAAATTTTGCTGTGCTGGAAAGCTGAAAGGCTTTTTATACACCTTGTGTCTGTGTGTGTAGATGAATCCCCAGCCACATTTGCTGTTCTTGACAATGTTCTGGTCACCTGCAGTCATCCCCCATTCCATCATTTCCTTCTGTGCTTCTTAAAATTGCATAAACAAGCAAGGACATGGTTTAATACGTGTGTCTGTAGCTGGGGGTCCAAGGCACAGCCTGGTTCTGCTCTAAGGGGTCAGAACCAAGATCTGCTGTAAGCGATCAGAACCCGGTGCTGAGGCGGCATTTGAATCACAATGCAAGAGTCCACATGGGTCTCTTTGTTTGTCCCATAACTGTCTAAATTTCCTCTGAAAATGAGAAAAAGAACTACACAACCTCTGTATAGAGAGCTTCTCTAGAGCCAGCTAAACTGACCACGAGGTGAGCTCCTTCTCCTTGGTGGGGGATAAAGGGGAGACTTGGGGGTCATCCCTTTCACCCCAGTGATACTGGGGGTGCTGCAGCCTGCCTTGCTGGGGTGGGGAAATGTAGTGGAGGCTTCAGCCTGGAAAGGACCCAGACTTGCAGAGGAAGCTGGAGTGGTTAAAGATTAGGTATATGTAGGGTGTGTTTCCCTTTTCTAAATTAAAGCGCTAAGTTGACTGGTTTATTGGTTGGTTTGGGTTTGGTTTCTTTTTCAAAGGGTAAGATAAAATCCTTCTCTGCTATGAAATTTATGTATTCAAAAACTTTCATGGCAATTTTTTCTCTTGTATCAGGTTTGTTTGCAGGAGAAATCTGTGCTGTTGGTTGTAGGGTATCTTGTGTTTTATTCCTCTTCATATATCCAATAAGGAACCAGAGAAATTCCATGTGACTTGCATATCTAATTAAAACTATTCATCACAGCTTGAATTTACAATTTTGATTTCTTGCAGTAATCTGCTTGTGAACAATCTAGAGGCAAGGAGTTATTCATAGAAACTGTTGAGTAAATAATTTTCAGAAAATGAAAACATTCAAAAAAGTCAAGATAGTTAATTAGTGAGCAGGAGAAATTAAATTAATTGAATGAATAATTCATAATGAATTATTTGCCCAGCTCTATTTTACATAGTGTGGAAGGTCTGAAGAAGAGCCAGTGTTTGAATTACCTCCAAACAGAAAACCACATCTCTATTTCTGCTGTGTTGAGGTTATTTATTGATGTGTAAAAACAAGCTGGGTGAGCCAGTCTATTTAATCATCTTACTCTTTTTGCTCTGTAACGTGGGTCATGCTGGATTTGAGACCATAGATGCTTTGCTTGCAAATGTGCATTAGGGAATATGTGTTACAGGCTTCTTTGTTTTTCTTTTTTTTTTTAATAAATTTAAATAGTGTGAGAGAAGCATGATTAGAGCTGAAAATGCTCTGTAAAAGATTTAAATTAAGTATATGCTACTGTAGCAATGCTTGCAGTTGACATATGTCACAGCCTTGGCAAAGTAATTGTGGGTAATTTCATTTTGCTGCTGAACAGAACTGTGTCCAAAAGATTCTTTGGTGGAGCTGAATTTGTTTGCTTGGGGCTGGAGAGGGGTTTGTGGCTGCTTTCTTTGCTTGTTTGGTTTTTGAGGTTTATTTCCCCTTTACAAAAAGGGAAAGCTTTGCTTCTCTCTGGCAGGTAGGAAGGGAAGTTTAAATGGCAATTAAAAAGTGAAATATCGGAAGCCTAAATGAGCATTGAAGAGCTGAATGTGGGCAATGAGTGTTGAGAGCTCACCTGTGTGTCCTTCTGCCCTTGTGTCCCTCCACAGTGCTATTGGGAAGCACAAAATCTCTTATGGTGGAATGGTTTGTGTTGGGAGGCACCTTAAAGCCCACCTCATTTTAACCCCTGCCATGGCAGGGACACCTCTAATATACAATTAGATAGGAGCCACTTCTGAGTTGTAACTTCTGGCCTTGAGGAAACGTGGTTTGAGGTGGAATGGTGCAGCAATGAGATGAGTCTGATGCAGGAATGTCCCAGGGAAGTTTGAATTTCTGTTATCATCTCTGTGGAGAAACAGGCATAGATTAAGTGATCTGTTGGCCCACGTTATCTGCAGTAGGAGTGGAAATCACTGAGGTTTTTTCTGATTGAAACTATGGCTGTGCAAGTAGAGATAAGATAATTACAAAGCTGAGTAATACTATCCAGCACCACCCAGTATCGTCAGATTGTCCTTTGTTATTCAGTTTTCTCTGAAAACTGAGCAATGCTAAATTAGAGTTGTAAATCCCCACTATGTGTGGATATTGATAATATATGCCCAGGCATAAGGAAAGGAAGAGATTGCAAATTTAGTCAACTATATAAAAAACATTCTTTTCTTGGGTATTGAAAATGTTGGAGGAATTTGAACAACCCTGGAAAAAACAGACTGTGTTATAACAGATGGGCATTTCCAAAAATGACTTTGTTTGGGTTCAAGATAAATAAAGGTAGTTCCCATTTTACCCAGAGTGAGTCACTCAAGCCCCATCATGGACACATGCTATTCTAGAATTGCATCTGCCATATTTTCACTTTGCTCTACTTCCTGAAAATCTGGTTAATTCAATGTTGAGTTTCCATTAAGGAGCGCTGCTGGGCTAAGTTTTGGGCTAGTTTTTGCAATATTAGCAAATTTGTTTCTGATTCTGAAGTGCTGACAAGTTCTAACTGAGGTAAAGGAACTGAAGCGCAGAGTCAGAAAATCTGGGCCACTAATGATTAAAATCAGGCCACAAATGGTCCTTACTTATGTTTTATTTCTATCTACTTACAAAGGCAGCTCTTTATTGCCGTACTTAAGTGCTTGAAGCATTTCCTAAGGCTTCCCCAGGACAGGAATCAGGCAGATTCTGCTATCTATTTACTTCAGATCATCTCCACACTGGCAAGTACAGAGCACAAACTGATTGGATAAGGAATCCATGCTCTGGCTGCAGGCGGTTGGAAGGGATGTGGCAAGAATGAAAAATCCGATTGTAACTGGTTGTGTTAGGGAGCCAAAGCAGGCTGGGATTTAAAAGAAGAGGTTGTTGTGCATCACTGAACAGCCATTTAGATTTGACTGCAATAGCACGGGGTTTGTCATGGTGGTTTAGTTAACATGTTCAGTTTTGATGAAAAAGAAAGTGTCTTTTGATCATTCCACAGAGGGAACAGTTTATATTGGAATTGTGCAGGTAGCAAATTCTGTAAGGTCATGTTCAGTGCCCCCCTGCACTGAAAAGTTGCTGAGGGGAGCAAAACCAGAAAACCCATGGAACCAGAGGGAGAAAAATGATTAAGATGTTCCCAAGAACACCATCCATTTGCTTTGTGTTCAGGATTGTGGTTTCTGCCACCCTGTTTTACAGAATTTGTGCCTCAGATGGCACTGATAGCTCAACAGAGGGAAGAGGATGTTAAACTGCTTCAGCATAGCACAAGGAAGACTTGGGGGCCTTTTCAAACCATGGCAGATCCTGTGTTGTAACGCTTTAGAGAAGAATATTGTCAGGTCACTTTTAAAATGCTTTGTGTGCTGAGGCAGAGGCCAGGAGGAGGAGCCCTGCAAACAGATTGCTCTGTGGCCTGTTTAGAAATTAATAGTGTAAAGGCTTTAACCTGTTCATCAGTGAAACACACAGACTAGCATGAGATTGCAAGCTGCTTTCAGAGTCACAAAGAGCTATTTATCATTTGTCCTAGGAGTTTCAACCAACCCACACCTGTAACTTTTTTTTTCTCATTGTCCCAAGTAGTCCGGCAGGAAAGTTTTGTTGGTTGCTCTGCTCAATGCTTTCTGACATGGATATTTTTCAGAGCCAGAATTTTTCTGTCATTCATTTCCTCAGCTTCAGCAGAGGTTGTTTTTCCCCCTTTTGTTGGCAAGGGGCTGTTGGTTTTCACAGGTGACTGGGGGCAGTGGGTTGAGCTGACACTTAATCAACAGCTGGCACTGCTCCTCCTTGGCTGCTCTGCAAAGGGCATGGTGCTAAATCAATTAAAGAGAATTCCAAATTGGTTTCAGTGAGCAGTTCATGTGGAGATGTGGACTCTGGAGACTCTGTTCCTCCAGCCTTGCAAGTCTTGGCTGTTTACCTCATCCCTCTTTCCCCCAAGAGGTGTGAGATTGAAGTGCTGATCCAGGGTGTGGAACAGAGACACTGCAGGGTCCCTTAGACAAGGGAAGAGTTCAGGCAGTGCCAGTCTAAGTGAAGAACCACTGTGCCTGGCAATATAAGCCTGAGCATCTTTTTGGGACTCACCTGTTGAGACTGAAAGGAGGCTGAAGCACCTGAGTTATCTGAGTGTGTGTTTCGCCCTGAAAACTCTTTGAAGAACCAAAGCCTGGAAAATGTAGGTAAAGCTGACGTGAGTAGCAATGTTCTAAGAGCTTGAGGTCTTTGTCCAGTAAATTTTCAAGTTTTCTGTGGTACTTCAGATCCCCATTTGTTCAGTTTCAACTCGTGTGCAGGCTGACCTGACATAAAATGGAAAAGTACATATAGTGTTTCACACTACATTTGCAACAATATCTCAAAGGATTCCAGTGTTTCCCAGGAAATTCTGGAACACCTCCAAATGAAGAAATAGTGTGTTATGTCTAGGTATTCTGTCTCTGGGTCAGCTGTCTATGCTGGCACAGTTTACCAAGGAGGGGTGCTATGTGGAATAGAATGAATAAATAAATAACTGCTCTCAAAAGCAGCAAAGGACTGACCAGACATGAATCCAAACTTCTGGGGTACAATCAGCTTGGACAAAACACAGCCATGTAAGAGCAACTGGCTAAGTGTTCGAATATTGTTTTAGCAGTCTAGTCAAGGTGGTCAGTATAGAATTCAAATTATGTCAGTGAGAGGAGCAAGGGTTTTGTTTTTCTGACGTTTGGGAAGACAGCAGTTCCTTTCTGCAGGGTGTCACCATGCACTCCAATAGCAGCTTTTGTTATTCATTCAAGATGTACTGTGTATGTTTCTCAGACACTTTTATGTCCTCATTTCCTAACTAAGAGGCTTTCTCTGCTGTGTATTGGTATATATTTGACCTATAAAGAAGAAATAATTGGTAGTCTATTACCAGGTATGTTAATGACTTGATGAAGTTTTGAAATACAGCATCTCAAATGCCATACTGTTTATCTAGTTCTTAATACCTTTGCTATTTCCTATTGCTATTTGATGATCAGTTTTTGCTGGAATATGTTTTGCAATTACAATAAGAGATTTAATGTTGTTTTGAACTCTGCCAAAGTCTGATTAGATTTTCTGTTTTGGCCTAAGTAATTTCTTTGTGCTTCAATTTTTGTGCTTCTCTGTATAAAATGCTCAGATTGGAGGGCTTTAGACTGCAGATCCTGGTAATTAACTGCAAGTCTGATTTTTAGTTCAGCATAAGGTTAACCAGCTTCCATAAAGCAAAATCCTATTTATTTGGAATGAAAGGATTATAGGGAAGACATAAAGTAGCAAAAAAAAAGTAGTTTATATGTGAGTCTGGGTTACCAGGAAGTCATCAGCACTGACACAGAGCTCCTAATAGAAAAGCAATAGGCAATACCCCTTCAGGGCTCGGAGGAGTGTTTTAGCAATTCCACATCACTCCCAGATCATGGAAGAAACTTCTCCCCACAGATTCACTGGCTCCATTTAACAGTCATTGTGTAATCTCCTCAGGAAACAAACTCTGCTGCTTCTTGCATCCTTAGGAAGGAACAGCTTTTATCAGTTAACTCCCCACCTGGAGGAGGGCCCTGAATTCCTGCTGGAATGTTGCAGATGGACACTGCAGCATCCAAATAAAGGCACCACTACCACTGCTGCTGGATAAAAAACTCTGAGAGTGACAAAGCTGAGCTGGGGAGAGAGTGTTCAAGGACATATCCCTGTGCTTACAGCTTTTGCTGGACCATTCCTCAGCAACAGGGAGGTCACTGAACCCTGCACTGGGTTCTGGTCTGACCCTGCAGAGACATTTTTATGTTCTCAGATACCTCCAACAGGTTCTTTATCAGTGTTTCTGTATTTCTGTACCAGGCCTGATGGAGGCTGTGCTTGATCCAGCAGAGTAAGAAACAAGCCTAGGCCTGGAGATCTTTACAGGCCAATTTGACAAGAATGACAAAGGTTAGGAGGGAAGTAAGAGCCCAGAGCAGTGTGTGATTTGTACAAAGATAAACAGCCAGAGATGGGAGAGCCTCAGGTTCTTGCTGATTGTTGTTTCTGTAGGTCAAGCAGCTTAGATTTTACTTCTCTGTTGCAGCTTCTTTTATATTTACTAAGAGCTTTCCTTCAAAATTCTGATGCATCTCTTTTTGTAGCTGTCACCTTTTCACGTTTATTTATTCTGTTCTAATGAAAGCCATAAAGTTCAAATTATATCATCTTGGTTAGGATGGGTGAAATGGCATAAGGTTTTTGTTCTTTCCTTGGATCCTGATTCAGTTCTAACTATCAGAATGTCTTTTAATCCTGATATTGCTCAAACCCAGTATGTTTTCAGTGCCTTTCCTGGATAGAAGGTTTCTGTTGAATTGAAGGTACTCTGGTGTTGTAGGACTGAGCAGTTAGTCAACCTCACTCTGCCTGTCACAGTGCTGAGCTCTAGAGAGCTTGGAAACCTGTCTCTTCATCCAACATGAATATCTAATTCTTCATGGATCTATCTTTCACTGCAGAGAGGTACAAATATTTTCAGCAATCCTGCAAGCATCCATCAAATAGATAGGAACTTTCTGAAAATTAGACGGGTTATTTTGTCAGTCTCTTTTTTTTTTTTTTTTCTTTTTCCATTTTTGGAGTTTTTTTGGGTTTTTTGTTTTGTTGTTCTTGTTTTGATTTGTTCCTATTCTCTAACTACTTGACTTTTTCTGTTTATTACTCTTTTTTGTCTCTTCTTTCTCCTCCTGTGAAGCACTACCTGTCTGTCCCCTGGTAATGTGTAGGATTTATGCCAGGAGCTGCTTCTTCCAAGATGTGTCTATACAAAAATTCTCAGGTGGGCATTGCTCTCCCTTGATGTGTGCAGTCCTCTCTGCAAAAATAAGAAAATTGTGCTCTGTCATTCCCAAAGACCAAGACAGATCTCTCTCTTTTTTTGAAGAATATATTTTAAATCACAGTCACTTTGAAATCCTGCATTTCCTTTGTACCTGCAAACTTCCCAGCTCTCCTGTGTGACAGCAGCACGTAAAGCTTCTCCCCTCTAACCTGTGCAATGAGTGAGGGAAGAGTGCAGAAGAGAACTGAGGCAGTGGTGGGAAATAGGGGTGATTGGAGGACAAGGTGGCCTTGGCTTGCTCAGGAGGTTCTAAAGACACAAAGTGCAGAAATCTTATTTTCAGTGTCGAGCTCTGGTGGAGTTCCCAGCATTGCCAAGCACTGACCAGCTCCTGGTGCAGCAGAGAACAAAGGGGTCCTCCTTCCAGGTGAGGGGCAGCAGAGACCTTTGTCACTGGGCATGTGTGGAATAAAACACTGGATGGATGCTAGGGCATGAATTACAAGGGTAAAATGTGGTGTTTTCAGGGTCCCCCATGGCAGGAAGGAAATGATGAATCTGATTCCATGTTCTTAAAAGGCTAATTTATTATTTTATTATATTATTGTAAAATATAATACTAAAACTATACTAAAAATAGAGAAAGGATACTTACAGAAGGTTTAACAAGATAATAATTAAAAACTTGTGGCTCTCACAAGAGTCCTGATGCAGCTGGACCATGATTGGTCATTAAGTCAAAACAATTCACATGAAACCAATCAAACAATGGCCAGTTGGTAAACAATGTCCAAACCACATTCCAAAGCAGCAAAACACAGGAGAAGAGAATCAGCTAATTATTGTTTTCATTTTCCCCTGAACCTTCTCAGCTTCCCAGGAGAAGAACTCCTGGCAAAGAGATTTTTCAGAAAGTATGGCAATGACAGTAAAACATTCTTATTCATGCTGTCCTCAATGCACATGGAGAACTTGGTTTTAAATAGATGGGGAAGTACCACTTTGTAAACGTGCTGGTGAGAAATCAGCTGTAGAGACATCTGTGTGGTGACATGGACACGCTGGGGTTGGGAGCTCTGTCCTTCAGGCTGGCTGGACACAGAGCAGAGCCAGAGCAGCTTCCAGTTCCAGGAGAGCTTGCAAGCATGCAGGTAAACTTAAAGAATTAAGTTTAATTTGATTTCTACACTGCTGATCTGGGTACACAGTTGTCACCTGTTTAAAAATTGTAAAAAGAGAAACTGAGATCCTATTATGATATTAAGCACTTGATCAAACAGAAATACCTCTGGCCTCTCTTCATACGCACCAAAGCCCCAGCAGAGGAGGAAACAACTTTGTAGTCTTGTCACAACAGAAGAAAAGAAAGCTTTGCTTGTTCTATTTCTTTCTGTCTTTGACTTAAAAAATTTGGGGCATTTGAGGCTTGCTAAAAGATTTGGGAATACCTTGGGTTGAATAATAAATGGTAACAATGATACCTACTGTTTACAATTAAAGTACTTATTATGTCCATTAGTAATGATATTTCAGATCTATCAGTTAACAAAATATGATGCCAAAGGTGCTCTCAGCAAAATGAAATTTTTAAGTTCTGGAGTGAAATCTGATGTCTTCCTTGGCAGTGGCCCCACCACCTCCTCCTTGTTTAGAAGTGAGTCACAAACCACCTCAGTAAAGTGGGAATAAAAGGTGTCACTCCAAGCCACTGAAAAGACCCAAAAGCACTCAGGTGCTGTGAACAAGAACCTCAAAAATAGGTTTTACTGATGTTTGTCACAAAAAAAACCTAAAATTATCTTTGCCTAAGGTGTAAGCAAGACCATTTCTGCTGCAGTTTCAAATGAAGAAATGATAGATTTTACTGTTTGCTGTTCAGTGTCAGCATAATCACTTAGAGGAGAAATATTGAAGTAATAAAACCTCAAGTTCTTACAAATCTTGATAGTTAGAATTGAATTTTACGAAGATCAGCATATTTCAGTAATTTTTAAAAAATCACTGAACTAGTATAATCAGTTAATCTTCCTAACCAATAAGCACATTAATGTCTACATTTCCTGTGTTTCAAATTTTTGTTTTTACCAATATTATAATTAGATATAAAGTAGTACAACTCTGGGGGCTTGTGTGTGTGTATAGAAAGAGTTCCTAAACATGCAGCAGCGTGGTGATGTCTTTGTTGGTTAAAAAAACAAACTAAGAACATTGGTTTGGTCATTCATGTTCATCTTAAAAAACAAAAAGCGTTTACACTTTAATATTGTATCATATAAATAGACATCTATAGCTCTGCATGCATTATTAATACTGCTTTATTGCTTGCTTTATTGGTTTCACTACTGCTTCCCCTCTTGGGAAGTCATGTAAAATACAAAGGCTGCACAAATGCCCACATTGCAAGAGCCACTATATACAGAGCAAATAAGATTGCGCAAGTACAAATATCCACCGGAGCAGCTTCCTGCAATTCATGTAACACAATAACAAACAGTCCACAAACACAGTTCTCCCAGCAACTAATATTATTCCAAGTATTTAATATTTTTTTTAACCTACAACACTTGTGCTGCTATTTGAATATTGAACAAAATTTTATTCCTGTGTTTTCTGACGAGAAAACAGAATTCTTGTTGGGAGGAAACAGAGAACTTTAAATGTGGTTCAGGATAAGTAGCACAGATGCACAGTAGATGCTAAGGAGGGTCTAGAACTGAGTGTGCGTGTGGAAGCAAAGCACTGGGGACAAGATTATTTTCATAAATTAAGCTTGTGTCAGCCACTGACTTGAGGCTTAGCAAAGCTGAGGCCAAAGGAAGGAAGAAAGCCAGTGCTGAAGGAAGAAATCCTGGCCCCAGAAAACCCCTAGATAATCCAGTTGCACATCCACCATTGCTTCTCTGCTGCAGAGGATGCTCCTGGCAGGATGTCCCAGCTGTTTGCCTTTGTTAACCCTTCCCTCTTTTTTTAAAATATAAATGCTTTTTGATGCTCCAGAGTTTCTGTCAGTGTTTAAAAACTTATTATTGGGGTTTGAGTGGTTTTTTTAATAAGTTCACTATGTTGAAAGTTTTTCTGTCTCTCTCCCACTTGCCACATAATTCCCCAGCTGTTCTTTCTGCTTTATTCCCATTGTAACCTTGTGATCATCTGAGCTTTAAAGTTCCCGCACTAAACTTAAATGTGTTTCTTTAAGGAGAGTTAGGAAGCTTTCGGGACCAACTGGTCACAGCAGCCCTTCAGATGCTTGATTTCTGGTAGCTGTTCATTCACCAGGCTGTCATTGGGTTCTCTTCATGCCAATTTTCTACCTCTGTGAGGATCTCTTGCCTCTCTTCTGTGCCCATGGTCCATCTGCTCCAATGTATGGGAGCGTCCCTGGGGCAGTACACAACAAGGATGGGCCATGGGCACAGAAGAGAGGCAAGAGATCCTCACAGAGGTAGAAAATTGGCATGAAGAGAACCCAATGACAGCCTGGTGAATGAACAGCTACCAGAAATCAAGCATCTGAAGGGCTGCTGTGACCAGTTGGTCCCGAAAGCTTCCTAACTCTCCTTAAAGAAACACATTTAAGTTTAGTGCGGGAACTTTAAAGCTCAGATGATCACAAGGTTACAATGGGAATAAAGCAGAAAGAACAGCTGGGGAATTGTGGCTCTCTGCAGGCCCCAAAAGCTGCTCTGTGAGTGCCTTGTCTTCCAAGGAAAACTTCTGACTGCTGCCCTGGCTGGCAGCTGGCACAGCAGCATTTCCTGCTCCAGCCTCCTTGTTTTGGAAGGGTGAACTACTGCCTTCCTCAGGATTTGGACAGGTGGCTCCCTTCCCTGGCAGGTCTTGCAGCATGGAAGGAGTTTTCTGTAATGAAGCAGAAGCAGGGCAGAGCTTTGTAAAGGTCTCGGCGAGGCTGACACCTCGTGCTCAGGAGCAAGGGCTCCGACTCCTCATTCCTCCCCCTGTCAGCATCGATAAGCCTCTCGTACCTGACGGGAGCTTTTATTGCCCTTGACTGCTCTCCATTTACAGAAAGGTTAAATCTTCCCCTCTGCCTGTGCTTTAGAGCAATATGCTATTTAGAAAACAGTGTTTCCATTGAATACAATAAAGGCAGGCACCTCTGGTGTAGTTGTCGGGGCTTTTGGGGTTTCTTTTATTTTATTTTTCTTCCCCTCGGCAATAGGTCACAGAGTAGGTGCAACTTAAACTTTTCATGTTCTGACATACTACAATTACCCCTGCAACAGGGGAGATCCAGCAGGATCAGCACAGTGCAAGTCTGCTGTATTTAATGATATGCCCATCAAAAAGGGGGAAACAAGTTACACCTTTTAAATGATCTAATGGGTGTTTTGGTTTTTATGTTCGCTATTGCCCAGGGGACACTTGTCAGGCAGCAGTGTCAAATGGCTCACTTGCCATCTAGGTGTGAATGGGGTTTGTCTCACTCTTGATTGCAATAGGACAGAAGACTTTGGCATCCCTGGAAGAGGGAAAAATCCTCTGGTGTTCTTCCACAGCTCTTCCTTGGGCATTATCCCAAAACGCCTGGGTTTGGTTATTGGTTGTGAAATGAACTTTTCTAGGTTTTCACAAGCACTATCCATGAGTGGAGCTACTATGCCAGTTAGAGTATTTCTGTTCAGGATGCACTGGTTGTGTGAGCTTTAGCAGTTTGTTGTAGGAAGGGGTGAGGACAGAACTGTTTTAGTAATTTCAAATTACCTCCCAGATGCCGGAATTACACCGCGGCATTTGGATGGCTCTCCCTCCTCTAACAACACCCTGTGTGTGTGTACCTTTACTGCCTTATTCTTTCCTTTTCAGCTCCCTGAAGCCTGTCTGCCCTGCTTCTTTTTCTTCCTGCAGGAAACAGGATCTTCAGAGGGTTTTCTGAAAGCTCTTTGTAATATTAGCGAACATGCACAGGAAAACCCTCAGGTTATGTTCAACTCCTGGTATCCTTCACTTTAGATTTAAGAAATTCCCTTAAACTCTCATTAGTGAAGACCTTCTTATTCCTATAAAAGTTTAAAGAAAATCTTTGTCTCATCAGAGATTTAACACAGCTCCTCAGCATGGCTGGAGAAAGCAGATTCTTTGTGCTTCTCTGTTCGTTCTGGAGCAAAGACAATTGCTACAAAAATGTCTTTATTGATGTGACCCTCCTGTTCCCTCATCACTTTTCGACTTATTACCTTTTCCTCTCTGCTGCTTTCTGCAAATCTTTTAATTGATGGGAGGGGAAAGGAAGGTTTTGATTAAATGCTGATGAATCCAGGCAGGATTATTTCATTTCCCTCTGCACTGTGTGAGCCAGGACTGGCAGAGCACACTCTGTGCTCCTGCTGCTTTCTCACCCCATCTGGCCCCTTTACAACAGGGGCATTTTAGTCATGTATTTTTAAGCAGAGTGGCATAGAAAAAAGAGAATTTAGGTATATCTGTGTGGCAAAGTTTGTTCAACTTATTTCTTTGTGAATTTAAAGCTATTTATGGTTTGCCTTTTTCAAGTTCTCTTTTCCTAAAACTGAGTTGTACTAAAAGTTTGGAGACTTTCTCACACATAAATAAGATAAGAAGACAAGAAACTTATATATCATGATTAAAAGAATGTAAGAGAGTGAGAATTTAACTGTTATTGTTTTGGAAAGTACACAGCTTCCCCTAGAGAAGTTTAGGGGGCCCATTATGCCATGTAGAGGTTCTTGAGTGAATCTTACAATTCAGATTCTACTAAAAAGTAAAATGGGGGAGGGGGGGGGGGAATACTGTTCTGTGTGCCCTTTGTTATTCCTGAGCTGAGAGCTGTCTCCCCTATCATCTCTGGGGCTTGGTAATTCACTCCTGTACCCGACTCCCTTTTTTTTTTAATCTTTCTCCTTGATTTCTATCTTCTTCTATCTTCTTTGTCTTTCCTGGTTTATTTTGGTTTTTTAAATTTTCTTCTGTGTTTTTCCTTTCCTTTCTTTTAATTTCCCATTATTCTTTTCCTCCTCCCTCTCCTAAAATTGTCAATCTAAAACAAGCAAAAAAGCATCCCATACCTTGCTTTAAAAAAATAAAAATAATCCTCTTGGTTTTGTAGAGCTATTGGATGTAGATATGGCTTCAATGAATTTAAACCCAACACACACAAAAAGTAGGGCCCCAGCATTTTTGTGGCTGCTCTGTCTCCTCCAATCCATGGCTGTGACTTATGGGCTGTCTCAGACCACTTTTAACAATTGGGATCTTAAACAGTTCTTGTTTAACACCCATTAAATGAAGTTTCACAGATTATGTGAAATGTAAAAGCTTAAATCTGCCTGAAAAGCCAGCTTTAGCCTGTCTGAATTTGCTACCAAATACCCGAGTATATGGAAACATCATTGGAAACCTCAAACTTGTCATGCTGCTGGAGCTGTAGAAACGTTTTAGCCATGCTGTGGTCAGAATTCAAAACTGTGGTTGTTGAGACGTTCATGATGAAGTTAGTTTTGTGTTTCAATCAAATCATGTTAGTTTAAGCTAAAGAAAGAGGAAAAAAGATCATGGCAGGGTTTTGGGAGAGAGAGGGAAAACTCCTCAGAACACAGAATGCTGGAAGAAATCCCACTAATGAGAAGCACAGGTACGCTGTTCCCAGTGAATTATATATCAAAAAGAACCAGTGCTTTTCACATTGCCTTATAAATAATGGGGTTTATCACGTGTGGGGGCCCATTCACAGATAAATAAATCAGTGCATGGTTGAGGAGCTGGTGCAGAGTTCCCAATGCAGTTTTGCATTATAAAAGTCAACTTTCATTGTGTTTGAAAAGTGACCTTTCTATACAGGCAACAGCAATTTTGATGGCAAAAATCCCCTAAGATGCAACAGACACTAAATGTTGTAACATTGGTAGCACAATCTCCTGCAAATTTATTTGGTTTTGTTGATCCTGGGGTTGTTTTTTTTCCGTTTTGCCTCAAAGTGAAGATGGATTTCTGGCTTTGTGGTTCTTTCTTGTCTTAAAGTTTGTATAGCTTAAGTCTGCTACAACTGTGTTCAAACGTGCCAGTTGTTTTTCAAGCAAATTCCAAAATACTAAAAAAATGACGTTATTTTCTTGGGCTTAGTCACTGGAGGTTAGCTGTTGATAGCTTTTTGTTAGCAACACAGATATTTAGCAGTGTTTATTCTTATGCAATTTCTCTCAATTCCATCAGATTTTATTTATTTTATTTACATAGACCCATTATAAAATTATGCAGAACATTAAAGTTTCTAAGGGCCTTGTTCCCTTAATTAAACAATTAACTTGCCATTTTGGATTTGATCAAGAAATGATTGAACATGACAGACTGTCTCCCCTCTGGAGCACATAACTGTGTCAGGGTCAATCATGTTTCCTTTGGAGTCAGAGGGAAAGGGGCTTTCCCATAAATTAGAACATGCTCCTGATTTACAGTAGTAAATACCATACAAAACTGATTTTGTAATGTTCTTATAAGATTAAAAAAACAAAAAACAATCCATAGACAATTTAATATGTCAGCAAGGTGGTTATTTAAAAATCAAATTACAACGAGCTGAAAAGACCCATCAGCTGAGTGAATTTTTTCAATGACTTAGGGAAATGAGGAAATAGGAACTAAAGTGGAAGAGCCTGGACAGAGGGAGGGAGCTGTAAATCCTTGTGCTTCACCTCAGGATCTCAGATGTGCTTGGCCTTATGTCCTGAAATGTGGCAAGGATGGGGTGGCTGCTGATGTTTTGGAGGCTGTGGAGGAAGGGATTTCCAGGCTGGCTACTGCTCCTAGCCCTGAGCTCATGGGATTTAGTACACCCAGGTGCTTTCCTGTTCCTGAAACCAGGTTTGTCCCCAGGCCAGTGCTGCTCTGCTGGCCTGTGTCCCTGGGCCTGTCAGCAACAGGGAGTCACAGAAAGCAGCATTAAAACCAAGCAATGCAAATTTCCAGGGCATTTAGGAATCTGCCACCTCACACAATTTATGCGGAAAGCAATTGCTAAGCGTCCTGTGGATAATTTGTTTTTTCTTGCTTCAACTTCCTGCTGCTGAAGGCATTGTTGATTTTATTCCCAATTTTATTGTAACTTAACTTTATTATGGCTTTAGACTATTTGCTGGAAATAAACATGTTCCTTATGCACTACTCAGAAATGAATAATTTTTTAATGGTACTTTTACCAGAAGCCCAGGACTCTCTACAGCCACTTCTGCTGTGCTGAAAAGAACACCCATCATATTGGCAGCTGTCCATAAGATGTTTGCAGAAACTGAGTGATTTGCATATTGGAAACTGTTCATTGATACATTGAATAACATTTTATTGTGGACATCTGGTCTGCTAAAAATCTGCCAAAGTTTGTATCAGATAACTGCAGCAATTCAGATTTATAGAAGGAATCTGTTCTGAAAATATGTTAAAATATTGCCCCACTTTCATTTCTAGCTTTTAGACATTACTGTACAAAAGCTGTTCTGGTTAAGAGTCTGAATCTTCCCTGTAGAACAGCTTCTGCTCGTAGGAGCCTTATAAGGAACAAAGGACTTTTTGCATCTCCATTTATTATTTCAGTTATATCCAAAGCAAAACATGAGCCTGTGCTCAAATATGTTAGGGCTAAACATTATAAATAAAAATTAACTTTCCAGCTGAGACAATCTATGGCTGTGCACTCTGTAAAATGGCTAAAGTGAACACATATGTTTGAGCCTCCCTACAACATCTGTAGGTTCTGTAGGAATAATTTAAATTCACTCTCTTTATTTCAAGTACTCATTAGTTTAGACTTGTACGTTTTACATTAGAATAGATTAATGACTCGTTTTGACAATTCATTTTAGGTGAAATTCAGTGGACTGTTCTGTTGTAAAAATAAAAATGTGACTCGACCCAAGACAGAGAAGGCTTACCTTTTTTTCTTTTTTTAAGTTGATGTTTGATGTACTTCTAGTTGAGGCCAGTTTCAGGATGTGTTACTACATCCACGCTGAATTGTGTTTTGACATATCACTGTCAAAGGGCCCAGGGTTTCTGTCAATTGGACTGTATAGAGCAGTAATTAATTCTGTTATAGAAGTGTCAGTGGCTGAGAAATTCCTGAGCTGGAGCTCTGCACTGTCCGTGTTTGACTGGCACCAGTTTCCCTCTAATAATAAGGAGAGGATGTGTGGCTTTTGGAGAGCACAGTGCAAGCTGCACTATTGACAGGGACCAAAAGGCCAAGCCCTGCTTTGATAGACACAAAATAAATGAGTTAGCTTTAATAGGGGTGGAAAAACCCCACTCTTTAAACACGTTTCTGGGAGAGACCCAGCCATAATGAGCGCTAATGCGTCCAGCCTGTGGGCTCACAGTGTGATTCTTTAAATCTGGTTTCTGACAGGAGCCTTTTCTGCCTGAGCCCTTCCAGACCTGCCCTGCCAGTGGACAGGAGCCCTGGTGCAGAGTCAGCCTTGGAATGGTTCTTTCATGGAGCCATGCACAATTTCCTCCTGCAAAACGACCCTTTCCTTGGGGTGGGTGTCATTTGAGCTGGGATTCTCACCTCTTTGCCACCTTATAGTTCTCTGACAATTTGTCACCTTCCCTGATGAAAATGATCCCATTTAACTATAGCATGACTACGTTGGGTAACTGAAGTACAGGTCATGATAGGAATTTCAAAGCCAGTCTGGGTTGTTTTCACTCCATTTTTGTGAAATTTAAAAGGATGGCAGCAGAAACACAAAATGGCCAATGCTCCATGTTTTAAAAACATGTCATTTAATCAGCCCTCAGACAGCAAACATGGCTGAAAGAGTCCTAACTAGAACTGTGCAAACTATTTAAAACAGCGGCCAGACGTGGTGTCAAGTGATTTCATTCCAGGCGTTATTTCAGCTTGAACCTTTCCATGTGTTCTTTAGCAAAGTGTCAGTGGTGTGAAAACTTAGAGCCTATTTCAGGAAAGCCAGCCTGATCTCTGACTCTATGAAAGCCACTGACAAACAAATATTTTCTTTTTTTATTTTTTTTTTCTCTTTTGGTCGACCATTTCTGCCTCCATCATGTTAAATGTTCCTTTGACTCGGGAGTTTTATTGTATGCCAGTAGCAGCATTCTGAGTTTAATTTTTTCTGAATTAACCATCTTTGTGAATATCCCATTGAAAAAGGAATTAAGGTGTGAGGAAAAGAGCTATGGGTTCTTTTTCTGATTTGAAGTTGGTTTTATTTTTTTTTTTTGGTTGGGATTTGTTTTACTTTTTTTGGGAGTGGAGGAGTGCTTTGTTGTTGTTTGTTTTAAAGTTTTTATTGTGTTTTGGGTTCTATGGAATCGTTTTTCTGGTTTTGTTTTTGTTCTTTGGTTGGTTTTGTTTTGGGGCTTTTTTTTTTTGGTTGAGTTTTTCACTTATTTGTGGAGTGTTGCGGGGGTTTTTTTGTTTCTGTTTAAATCAGATTGATTCAAGTCTCACTAGTCAAATGTGCTCTGATAAAATGCCCTTAGCAAGGTAACATTTTCAGTACCATCACATTTTTCTGATCTTAAGAGTGGAATTTCTTTAACTTTAGGCAGAAGAGTGCCTTAATTTGCCTTCTTGATCAGAAATAAGCAGTAGCATTGCATTTTGCTGGATGCAGGTTGATGGTAACTAGGAGAGAAATGCCGTCTTGGTTCCTGAGATACTTCTGGCCTGTGAGGGATGAGGCACAATTGATCTTCTCTTTCAGCAATGGCAAATGTAGGCCTTGGTTTGGGAACAATCAGGACCCTGCTCAGTCTTTGCCCTTTTATTTTACCTCGTACTGAAACATTTGATTAGCACTATGTCACTTGTTGTCCCACTGTTAGAATATTTTTGTGTTCTGCTTTCCTTTCTTCCTCTTCTTTTTCTGGTCCGTAATTTTTTGTCTCTTTTTCAGTGTGGTACTGTAGGCTTTCAGCATCTCATGGTAGTTAAAATATTTACTGTAGAGTTATTTAAGTTTTCCAGCATGACTGAAGACATGTATTTTAATAATCTAGTTTTTCTTGTGCAGCTGGCTGATTTTTCTGCACTTAGCTGTGTGGCAGAGAAATGACTGTGTCATTGCTGTGTTTCAGTCAAGGAGTTCCCAGAAATGAAGAACTACAAACACACTCCTTTGGCACATGTGCAGGAGAATAGAACTCTGTTGTTGCATCCCTGAGCGTGCACAGAGTTTCACCATTGCTGCTTCTTCCTCTCAAGCCCAGGATGGGTGAAAGTGGCTCATGGACAAGGGTTGTTTCTGCCAGAGCACCTCCAAAAGGAGGAGGAAGCAGAAGGGCCTGTGCTCACTTAGGAAGTTGAATAAAACTTGTGAAGTGTGTTAAGAACAGGCTAGCCAGGGCTCACATCCAGCAGCTTTGCAGCCGTGCTTTCATCCAGGACTGCTGGAGGCAGTTCAGTTGAAATAGCTCCTGAAAATACAGACATCTCCCAAACTACTTGTTCAAAATCTGCCTCCAGTAAAATTTACTCCCCACAGCTCCTATTACCTCTTCTATCTGGAGCTGCCTTACGTCCTCCTCGCCTCCAAGACTCTCACTGGGCATCACTGCTGAAGCACCGTGAAGAACAACAGAATGCTGGCTTGTGTGTAAGCCCTGGGGAGCCTGAAGCCTCACAAAGGCACTGTTTACAGCCCATTCATGGGTTCACAACTGGAGCTAAAACCACCTGTCATTTTAATGTAAAATGTGTTTTTGTAGGGTGAAGTTTGTACCCTGGTGTCGGTATATTCCTTAATCTAAACTTGAATCGTTGATCAAGCTGGGGTGAATCAAACAGTGAAATTTACCCTTATAATTTACCCTTTCCTTGGCATTTTGGAGCCTCAAAAGCTGAACAGTGTGGTGAAAATTTAATAGGCTTTTGTATTTGATAACTGCATCAAGCCCCAATGCCAAGGACCCCTCTAAGTAAGGAGAGCAAAGGGTAGAATTTTACAATCAGCATGTGGAAGTGGGCTTTTTCTAACTGTTAATTCTGGAGGGTTTCAGGCTTAATGTAAGACTGCCATAGAGTGGTGAGTTTGTTTATTCTTCACATTAAATTCTACTGCATGCTATGCAAGGGCGGTCGAAAATTTTCCAGCAGTAAGTTTTCCCATCACAAAATAACAATTCATTGAATTACAATATGTGTTGGGACAGGGTTGAATGGTTAAGACATGGCTTTCTGTGCTGCTCTTTTCTCAGAGGAAGTAGCCCTTGAGATCCCCGTGTCAGGTGGCTGTTACAGCAGGCTCTGAGCTCAGCAAGCATTTCCAATCTTCATTCTCCTACTCCCTCTTCCCCCTCCACTGAAATTGTGCTCCCTGTTCACAATATTGCTGAGCTGTCTGTAATGATAAATGATGTGCCTTTCTTTAAATTTCCTTTCTGCTCAGTACTAGATATTGGCCGGCTTGGATGTGTGTTCTGGGTGGATAAATTACTTTGGCAAGTCATAGGGAATTTATGCACATGGCAACAGATGGACTCTGTGTGCTAGAATTTTCCTCTGTTATTCTAATTACGTAACTTGATTTTACCTGAGGCTCATAGTTT
Source organism: Melospiza melodia melodia (assembly GCF_035770615.1). NCBI lineage: Eukaryota > Metazoa > Chordata > Aves > Passeriformes > Passerellidae > Melospiza > Melospiza melodia. The sequence goes on along the minus strand of NC_086211.1, from coordinate 11,740,412 downwards.
CATGAGCAAAGATTGGTTACTGTTTTTTGGGGTTTGGTTTTGTTTTCTTTTGTTTTCCTTTTGGTTTATTTTTTTTTTTCTTTTGGTGTGAAATATGAACCTACACTGAATGAAATTTTGGTCTCAAACCTTGTTATAGGCCAAAGTAAAACTGGGCCATTAGTCTGCTGCACATCACCCTTTAGAGCATCAATCTTTCCACATACATGACTTGTGTTGTCAAGTGGATCTTCAGAGTTCCAGAGAGTAGAGCCTGGGGTTTGTTTCTTGATGAGGGTTACTGGTGTATGGTAAAGATAACTTTGCAGAACATTTGTGAGGAATTCAAAATGTCTGTAACCAGGCTACGCTAGAAATGAAAATGGTGCTGTTCCTAATTTAGAAAGTAGTCTACCTTTGATAGTCAGGAGCTTTCCTTATTTCATCCTGTTGCTCTGCTTTTCTCTGTTTCAAAGGAAAGTGAAAGTAGAGATTCATGTAGAAAAGCAAAATTATTTCAGACCAGAGCACGAGCTGAGGAAGGGATCCAGGCCCCAGGTTCCACTGAACTGCTGACACTTCTGTCTCTGTCCTTGCTTAAACTATGTCCTCAGTTGTGCTTTGGTGACAGCATATTTTCATGCAGATAACTCTAAGAATCCTTTTGGATAAATAAAGCTGCTGCTCTTTCTGTTAGGATTCTGTAGTATTTGGCACCTGCACAAATAATTGAAATAACTTTTGAAGAAACAAACAGATGTTTTGCTTCCAACTTGTTATTGGTTAGGACTTCCAGAAAGCATTACATTTTCTTTTAAATATTGAGAGAATACAGGTAACATATCTGAAGATGGAGAAGGGAATATAGAGTTGGGCTGTTTCTTCATCCAATTGTTTATGTTTTATTCTTGCTGGGCTAAAATGGCTACACCGGAGGTGAGGGCTGAGGGAAGAAAATCCCATTTCCCTAGGGTAATCCTAGGGATGGGTGCATAGCCTGTGGCTGGGGTCTGGCCTGTGGGGGTCCCCAGGGGCAGGCACAGGAGGAGCTCAGGTGGAGTCAGGGACTGATGGCCTCAGTTAAAGGTGGCAGTGCCAGCTTCTCTCAGCTCTTCTCTCAGCACTGGAGCCACCCCAGCAGCAGAGCCCAAAGCTCTGCCCTCAGGGCTCTGACACAAACTCCTCCTGTGACAGTGGCCCTGCGTCACCTTCTGGTGTTGGAGCGTGGCTTAAGGACCTTGGACCCTTGCTCTACAAGCACTTGAAGAAATGCTCTGCTAAACAAAGCCAGCTGAGCACTTCCCTGCATCTACACAAAAGGGCAAAAATTCAATCCACACATTGCAAGTGATAGCAGTTTTCTGCCTTTTTTTTTTTTTTTTTTTTTCATTTCCCCAGTAAATATTCTATTCAAATACAGGGCATTATGCAAACATATTTCTGTCTGAGCAATATTTCTGTTATACCAGGATAGCATGTGCCTGTAGCTCCCCCTCTCCTGAAATCCACAATTGCGACAACACAGTTTTTAATTCAAACAGTAAATCCCCACTCCTATAAATCCTTCCCTGCAGCTCCCCCCTCTCCTGAATAACAGTACTGTAAATAAGTGGCTGGTCTAAAAAAGAGTAGGTGGTGCATAATATTAAAAACAGTAACTTGTTGAGCAGAGCTACTTAAAAAAAGGTCTGAGTGCCACATAATAAAGGTACTATCAGCAAATACCAGACTAGCATCTCAGCTAGCTTTACTGGGCTGTGAGTTATTGCTGTGGTCAATAGATCTCTTTTCTGTAGCATTCTGCTTATGTAGGTGATAAATCTTACAGTCTTATGGGAATAGGGTCAGGCTTCTGCTACTCTGCCCCATTATTTTTCTCCTACATCATTTAGAAAACTGCTGGACTGGACCGTTTTTGGTGCAGTGACTTTTTGTTCAGGTACATGATAAATTTTATTGTGCATATTAAATTTTACCTCACACCACATTTTAATGTCCATCTTGATAGAAGGTGAAACAGAAATAAAATCTTAAGCAAAAGAGCAAATAAACATGAGAAGCAGAAAACAAATGCTATTTTCAATTAATTTTTTTAGATGTAAAGCATGCAAAGAAAAAAAAAAGTTTTGATTTTGGTCATAAGGGTTCTTTTTAAATATTTTTAACTGGAGAATGGATAATCTAATAGTGGCATTCAATCAGAGACACTTTTAGAAATTCTGTAAGCCCTGGGAATATTTTAAGTAATGGGTAGTTTGACATTCTTGGTGTTAGAGAGAGAAGAAAATGAGATGACGTTAGGCCCTGATGGACAAAGCATTTGAATAATTCATGATTTTGGTGCCACCCCTCAGCAGAGCCACCTGCCAGGGATCACAGCTTCTCCCTGGCTCCTGTGTGAGTTCCCTCATCTCCCTGGTGCTGCAGGGATGTGCTCCTGCCCTGTGGGAGCAGGCAGTGGGAAGGGCCAGGCAAGGAGAGCATGGTTTGCTTCTAGCCCTGCTGTGGGTGAGCAGAAAAGACCTTTCTGTTTTGTTGTCCATGTTCAAGCCAGCAGAGCTGAGGTGTGAAGGGCACACGTTGGTGTCACAGACATTTCCAGGTGCCTTTAGCATCTTGTTGGTATCAATAATTCTGAGTTACATGCCTGATGCCACAATAAAACATCACCCTCCGAGGTGCATGAGATCCCTGCAGAATCACCAGGAGACATGGCTGGACAAATGTCTTTATTATTTATTTATTCTTTGGCCACGTGTGCTGCACCAGAATGCTGAGTTGCCTTTATGGGAGCTTGTTTGAGAAAGCAAGGACTGCTTTTATTTTGAACTGCCAAGTCTGAAGAGTATAAAGGAACAGTGTTCAAATGGATTAGAAGGTGCTGGAAAGGGAAAGGAATGATCTGGGTTGTACTGGGATGGCAAGGGTATCAAGTACAAAATGGCAGGGCAAGGAGTGCATGGTTTGCTTGTAGCCCCTGCTGGGGGTAAGCAAAAAAGACCTTTCTGTTTTGTTGTCCATGTTCAAGCAATGGGACAGGACAGCCAGGAGAGCTGTAAATTTTTGCAAGAAAGTGTCAGCCCAGACATTGGGGAAACCACCTAATTTTAAGGATAAAAATGCAATGAAATAGATTACCAGCCAGGAATTCTGTCACTACAAGTCCTACAGGAAAAGAAAATATAAGGAAGAAGTGATGTGCTTGCAGGACCTCTGAATGTCCAATGGAACCCAATTTTATTTGTATGTCCACGATATCCAAAGAAAATGGGATGCCCATTATTTCTTACGGTGTCCATGATTTATGATACAAACCTTTGTTTCTTGAGTACAGTTTATTAATGATGAGAAATTGGTTCAAGCAGCTTTGATGATTCTTCTTCTACTCCCTGTGTTAAACAAATATTTTCCCTTTCTGACTGGATTTCTTCCTCAGAGTTGTTGCTGTTCCCTGGGCCTCTCAGGAAAGTCCTTTGCTGTCCTCTTTAATCGTGCACCCCACAGTGCATTGGTAGTGACTGGCTTGGAGAGGACAAGTACTTCTGCTAGCAGTCCTTTTTGTGGTACCTGGAGTAAACCCTTCAGATGTCTGTAGGGAAGCTCTGTGGATGTACCAACAGATCTTTGATCACATCTTTGTTCATTAATCCCCTGTGCCAGTTTAATTTGTGGGTTAGAGGCAGTCGAGGAGCAGCTGCTCAGCTGTGGGAGAACTTGTCAGCCACTGTTACCATAAAGGAAAGGTAAATATCTGCTCTGCCACTGGATGAACTGGCTGTTAGCTTCACTGAGGAAAAGAAATTCATGAATTTGGTGTTGGGTTTTTATTTTTTGTTTTTAATTTTAGACCTGCTGACTGAAAGTTTTTAGTTTGTTGGGTGTGATGGTGTTCACAGGGGCCCCATGAGGAGGGAAGAGATGAGGATCTGACTCCATATTTCAGAAGGCTTGATTTATTATTTTATGATATATATTACATTAAAACTATACTAAAAGAAGAGAAGAAAAGGTTTCATCAGAAGGCTAGCTAAGCTAAGAATAGAAAGGAATGAATAACAAAGGTTTGTGGCTCAGACAGATAGTCCAAGCCTGCTGACTGTGATTGGCCATTAATTACAAACAACCATGAGACCAATCCCAGATGCACCTGTTGCATTCCACAGCAGCAGATAATCAATGTTTACATTTTGTTCCTGAGGCCTCTCGGCTTCTCAGGAGGAAAAATCATAAGGAAAGGATTTTTCATAGAAGATGTCTGCAACAGTTGGGTATTTAGCTCTTATCTGTAAAACCTTGCTTCACCTAAAGCCCTGTGTGTGGTCTTTATGGAGCATTATTTACTGCAAGTCTTTCCTTTACATGATTGCTGCTTTTTAACCCTTTTTGCCTACCATTGGCATGGAAAGGCACACGCACAAGTGATAAACCCTCATGTAGAAAATGTGCAGCAGTCTTGGGTTTTGGACTTTGCCTGACCGTGTTTAAAAAAAAATTTGTTACTCAGTTTTGCAGAGCACTGACTGCATGAGAGCTGTTCTCTGTGTGCTAATGTGAAATAAAAGTCTTAGCTGTGAAAATAGCTGCCCAACTAGAAAATGAAGAAGTGCACCACACTACTCTAAGCTAGTTTTCATTTATTTTAAAATTGAATAAACAACATACAAAGAACAAAGTTTTCTCGATACACAAAATGATTTTGTATTTTAGGGTCTAATAAAGGCAAGGCCAAACAACAACAGGATTTTCTGTAGTATTGTTAGAAGGTAGAGTAGATCTGATAGGATTATAGGGTGATGAGAATGGGTCTGTGTGATGGTCTCCAGCAGCTTTGGAGATGTCCCACAGCATAAATTGCTTAAATCAGTATCAGAGTGATGGCAGAAGCCATGCTCTGTGCATGAGGGCTGTGCATGCAGGCTCACCTTGTTTCCTTAGAGGATCATCAGGCATTTGCCATACACAGGTGTCATCCCATGTAGTAAGAAATGAAAAGTCCAGGAGTTGACTGCTACTACCCAAAGCTACTCCATCCCACTGGCATCTTTAACCACATGTCAAAAGATGTTCCATTTTACAGCAGTTCTGTTTACTTTGTGGCCCTGAATGAATTTTTGTTTTGCAAAACTCTACTTACGCTGACGCACAGGGCTATGGAAACTGGAGTTGCCATTAAAACTGGAAAGACTGACTAGAAATAAATCACAGCTGTAACAACAAGGCTCACTCACTGTTCAAGCACTGCTATCACTTCATAGAACTGGTCAGTTTTTTCCGTGTGTGCAGCTGCTAGATGGCGTGTTTCAATCAAAACTAAGTTATTAAGCCCCAGTGCAGCAGCAACTGGTGAAAAATATTTGACATGGCTTATGAAAGGTCAGACTAAAATGGTCTAATGATCCCTTTTGGTTTTAATAAGTATGTATCTTTTTTTTTTTCAGAGTTTCTTGTTCCATAAGGGCAGTGCTGCCAGTGAAGGGTCTGGAGCACAAGTTTAATGGGGAGTGGCTGAGCAGGCTGGGGCTCAGAGAGAAAGGAGGCTGGGCGAGACATTATCATTCCCCAAAACTCCCTGAGAGGAGGTGGTAGGTGAGTGTAGGTCTGACTCTTGTACCGAGTAACAAGGGATAGGACAAGAGGAAATGGCCCCAGATTTCCCTGGGGAGGTTTGGATTGGCTATTAGGAAATATTTCCTCACCGAACAGGTTATCAGCCATTGGCACAGGCTACCCAAGTGATGGAATTGACGTCTCTGCAGGGTTTTAAAAGAAGTGTAGATGAGACACAGGTTTGTGGTGGCCTTGGCAGTGCTGGGTGGGCTCATGGCCTTGCAAGGCTTTTCCAACCTGAACAAATCTGTGATTGCTTCCCCAGAAGGCTGTGGGCTGTGAAGGGACGTGGAGACAGGAACATGACAGAGGGGTTGTCTTGCAATTCTGAGATCTGATCCTGTGAAATCAACTGGTAACTTGCTGAAAAAAACAGAGATATACTTTTAGCTCTACCTTCAATAGAGTATAATCACTCCTTAAACATGGACTTAGATTTAGTTCCCTAATGTAGAGTTGATCTTGCCTCTTTCCAACCCAGAACTCTGTCCATGTGCCACTTGTGATGTGAAACTGTCAGAAATGACAAATCCTGGACAATGCCTTGTGTAGGGCACTGCAATGATGAAGGAATGGCCACACTCCTAATGGTGTGCAATTGGAAAAGGATTTCTCTTTGAGCTGCCTCTTACCTTGACTGGCAGAGGAAGTCAAGGCTGTGCCTGGCTGTCCCCAGCCACACACTGGAATGGCACAGGAATGCAGATTCCCCTTGGCTGCCTGAAGGATGTGCCAGACTGAGCCAGAGGCTCTGCCTTTCACTGCACTTCTCCTTGTTTTGGCTTTCCTTTCCTTTGGGAAGGGATTCTCCAGGTTTTGTCATTCTTCCCTGTGCAGGCAGGATTAAAGTGAAGACATAAAAAAAGCTCCTTAAAATTTTTCAAGAACACTGGCAACTGATTCTTAAATTAGATGACATTGCAGTTTATTGTATGCAGGAAAGAACAAACTGTTGAAAAAGATAACGTTAAAAATAATCAGCATTTCAAGTGAAAGAATATCTAAAATTCTCTGAGATTTTGTGCCTGAGAGTATCACCATACCATATAAAGAGTTTCAGATGATTTGCACTGGCAGTTTTGAATCCTGAATGACAGAGCTGACATTCTGATTTCTTTGGTTTTCCTCCACTCAAAAATCCTGACCCAAAATCACATAAACATAAGTTTGTTTTGTTTCATGGAACTGCACAGTATGAAAACAACAATAATCACAAAGTTAGGAAGCATTTGGTTAAATTAACTAGATCTGTTTTGGGTCAGGTATTTCAGCAGTCCTAAGGGTGGGAATGTTGTCAAACACCATCATCCAGCTCCTGGACAATGCAGGGAAGCAGATTGTTTATAACTATAGGTGGCAGTGGAAAAGTACATCCTTAATCACCTGGATTTTAGTGGACATATTGAGAATTTTTCTCAGTATATTTCTTAAAATATTTATAAAGACTGGCCTAATAGTACAATATAAATCATAGATCAATTGCTTATTCTAGTGTCTCTAAATTTATTTTTTTTTAAGTGGGTTATGTAAATATCATAGTCAACAGACAAGTCACATATCAAGCATATCTAAGAATCCAAATTTTCAGTGTCAGGAAATCCTATCAAAAACATTATTTAAGTAAAAATAAAACTAATAATGCTGGTCCTTGGCCTACTTCTATCCCCAGGGCTTCAATTTGGTTATATGTTAAAACTGGCTTCTGAAAGATTCTTATATTCATTTTGACATCTAGTGGAATGAAGAATTGGAAGGTATAAAAGTGGTTTGTTCCTTTTCCAGTGCAAAATTCCATCCACTTCCTTTAAGTAATGAAACTTTGGCTGTTGGTTTTATAGAGTCACATTTAATGGTCTGCTCTCACTTTGGAAAGCAAAGAATACCTGTAACATAAATTTGAGCACTCTTGTTTTCCTTGAGGCTACATTAATTTCTCTAGAGAATGGCTGCAGCTAAATGATGGTCAGATATTGCAAGGATGCTTAGGGGTTTGTTTTTTCGTTCCTGACACTGTCTTGGACTATGGAAATACTCTAAACTGAGTAAATAAGTTAGACCTATAAACCAATAAAATTTATTCTGCTGTTTGAGTGAAAAGACACCAGAATTTTACATTTTGTTTTAGTAATCTTTTGTAGTCTTTGGTCTCATGTGATAGCTTTTAGCCTCTGAAAGCATTCCTAAGAGATTACTGGTCTTGCTCCTCCCCAGTTATGTATAATTTCTTGGGGAGAGATGAAAAGACTCACAAAACATTAGAACAATAACCAAAATGGGTATTATTGTTTTCACTGACCAAACATAAGAAGTGCAAATATGGAACAAGAACCAGAGACCATGAGAATTAGTTTTACATCAAGAGAATTGGAAAAGGCACCATGAGACAAGAGACTTAAGGCAGCAAATACTCAGCTTGGTTCCTTTGTCAGGGGTGGCCTCAGGGAGCATTTTCAGCACGCTGAGGGCAGAAGTTTCTTGCTGCTGTGCTTCGGTTTGATGGCTAGTTGGCTCTACTTGGTTAAAAATGTGCAGTTAAAATGTCTTCTGCAAGTCTATCCAGAAATAATGAGGTGTTTGTGTGCATTAATTATGGATTGAAACACTTTCTCAGACTGGAATGTGTCTTTTTTCTTTGTAGTGTAGCCTGTGGGCTGTGGAGCTCATCTTAGAGCTACAGTGATGAGAAAAACACTTTGCTTTCCTATATGGACACTGTACTTGGTAGTCAGTGGAACTGTTCTGTTTGGGATAACTTTATGTTGATATAACAGGTGGGGTATAGATGTATAGATTTCTGGTTTAGTGGTAAAACAAAAAGACTCAAATGAAACATTTTAACGAATATCTCAGCATGGAAAAATGCAAGGTGGCTTTGTTTTCTTTTAGCCTGCTGATTTCTTTACAGCTATGCTGCAGTTGCAGTAGTGTGGTAGTGTAACAAAATCATTAAAGTTGTATAATCTAATGATTAGGAAAAAAATTCTTAAAGCGTTTTCATATTCCTGATACTTTCCTTTATATATGTGTTTAATATTTCATCAAAAAGAGAAACAAAAAGTTTGTACTACACTTGAAAAAAGAGTAAGGGTTAGCCCTTTTCAATTATCCAGAGTAAAAACTGTGTGTTTCAAGCTCTTTTTGAAGTTGGATCTTTCAAAATCTAATCTTCTAAGTGCTCGTCTCCGTTAATTGGGTAGGTACATAGATAGATACCTGGGCAGTGGCATGAAATATATGAGAGATTATGGAAAGAAGCAAATTGTGGATAAATCAATGAACCTTTGGGGCTTTGAACACTGCAGGTGAAAATCCTGGGTTTTGTCTTTCATTGCCTTCTTTGAATGTTTTGTTTCTTTATCTGTAAGCTACTTGTGTGCAGAAGAAGATCATAACCTTATCATAATTCTGGCATTTTTTCCTACTTATAAATAAAAAACTGAGATTGTTCCTAATGTAGCAGAATCATTTTCCATTGAATTGTAATACAGTACAGCAGAGTGAAAGTCCAACTGATAGCAACAAAGTGTGGTGTTTCAGGTCTCGCACTCTGGGGAATCTGCCTAATGAAAGCAGGACCTCACCTTTCCCATGTTCCAGCTGTCTCCCTGCTTTCTGAGGCTGTGGAAATGCTCAGCTCTCCTCAGCACAGCTGGAAGGTTCCCACCAAGGATGCTCTGCTGTGTCCACTTCACAAACTGGGACAGTTCTCATCAGTGTCTCCCTGCTTGGCGTGGAGGTTTTAGGGAGGGCTGCAGTGTGATGCTGTGCTCCAGCACATGTGCCAGGGAATTCTCTCTGGGGCTGTCTCAAGGTTTGAGTGATATTAGTTTTCAAATTACATAAGCAAAATAGGAGGTCATTTCTGTGCAGGAGATACTGGAACAGCAGGGATTTAGCTCGAGTGAAGATGCAGAATTTTGTGTTTAGTGGGTGTTAAAGTTGGTGTTGTCCCTGCACCAGGCTTTTCTGATATTGTGATAACTGATAGAGTCTCCTTGGAAGAAAAAATCCTGTTCCCTTAAGCTAGGCTGTGTAAGTGCAGCCAAGGTGAGTGTTAAATTGGGGAAAAAATAGGGTTATACCTTTAAGAAATAGTGTTAATATTGTGTTAGACTCCAGATGCTCTTTATCATATAATCGTTATCATAAAAAGTCTTAATGTAAGAGATCCTAATAGAGTCCCACAGTGTCTCAGGAGCAACCTGGGTTGGCCTTTGAATTTAAATTAGAGAATAATTAGATCCAGGAGGAGAAAAAATGATGTAGTGCATTCTGCCTTTTTCTTTTAAGGGAAACACACACACAGTCCCAAAACTATTAAGTAGGCATTGTGAGAACATGGAATACGTTTAACTCTGTGGAATGAAAACTATTTATTTTATCATGCATATCAGTATAAAAGTGCTGCATTGTCCTTAGCTGTTCTCATGCTCTCTTTAGCAGTTAGGTGATGTCAAAAGAGTGATATGGAGAAGGACAGTGTCAGGAAGTAGTAGAAAAAAAAACCAGACAAAGTTCCTGAGTTTGCTTGGGAAAAAATGATAATGCTGCCTACCTCATTTAACATTACAGACAGAATTTGTTAATTTGCAATGGTTCTGATTTTTTTTCCTCAATATTTTATGTTATCTTTGAGACTCTAAGCATGAAATCCTGAATCGCTTGGTGTCAGCGCAAAAACACCTTATCTGTTTTGAGGTTTCCTTACATAATTCCTTACAATACAAAGTTTTTCATTAGTCTTGGACACTGCCATCTGCAAGTGAAGCCCTGCTGACATCTATTGCCTCATCCTGCCCGTCTGACACACCTGCTGCACATGAAGACAGGAATAAGAAGTGAACTGTGACACAAGAAGGGTTTCAGCTCTCTCTTTACATAGACTGGAGCAGGTCTGACATGCTGGAGGTGAACAGTGTCAAATCCAAGTGTGTGCCCTGGCCTAGCCTGTGCTGGTCTGACACAGCTATCCTGGGAGTTCATGTTATTCCTGGATAAGGATCAGTGCTTAGAAGGCTTGATGGGGCACAAAGGATGCTCTGTGAGAGAGTTTTTGCCAGGCCCTATGTCCCAGCAAACTTCCAGTGACCACAGCTGTGCTAAAATCAAAATGCAGCTTGCAGGTCCCTCAGCAGGGCTCACAGTTTATCTGTTTCAGTATTGCTCCTTGGAGAATCTGCTCAGCCTTTCCTGAGGTAGGCAGTTACAGGAGAGAGGCTTAAATATTTATGGCGCCTTAAAGCACAGAAAAATTACTGCCTATATCACCATCTGTATCCTGTTTCAAGGAAGCAAAACTCAGAATTGCAATAGAGTGTGGCACATTTTGTGTGATAATGAGTATTAGGGAAGTTTGTGCTTGAAGTTAGAACACAGGGCTAATGCAGAGGTTGTTACTGCTGTGTTTTGTAAACTTCTCTTTCTCTGTTCTTTTCCAAGTGCTAATACTTTTAGACATTCACTGGCTTTCCTGAAGGTTGGGAAATAGTCAAGTGTAGTCATCTGGAGCTGAAATATTTCCTATTACTTGCCTGTAAGAGATTTATTTGGACATCCTCAGTGTAGTGAGAAAATAGCTTGTGTATGTGCCCTTAAAAAAAGCAGTCCATGGAGAATATACCTATATTTGTATGACAGATAAATAGCTCCATCAGGATGAAGCTGAGCTTAACCTTGTATTATAATGTTTTTCTTATTCAAGCTCTGTTTTAAGCCAAGCAAACTCCTGAAAACGTCTTGAGGATGGAGAAGTTTGTCTCCAGAGGGGTTTTGTGGTTTGGGGATTAGTGTTTGCCTGCAGTGATGGCTGAGTGTGCCCTGTTTGCATTGGGCAGGAGGGTGTGGAAGGCAATGGGTGAGGGGATTCTGTGCAAAGCTGTTCTTGCTGCAGCCTCCTCCTTGTGCTGAATTTACTCCATTTCACAGGGGTTCTTATCAATGTCACAAGGGCCTGTGCCTCTCAAGCTCGTGGGTGCCTTAGGGGCTGGACACAGCTTTCACTTTAAACACATTTCTGTAAAGTGGGAAAAGTCTGGAGCACCACATTTGGCAGTTTTCTCTCATGCTAAAATTTTGTTCCAAATGAAATATGACAACACAACAGTTGCAGTAATTACAGTAATTGACTTCAGAGAGTTCAAGATGATCATGTAATTAGCTGCTTTATGGGAGAGAGATCACCACCATCTCCCTGTTTCCACGCTTCTGTGGTCTTCAAAGGTGTGTTACAGAGGACTGTAAAACAGAGCACTTCTACCTGAGCTCTGAATACAACTCACAAAGGCCGACTTGTGAATTTAGAAACAAAATCAAACCACCATTAAAAAAAAAAAAAACAAAAAAAAAAAAAAAAAAAAAAAAACACCCACATTGCCTTTTTTCCTAGCTAGGAGAAGTTGTCATGTTGGTGCTCTTGCAGAGCCAGAGCATGATGAGAGAGGCTGTAATTGGCAGAGAGATAATTCATTTGAAAACGTCTCTTTTACTAAGGAATTGCAGGTAATTTCAAGAGAATAAATTAGATGCCATAAAGAATCTTTGCTGATGTCTTTTCACACTTTCTGTGGGAGAAGGCGAGGGCAAATAGACTATTGAGAATTTTTATATAAGCTGTGAACAAAACACATAAAGCTCTAATTGTTAGGAAACCACTGTGCTCTAAACGGTTCACATGTAATGGGATCATTTCTATGCAGCTTCAATAGGACGTTCCTCCATTTTCTAGGAAAGAGACTCATGGCATGGCAGAAGGTTTGTGCTTCTTTGTCTACAAAATAATTTTCTAAAGAAAAATGGCAAGACAAGCCTATTTCCATCAGATTTACCCAATTGGTGATGAGTCGCAAAAGGAAAATAGATACCTCTGATTTATGTGACGGTAGTAAATCTCTAATTTTAAAAAGCTAAATAAAGAAAATCTGATTAAATAATATTATTAGAGGTGTGCATAGATTTGGAAGCTTAAGACAGCATGTGATTTTCTTTTTCTGCTTTTGTTAATGACTGAAAGCACAAGATAGACACCTAAAACGAAATGTGGGATAGTGTCAAATCTTTAGTCAAAAATACTTTTCTACTACATAGAAAAAGTCTTCTGACTTATAAATTCTAGTTAAAATCCCTTGGTTGTTTATACACTTTATGTATTAGATTAAGATATGCAGTAAACTTAGAAATTATCTTCATCTTCAGAGGAGTTAAAACTTAACTGAAATAAAGCTGAACAGTTTTATCCAACAGTGAAGTTACCTCTGCTTTGAGCAGGACATTGGATCATGATGACAACTTGAGGGTCCCCACCAGTCTGAGTTACATTATGATTCTCTGGTCAACTTTAGTGTGTTCTTAATTCAGGATGTTATTTTCTGGATTCAGATTTAAGGGTAATAGGCCTTAATCACTTTTGTGATCCACAGTAACTAATCTCATCAACCTGAGTCATCCACTTGCTAGGTAAAATGTGTTCTAATGACCACTTGGAACTTGTTTATGTCCATCATGGAATGAATCTGTGTTTGGAGAGATATTCCTTGTGCTACTGACACTGCTGGTTTTTTTCTTTGATGTGGCCATGGCAAAGAAAATAGGTCTGGAAAGGGAAGCTGGAAATATTCCTTTTTCCAGGTATGAAGGTGATGGGTGTGGCTGCTTTAGCACCCAGGGTAGCTCAGCGCTAAACTCTGTGTCTTGGTGTGCGTGCACACACTGAGAGCTCCCAAACCAGAAAAGCAGGCATCTTCCCAGTGTGCATTAGCAGAGCTCATAAAAAATCCAGGTTCTCATGGATCTGCTTCCTCTTCTGGGAACCACCTTTGCTTTCAGATAATTCAACAGGAACTGGCTCCTGAGTGCCACAGTGTTTAAAGGGCTTGAGGTTGTAGCCTAGTCAAAATTTCTGGATGAAATATGTAGCAGAGAAGATAGCTAAGTAAGAATATCCCCAGCTTGAGAAAAGCTGCCCCTCTGCAGTTAGAAAATTAGAAAATAAATCCTCCTCAAAGTGATAAATGCACTGGAGTATTAAATAGCCTTTGAAGGGGCTCCTCCCCTGCACCCACCAAAAAACGTTTCTTAAGGGAGGGAGGTTGATCTTCTCTTCCATGTTGTTTATTGTTGCAGGATTTTGCTGATGCATTAGCTGTGAATAGCTACAAGTGAATGTTTTTCAGATGGAGTTGCAAATGGAGAACTGTGCATTACAAGAATAGCAAAACAGCATTCTTTGTTCGTCTTAATTCTTTCAATACATTGACAGAGCTATTGCCCAAATGACCTTCTCTTCAAAGTGTTGCAAATGATCTGCAATACAATCAAATTGTTTCTCAACTATCTGAGAGATTGTGTCTGGTTTTTTTTCCTCCTACTTCTCCTGTGGGTACATAACTTAAAGGTTATTATTTTGCCTAGCTGTTTTCCTGAGCTCATTCTTCCTGCGTGTAAAGGACTTGTTTTTATCAGACCATGCTGATCTCAGTTGAGAAAGTGTGTTGCTGTTACGGCATGCTCAACTGCTCCCATGTCAAGTGCAATTTTAAAATTTTATTATAAATCATAGAACCACATAAACACAAATTATTATTTCTTTAACTTCTTTTGCAAGTTATTTTCCTCTGCTATAATTTTATTTAAAAAAAAAAGACCCGTTAAAAAACCATCCAAACAAAAAAAACTGGCTTAAAAATACTATATAATAAATTCCCCTTTTAAAATTGCACTAAAAAAATAAAAATAAAACCCTTGGCAATCTAGACCTTCAAGCTGATCCTGACTGAGTTCCTGGCAGTGTTGCTCAGTGATTTCTGCCTTTAAATCTCGTGGAGGAAGCTTCAGCTGCTGGCAGGATTTTCTGCAGCCTGTGGGCCAGGATCAAGGCCCTCCTAACAAGCTCTGCCTGAGTTGCAGAAACGCTTCAGTGGGTGAGGCTTTGTAGGTAACGTGGCCCTGGTGCAAAAGCTGCTGCAGGCTCTGTAATGAAGTAGTTGTGTCAGAAGCAAGTGTGTATTGATGGTCTAGATAGGATTATGAAGCACCAAAACCAACTCTGTTTAATGGATCCATTTAATCCATTTACTGGATGCTCTAGTGAGATCCCAGGCTCTGAAGCGCTGTGGTGTGATGGTGGTGCTCCAGACAAGAGCTCTGCGATAGAGGAAGTTCCATATATGAAAGGTTTTTATGCTTCAAATTGGCTTACTTCTGTATTGGAATGAAACAAAACATGCCTGAAGTTGTATTAAAAAAAAAACCCCAAACAAACCAAACAAATAAACTCACTCAACAAAAACAAAAGGTACAATCAACACAAATAAAAAATGAAGTCGTGTTTATATATATTAACCTCTTTAAAATATTTGTCTGGATTGTCAATGTTTATAAAGCCCTGCAATACATATTTGTTTTTGTCCTTTAACTCTTCTTCCTATTTTGCTATGCAGCTCATGTGCTCAAGTTTCCCCTTTATTCTGCTCTCATTTCCCAGGATGACCAGAGGAGCCTAATCAACTTGAACTAAACCATTTATTATATCACATTCCCCTATGGAGCTCCTTTCTGAGGGAACACGAGTGATTCCCACACTGGAGCTGGAATATTTGCAGCCCTGTGAATGCAGCACCTTGTGGGAAAGGCATTTTTCATTTTTCAGCGTGCACAGGCCCCACGTGCCCCAGTCAAACCCAGCTTTCAGGGCTGTGCTTTTAGCAGCGCTCACAGCTGGCAGCACAAAACCAGAGCTGCTGTGGCAGGAGGCAGCCTGTGCAAGCCTGGAGAGGATCAGCTTTTCCTTCCTTCCATTTTCTCCTTTCTGAATGGATGAACATGGTAAAGTAGTTATTTCCTGTGGTTACATATTATACACAATTATGCCACTTGTGTGAATTATTATTTTTTTCCCCTAGAAAAGCCTACGCAGCTTGCTTGAGTTTTTGGTTGGTTTGTTTGGGGATTTTTGTTCTTTTTTTTTTCTTTTGTTTTTTTCTACCCCATCATAATGCTGCATGACTGACAGGAGCTCGTCTGCCTTTGAAGAGTTTACAGGTTGCCAAGCTTCACGTTCCTTCAGTCTGGGAAAACAGTTATGTTTGCTATGACAAATATGAGCTGGCAAATATGTTGGTCTTATTCTGTAAGTTTTAGGTGAGCTATGATGTAATTACAAGTTTAGTAGTTTAGAAATTTAGGGATTTTTCTGAAGTCATCACCAAAATTTGGTATCTAGGAGTCAGGGTGAGATTTCTTCTCACAGGCAGCATATGAGGATGTTTTTTTGGTCACAGGAGGAAAGAGCAATCAGGAAATCACCTTGCCCAGGTCAAACCCCAGTTTGACACAGTAAATAACCATCCATCTTGGTCTCTCACTTTACCTCATCTCTGGATCCTGGTCTCAGCTCATTTCTTTAGGTCTTCTCCCAGAAACACAATGGGAACAAACCAGGCAATGGAATAGCTGAAAAAATGTGGCATCACTAAAGTGTCTGTGGCTGTATCTACAGGGATTTAATTGTTCCTTCCACAAAGTCTGAAAGAGGATTTAACCAATCCTTGACATCAGCTGGGTCTAGCAGCCTTAGCCCTTGCAGCATAACAAATGTATGGAACTACATCAAAGACATAACACTTTCCTTTGATTTTGGTTTAGCTATTTCCATTTGAAACAAATGTTCAACACAGAGCACATTGCTGATTGCTGAAACGTGGCGATCCATAATGCAAGTTGTGGGTGAATAACAGCCACAGGAAAGAGGAGTTTTTGTCTCGTTTCATTATGCAGGTGTGAGCATGGACTCAGATTGCCTTTGGAGCAAAAATTATTAGGAAAAAAGCTGTCTCAGCAAAAACACGTAATGGGATTTTGTTGTGGATTTGGTTTTGTCATTAGGTGAAATGTTCCTACCCTTTAGTTTCAGAGATATTCCACTGCTGGCCTTGATATTTGCTGTATGAGTTGTGGCTTGGGTGGCAATGCATTTCCACAAGGAGACAAGGTGATAACTCTTCTGACTGGTTATCGCTTCTTCAAGAATAAATCTTGAGGGATGGATGCGAAAAAATATCACTGGATCAATGGCAATCCAGGCAGAAATGGTTGCCTCTGCAGACAAGGGTGCTTTTCTGTTTTCCTTTGTTATGGCAAACGTGGTTGTTCATATTCACTGTAGATTGTGCAGGGCATGTGAAATGAAATGCAAAAGTAAAATAAGAAAAAGCAAAAGCTGCAATCTAGGAAGTTGAAATTTGAATTATAGTGGCTCATAAAAGCTGCAATAAAGACCATGGCTCTGGTATAAAAACACAGGAAAGAACTGTCTCTTTCATGAAGAGATTTTAATATTGGATCCCAATCCTACAAAGAATTACACCACTCCTAAACTTAATACATACATTATTGGAGTCATCAGAACTCCGGAACTCTGAATTGCAATCTTTATTGCCAGAATACATCTGTGGAGATAAATGCCCTGTTGAAGTTAACTTCAACTCTTTACACTATAAACTGACATTAACAGATCTCGTGTGCACAGTCAAGGCTACGTGGACAAAGGGGCTGGTTTTGCATAAAGCAAAGAGCTGAAATAATCCCAAGTCCTTTTTACTGTCAGTAGTGTCAGTATTTGCCTTTCCAGGCTTGAACTGTTCCATTTTGTTGTTTTGCTCTGGCACCTCATTTTCTTTATCATCAGATTTTATGTAGACAAAACCTCAGCGTTTTTGCAAGCTGCTCAGTTTTGGGGAAGCCTTGGTAATGGAGTCAGCTGCCTGGACTGCAGTTCTTTACTACCAAGCCCAAATGAAAGGCTGCACCCCCAAGATTTCACCATGCAACTCTAAACTGAAAACTCTACCTTACTGGCCTGCTCTTCCACAGGAAAGAAGTGAAATTATTTCTGCTTAATTTCTTCCCCTTTTCGCGCAACTTGATGGCACTTTTGCATTCTTCTGTCTTTTGTTACATTTAAAACAAACAGCAACCAGAAGATCTCCACCTCACTGTGTTTTAACTCCTAGCATTCCATTTTTTTTGAGGTGATAGCAGGTTCCTGTGTTTAGCTTGAGGCTCGTATTTTTCATTAAATTTTACTTAAGCAATACAATGTTCCCTGGCATTGTTTGATGCAGCTTGTGTCTCTAGGCTGTACAGTTATGGTGTCTCTCCTTTCAAAGGTGAATTGAGTGTGTACAGGTATAATTCACATGCTATGAAAATTCTGAAATCCCTTAAATTCCTTCAGCATCTTGCTAATAAAAGCCGCATGTAGGCCTTGATAAAAATCCCTTCCTTATGTACTTTCCATGGACAGGTTGCTGTGAGTGACCACGGGCAGCATCCCTGACATCCTGAGAGGGGAAATGCTCACCTTTGCTCTCTGTCTTGTTCCAGTGCTCTAGAGCCTGGAGTGCCATCAGAGCACAGAGCACGCTTGCAAAGAGAACAGCAGCACATGCAGGCAGAATTGGAATGACTGAGCAAAGCTGAGGGCAGAAACAGATTTGATCTGAAAGTCCCATCTCAGATGTGCTGGGGTTGGAGTTATCACCCAGGTGTGGGGACAGCGAGGGAGGCAGTCCCAGGGGAGGGGAGGTGGCTCAGCAGAGCCATAGGAGTTGTACCTGCTCGAGCCCATACTCAGGCTTTGAGGGCTGCAGGAGAGGAGCCCCAGCCTCATGGCACTGCCCTGGAATTTGGCAATGCAAGCAGCTGTTATCCTGTACCTGACAATGAGAGGATTATGGATCTGACAAGGCTGGGCATATGGGATAAAGTGATCTTATGAGAAACTGATCTGCTTTACTAACAGGGAAGCACTGGTTGCGTTTTTTTTTTTTTTCTCAAGCAGCTGTTGATTTTTTTTGAAATGAGTCTCAATGTAGACTGCAGTCTCCTTCTCAACTCTAAAGAATGTAAAGTCAAAACTCAAGGTGACTGAAACATCTTCAAGTAGCACTTGAGCTATCAATGTGTTGCAGAACATGACTTTTCCTTTTGCCTGTGGATTTTCAGTTTTTCTCCCCTTGCATAAACTTAGTTTGGATGCTGGGAGAGATCATGTAAAAATAAGATGCAGAATGTTCTCTGTATGCTCTGGAGTGTTAGTGCTGACAGGATGAAGTGATCTGTGGGAGCTCTCTTAGAAAACAAGTCTGATCTTGTACCTGGGGTTCTGATCCTGTCTGTGCAGAAAAGGAGAGAATGCTGTGAACACTAATGGAGAAGTTTTCAAGGAAGTCTGGTACTCCAGGGCAATGAAATTGTGAAAATTCAGGCTATTAACAGATGCCTATTTTTTACCTAGTGGGAAAAGGGATAAATTGCATGTTATAAAAATCAGTATAGGAACAACAAAGTATACTAAATTACTTGTCTTAAATTTAGTTGCTTTTAAAGTTTATCTATTTCTTCTTAGATCCCATTGTATAAAAGCCAGTTTTATTATTAGCTCTGCTGACTTCTGCTGGTATTACTTCCATGGATATTTGATTTCCTTTGTAAAGGCCCTCAGAAACAGACTCCAAAGAACAGTTAGTAGCCCTTTATCTAGTAGATGAGGGAGAAATATATTTGTTACATATCCAGCTTTTTTGCTGTTAATTAACAGATCTGTGCACTAAACCCCATGTCCTTTGAGTCCTTGTTTAACAGTCCAGTGGTTAATCTTGCAGTATCTGGCAATTGTTGAGATTCCACCAAAGCACTTCTGAATTGAAAGAGATGTGTTCAGTTTTAAGAGTTATTAGCTATGGTAAGTCAGTCAGCAAAACTGAACTGAATAAAGATTGTTTTAACAGTAACATCCTGGGAGCTGAATCTGTCTCCAAATAAAAAAAAGCACACTCCCCAAAATAATAAAACAACAGTGCAAATCCAACCAGAGGGGTTCCATTGCCAGGACCCTGAGAGCACCAAGAGCCTTTAATGACCCTGAGCAACAGCAACCATCGAGTCTAATATGAGAATACAGAATTACTATGCTAATAGAGACAAAACTATCTCTTATTAAATAATGTGCTGACCTTGAATCAGTGTTATTATTATTGCTTAGATACACTTGCCAGTTTTATCCCCAAGTTCTTCTCCCCAAGTTCCCCTGGAGTGTCCAGCACTTGGCACCAGCGCTGCAAGCAGCAGTGCCCCTGTTTCAGCCATGCATTGAGGTCACGAATGAAACACAGATTGAGCATTGTTTGATACCAACTGTTTCCAGATGTCCTTATTAGCCCAATTATCTGATTTAGCAAATGTAGCTATGGTACTTAATACCACCAAATCTGGCTTTTAAATCCCTGAGGGGGCCAGAAATACCCTCTTGTTATTCCTTCTGCACATTTTCCAGCCATACCTAAAATGGCTTTTGCACATAGAATTGACAAGATTAACTTACAATTAGCTGTCTTGCTAGATTTTGATTGCATCTGTGGGAGAAGAAAAAAATCTTTCAGCTTATGAATGAGTTGGCTATTCATGCTCCTATGCTTGGCATGCCACAGTTCGTAGTGGCTTAGAGTATGATGTTAATGATTCAAACTTCTTTGTTTAGGCTCAACACACCAATGCAGAACACACAGAAACACTAGCACTAAAGGAAAGAATTTCTAGTAGTCTTTTCTATCTTATCAGTACAATAAAAAATCAACAGTAGATCTCATGAATCAGTAGACAGGTAATGTGTTTTCCCTCTCCTTCCTCCCTTTCCTCCCCCAAGACAATCTGATTTTTTAAGTAAAAAGTGTTTTTATTTGGTAAATATTTTTTTTTTATTTTCAACCTGTGAGCTTCCTGAAAATCATTTTATTTAACCCTGAGGATTTTAAACTCCACTGTTTGGGGATTTTTCTCTGGTTCTGCTGAGAATTTAGAGATCCACTCTGAGGGAGGATTATCTGCTATCTGCCTAATACAGATTTTGCTGCTTCTCCTAAAGTATTTAGTGCTGAGGGCTGTTCAGAGCCATCTTATTGAAATAGATGGGCCTCAAGTCCAAAAGAAGTACCTATATTCTTATTTGTTGCTGTCTGTTACACAGCATCACCTTCTTGAATTTGCTAAACAGGAGCGCAGTAAGTGCTAGATGCAGGAATAGGTCTGGGATTGAACAGAAAGCTACCTGGTGCTCAGCTTCCCACTTGGGCTGGAGAATTCATATCCTAAACCTTTGTACAGCTGCAGATCCTTTAGTGGAGATGTTTGGGATGGGGCAGGTACATGGAAGAGCCAGGGAATTGCCCTGAGCTTTAGCAGAGGCTGCTGGCTCTGGGCTGGGGCTGCTCTGCTCCCACCCACCCTGGCTGCTGCACGGTGCTCAGGGCAGTGTGAGCGTCCTTCCCATGCCTGCATGGATTCAAAGCAACGAGCTTTCTATCTCAAAGAGAAAATACTGGTATTTTACAAACTAGGTACTGGAAATTTTGGTGACCTGTTGTTTTATGTTAAAAGCAATCATCTCTTTCCCAGAAGACAGGAGTGCAACTCCCCGTTGGTGTGTCAGATATTTACATTCTCTGTGCTGTAAGAAGGCTGTCTAGAGGGCTTTAAACTTTAAGAGTTGCTTCTTTCCTTTCTGGCTACTAAAGGAAACTTTTCCAGAGATGCTCTGAATGGGACAGGATAGTCAAAATTGGCCTAATAATAGAAATCTGTGGGTTTACATAAAATCTTAAATTTTTGTGTTTATTTTGCCTTGATGCCTTTTTTTTCTGGACTTCCCAACTTTTTCTTTGCTCTCCAATATGTGTTTCTGTTTTTGTCTTGAACTTTAACTATTCTTGAACTTTAACTAGTCTTGAAAACTCAGTAACTGCTTCACGAACAGCGAAACCTTCCCCTTCCTCCATCAAATCCAAAACCTTTTGGATGCCCAAATCCTTCTTTAACAACTCTGAACACAAGCATACCTCTCCCGTTTGAGGTAAATATTTCAAAGCTTAAGGTAAATTACTATTAATTTAAGGTCAATATTTCCAAAGTTATCACTCTTGAGCTTCTATTTATTTATTTGTTTTTATCAAGACTTTAATAGTTAAAATACTGTTGAGCACTTAAGGGGAAAGAAAAACACTAGAGAGTCTCAAGGCTTGGGTATTGTCTTGAGCTAATGATTTCTCTAGCTGAAAAAATGTGATTTCTTTAATACTCTGCTATTTTATTGGATGAAGGGAGATTTGATATTTCCTGGAACACAAGGAGAGAGTCTTTTCTAAGGGAGTATTAATGTGAGAATGCAATGCTGCCTCTCAAATGAAGGGGGAAAAAAGGAAGGTACTGCTGATTAGATGTGGCCACAGAAATGTTCCATGTGTCATTAGGACCCCTGGGAATACTGACCCCTTTAATCCTCACCTACCTCAGCTACAATTCCTAGAGAAGAACTTCTCTTAGGCTTGTGATACAGTGAGGACAAACAGATGTCAGGAGAACAGAGATTTGACACTTTTTAAAAGTGTTTGGTGTCTGTAATATCTGTCCTTATTCTGTGCCACCAATGGAAAGGGGTAAATGAAATTTGAATCTAGAAGGAAATGATCTCTGGTAGTACAATTCTTCATTACATCAGGGTTCAGTATTCTAAGAATATTTACTTTCCCTTACTGGCTTATTCCTTATTGTTTGGTTGGTTTGTTATTTTCCCTGTCTTGGAGTGGATTAGCACAGCTTGGGCTACACAGAGGTGGTGTGAAGACAAAGCAGAACAAAGCCAGAAATCTCTTTCTCTGAGGAACAGAAACCCTCCCACAATTGATGCAGCTGTTAAAGTGCTTTTCCTTCTCTAATCTTTCTGACATCTGGAGTTGCTGAATCCAAGCAAGATATAACACTTCTTCAACAGTTCTTTTCAATGGAGTCTGTAAATAGATAAGATTTAATTCAGCTAATGGAGGAAAAAAATAAAAAAGGTGAGGACAGTAGTTTGAGTAGACACTGCCAGCACTGCTTGCTGTTTTTTCTTTATCCCTCCCTTAGCAAATGCTATTACTGTAAGAAGCAGAGCTGATAGATTTAGTTTCTTTGCTGTTGCAGTTTAGGAAAGTTCAAGAAGTCACCCATCAGATTCTGGGGGCCTCACAGGCAAAGGAATTTCAATTTCAAACTACAAGAGACAGAGGTCTTGAAACAAAAGATCATCAAACACTGATAACTCCTGACTGCTGCTGGAGCTGGGGAGTGGGTAGGAAACTCTGTCTCTCTTTAAGGGGCAGAGAGTGTAACAGAGAATCTTGCACTCAATCCTTTGGGACAGTATAAGGGTGTGACCAGGCAAGTCAGATGTGAAGAAATACATTATTTAAGGCCACTGGAAAAAAAAGAAAAAAAAAAAAAACAAAAAACCAAAACAACAACAACAACAACCAAAAAAAAAAAAAAAAAAAAAAAAAACAAAAAAAAAAAACAAAAACCCACCAAAAAAACAGCATGTGC
Source organism: Melospiza melodia melodia (assembly GCF_035770615.1). NCBI lineage: Eukaryota > Metazoa > Chordata > Aves > Passeriformes > Passerellidae > Melospiza > Melospiza melodia. Next base: position 11,717,417 of record NC_086211.1, on the reverse strand, counting down.
ATGCTCAGGAACCAAATCCCATTTCCCATTTCCAAAGCACCTCAGAAAGGAGCTTGTCCTGGTGATTCCTGCTGTGGTGAGAGTGTGGGGGGTGATGTTCACTGGTAACTGCAGTGTGTGCAGGGGGGCACTCAGGTGTTGTTAAATGTGTGCATATCACCACAGACATGGCATGCACACACTTCATTGTTAAACTGCACAGAAGCGATATTCAGCGGAACAAAAATCTGAATTTTCACCTTTGAAAGCTATTGCAAATTTCACCTTAATTACCCAACAAATTTTGCCTTCCCTAAAGTGCAGTTAGGTGTATTTTTCAGCAAATAAACTATTTGTCACAAAAATTGTGAAACTTTCCTGAAGAGTGACCTTTAAATCTTGTTGTGTTGCTGCTTTCCCAGACAGGCTTTCTCAGCCTGCAGATTTACTTTGCAGATTTGTTTGTAGATTTAGTAGATGCGCTGTGCTCCCAGTTGTATGATGCTGCATTTGGCTGTATTAAAATGCATTTTTTAGGTTGCAAGTGATTCACGTCTCTCTGCAAGAGTAAAAGTAACCTGCCTCTGCTATTTACTACTCCACAAAGATTTGCAGCAGAAAAAAAATTGTACCAGCAAAAAATTCATAATGTGGTCTTACTGTGGACAAAAATCCACAATAATGTGGGACCATGCTCTTGCTTTGACTTAAGACTCAAAAGAGATCAGTTCTCATTTCTTCTTGTTAACATCTACATCTTGAATCCAAGTCTTGTTTGTATTTTACAGAGAAGTTCTTAATGAAAAGTAGAATTAAAAGCCAAGGTATCAATGTGGCTGCCCCTATAACTGATCCAAATTTTCTTTAATAAGCAGATTAAGTAAATAATGGACTTGCAACAGCATCTACACTGTATGAAAGTGCTGCTGTGTGTTTCTTTTTTGTTTGATAGTGTCCAGTATAACATTAAATGCCTTGTCTACTGCCAACCAGTGAAGCCAGTGATGTCTGGTTCTCCAGGTAATACTTAATAAGAATGCATTTCAAAGCAATCTTTAAATACTCTTGGCAATCACAGAATCTTTTAACATTAATGCTAGCAAAAAACAAAAACCAAACAAAAACCCAAAACCAAGCCCAAACAACCCCCAAAAAAATCTCAAAGAGGCAAGATTATGAGCATTGCTAATTCCAAAACCTGTGTAGCTATTCCTGCAAGTCATTGGTGTGTATTCTCAAGGGTTGTCAATACAGAAAAGAGCTTGATTTAGAAAGTGGTCCCTACTACTTTTCTTTTGACAGAAGGTCTGCTCTATGTTTTACAGACAGCCATAAAAGACTCCTGTTTTTTTATTGCAGCTTGGCAGTTATGCCAAAAGGCCCTACAAACCCCTCAGATTTCTTTTATCCAAATTTGATTTTGTGGAGAATTAATTCTCTCTGATGCTGGCCCTCTTGGTGGGTGGGGCAGGAGGTGGAGTTGGTATTTCTCAAAAAAATTAAATCATTTTTAGCTGGCAGCAGGGTGGATTCCTGCAGGGAGAAGGTTGGGACAGATCTGGGCAGACAGAACTCCCAGAACTGCACAGGCAGGGTGACTTTTGAACAGAGAAGAAAACAAACCTGTACATTTGAGGCTTTCCTGGACATGGAAAGAACCTCACAGCATTTAGCTCAAAGAGCTACTGGGAGCCTCCAGGGAGAAAGAGTTAACAAAAGGACTGGCCCTGTAGGGTTATCATGGGCTCTTGGTGGCTTTGTATGCAATTTGTTTTAACCTGTTTCCCCCAGTACATCTGAGCTCTCTGTATTTTAAGTCATTACTGACTTAAAATAAGTCAGTAGTTAGTGGTCTTGCAAAGCCTGCTGTAGTATAAACCCATTCTTGGTGTGTTTGCTTTAAGCAGAAAAATAATAAATAAGTAAAGGAAGCTTAATATCCACACTCCAAGTGATTTAGGATGGTATTGTATTGTGTGACATGTTTATATGATAATATGTGAACACCTGTGTCTGCAAGATACACTGAGAATTAATGGCACCTTGCACTGAAAGATGACTTGGAAGAATTTATTGCATTTTCTTCACGAGGTGAGTGCTTTGGAAGAGCAAAGTGCGTTGATCACTAGGAATATGTGAGAAGTGTCAGATCTGAGGATCTCAGGACAGAAATTACAGTAGCAGTTTCAACAGGTGTGTGGGATCCTGTGAAAGCCAGTGGGATGGGATCAACAGGAATGCCCAGTAGATGGGATCAGTAGGAATGCCCAGTGGATGGGATCAGCAGCAATGCCCAGAGGATGGGATCAGCAGGAATGCTCAGTGGGTGGGATCAGCAGGAATGCCCAGTGGATGGGATCAGCAGGAATGCCCAGTGACTGGGATCAGCAGGAATGCTCAGTGGGTGGGATCAGCAGCAATGCTCAGTGGGTGGGATCAGCAGGAATGCTCAATGGGTGGGATCAGCAGCAATGCTCAATGGGTGGGATCAGCAGCAATGCTCAGTGGATGGGATCAGCAGGAATGCTCAGTGGGTGGGATCAGCAGCAATGCTCAGTGGGTGGGATCAGCAGGAATGCTCAATGGGTGGGATCAGCAGCAATGCTCAATGGGTGGGATCAGCAGCAATGCTCAGTGGATGGGATCAGCAGGAATGCTCAGTGGGTGGGATCAGCAGGAATGCTCTGTGGGTGGGATCAGCAGCAATGCTCAATGGGTGGGATCAGCAGCAATGCTCAATGGGTGGGATCAGCAGCAATGCTCAATGGGTGGGATCAGCAGCAATGCTCAATGGGTGGGATCAGCAGCAATGCTCAGTGGGTGGGATCAGCAGCAATGCTCAGTGGGTGGGATCAGCAGCAATGCTCAGTGGGTGGGATCAGCAGGAATGCTCAGTGGATGGGATCAGCAGCAATGCTCAGTGGATGGGATCAGCAGGAATGCTCAGTGGATGGGATCAGCAGGAATGCTCAGTGGATGGGATCAGTAGCAATGCTCAGTGGATGGGATCAGCAGGAATGCTCAATGGGTGGGATCAGCAGCAATGCTCAATGGGTGGGATCAGTAGCAATGCTCAGTGGGTGGGATCAGCAGGAATGCTCAGTGGGTGAGGATGCTCCTTCAGTTCGCACTGTCTGTGGTCCATGGATATGCACCCATCATCCTGCAGACACACAGCAGTTAGCGTGTCCCACATGCCCCAACACACACACACAGCAGCTGCTTTGCTTTTCACCAAGTGTGGGGCTGTGCCTGCTGAGGACACTGTGCCACAGCAGCAGGGACACTCCCCGCAGCACACTTGGCAGCTGCTGTGAGGCAGCCAAAATAGGCTGGGCTTAGCTCTGGGATAATCTGGATCTACAGCTCCCAAAATGAGGTGAGCTTGAGTACAGCCAGCAAGGCTGCAGGGAGCTTGGAAATATTTCCACTGTATTGTAAGCATGGAAATAGGTGGTACTCCAAAGCAAAGAGATTTTATATCCTAGTTATCAGTAGATTTCCCCAAAACTTCACATAGGGCAAAATATTCCAGAGCTTTAATCAAGTGGCTGGGTTTGTTTGGATTAAAAACCTTTCAGCTCTGTTTTCTCACAGCTCCCATGTTTGTGTGATTGCTTCAATTTGCATTTATGGGTCTAACACATTGAAGTATCAGCACTCAGATCTAAAATCAGCAGTGCTAACACTATGCACTAGAAATTTTTATTTAATGAAAATACTGATTTTTAAAAATAGATATAGACAGTGAAATAATGAGAGAATCCCAAGGAGCAAACAGGCCACTTAATTTTTTAAAATCTTTCTCTGCCACCGGCACCTACGGGACCCATTGCAATAATTATATTCTTTATAAATTTATTGCTTTTGCCTTTAGGCTGGAGAGAAAAATAAGCCCCCAACCTTGTGTGGCTGTACTGAAGATAGCAGCAGCGTTCATTGCTACAATGTTTTTTGTGGTGTTTTGTAAATTTGTCTAAAGGACTGATAATCAGGGGAGAAATAAGGCCCTTTTCCAAACTCGTTTGAGTCAGAAAGGAATATTTGGTGTGATTTTCCTGGAGATGCATCATTGTCCCCTTCTCTTTCACTGCAGTGATAACTGCAAGGCGTGTGCAGGGTGGTGCAGCTGGGATGTGGAAGTGGGGTAGAGGAGTTTTCATTTTAGCTGAGCATCAGAATGGAGCAAACACTGCTTGGGGCAATGCTGAATGTCCAAGCAGAGGCCACAGGGAAGCATCTCTGACCCAGAAACGCTGGCAGGGATGTGAGGAGGGTGAGCTGCAGGAGGAACGTTCCAGCACTGCTCCCCTCGCTCACAGAGGGAATCATCATGAACAAAAAGCACCATCAGTGCAAACGGGGACCAAGATTTGTTTTGTCTGTCTAACTCAGCCAAAAACCAAGTCTTGGTCATCTTGGTTGTCTCAAGTCCTATCCAACAGCTTTTGAGATGACTGAGTTTATACCACTGCAGTTAATATTCTCTCCTATTATTTTTTTCTCACCTGACTTCAGGTAATAGTAGCCAATTTCTTGTGTACAGAGACAACTTCTATTTCAGGGAATGCTGCTTCTCCCTCACGTGAGACTCCCCTGGTCTCATCTCAATATTACGTTTTTTAGGCCAGTCAGACTGAAGTTGGAATATATGAGAGTTTTCCTCATCTGAATTGTGACTGGGCATGGATGGAATAGAATATTTATTTGTGTTAAATCTGTATATTTCGTATCATTTGAAATGAGTTTGTATGGAACGGCAATGTTTTAGTACTTAGGTGATAAACTTTTGAAAAGTGACAATCCATTCACTTGTGCACCAGCTATAATGTGATGTATTGCACAGGCCAGTCCCCTCCAATACAGAGAATTTTTAGTGAAGAGGTTTTCTAGTCCTTGAGGCACATCAAGTGTTTGTTTTCTAGTGCTTTAAAGCATTGTATGTGAACATATTACAAAAGAAACATCAGATATTGTGGGTTTTAAACCCTCTGGTTCTACTCCATCAAATGAAATATACACTTTTTTGAGTGTTTTATTAAAAAAAAAAAAAAAAGAAAAAATAAAGCAAACACATAGAACACCCAAACCCCAGTGAATTTCAGATGAATTGTCTGGGTGTCCAGATTCAGGTCTCTGTGCCAACAGAAGGACTTTTTTTGTTTATTATTTCTCCATGCATGTTGCAATTAGCCACCTACACCAAAGTGGTCATGGGATAAAGGATTGTTCCCTTACCACGAAATCTCCTGCAAAGGCCAAGTTTGGGAGGAAGATCCAGCTGGAATTAGGCTATTGCTAGATCAATTTTCCTCACCCTTTTTGCCTTAGAACCTGGGGAAAGCTGCTGCCCTTGTCTCAGGGAGAATTTTTGTTACAGGTGCCTGATCTCAGAACTGCTGGGACAGGGAATGCAAAATGTTTGGTTTTGGTTTTGATATCAAAAAACCCCAGGAATGATGGAGAGATCAGGGAAATAGGTGGTGCCTGGAGCTTTGGAGTGTGTGGAATGCTCTGTTGGCGAGCACTGTTAAGTTAAAAATTGAGGAAAAGTCACAAGGATTTGCCAGCTATAACCAGTAGGAAATATCCCACCAAGTTAAAATAACAGAAAAAGTTATTTGTTCTAAGTTTATAGAGATGAAAGTCTTAGCTTATGATTAGGACTTGGTAGTAAAAGCAGGTGTATAAGGCAGTTGATAATGTTGGTAATGTGGAGTAATATTTGCAGTAGGAATCAGGGGATTTTGGTACTTAGTTCTGCCATTGATTCACTCTGTCAGACTTTGTCAGCACGGTGTTCTTCATTTCTATGGTGATAAAAGATGGCTGATAAATGTGCTCCTAAAGATCCAGTGGATATTTAAAGATTTTGGGACTGTAAAATTTGCAGATGATCAGAGTGGTATGATCATTTGCAGCGATATTTTAAATTTTTTCTCTTCATAAGGAATATTGCTTCTTATTCTTCTTTTGAAAGTTAATTAATTAGGAATAAATGTTTCATGATACACCCACAGGAGATATTTATTTACTTCTCAAGGTTTCATTAAACTCCAAACTGTTATGTCTTCTGTGCTGATGAGACAGCTTGTCTCATTCATGGTCAACCACTAAATCATTCATGTCCACCCTTATGTTTATGTAACACCACTGCACACAGGGCTGGAGTTGGAGTCCTAAAGCAGCTCTCCAGTAACTTTTGGATGAGTTGCTCTTGGGCTATTTCAAGGGTTGGTATAAATTATTGGGATTAACAGAGGCAGCAGCAGGAGCATGGACCCAGCACGTGTTCCACGGGTTGGGGTTGCCAGCCTGCCCTTGTAGGTGCAGGGGCCCATGGCCTTAAACCTTGTCCTGAAACAGCTTCAAATGTTTCACTTAAAGGGAAAACCTAGAAATTGTGTGAAGGCTGTGGAGAGGAGGAGCAATAAAGATCTGCTCTTGGGCTCAGCCTGGATAGGCAGGCAGGAGCGCCCAGGATGAGAGAGGCTGGGTCTGTGGGCAGAATGTTAAACTGGGGCTGAGACACAGGTTCCTCCCTGGCAGGAACAGGGTTAAACTGGGGTTCAGACACTCAGGTTCCTCTCCTGGAGCGCTGGCAGTGCAGGCAGCTCGTGCTCTGTGCTTGGGGGGCCTCTGCAAAGCTGAGATAATGAAATTCATCTGCACTCACCCAAGGCTGGCATGGTCTGGGAGGGGGCTGAGCTCCCTCAGAGAAAAGCTGCTGTTCTCTGTGCCTCCCTAAGTGCCACACATCTCTATAAACTTAGAATGAATAACCTTTTCTATTATTTAAACTGGGTGGGATATTTACTATTGGACATAGCTGGCAAATCCTTGTGCTTTTTCCTCAATTTTTAACTTAACAGTGCTCACCAACAGAGCATTCCACACGCTCCAAAGCTCCGGGCACCACCCATTTCCCTGGTCTCTCCATCATTTCTGTGTTTTTTTATACCAAAACCACATGAGCATTTTGCATTCCCTGTCCCAGCACTTCTGAGATCAGGCACCTGTAACAGAAGTTTTCCTGAGACAAGGGCAGCAGTTTTCCCCAGTTTCCAAGACAAAAAGAGGACCACAGTTGATCTGGCAATAGCCTAATTCCAGCTGATGTTCCTCCCAAACTTGGCATTTGCAGGAGATTTTATGGTAAGGGAACAATCCTTTATCCCATGATCACTTTGGTGTAGGTGGGTAATTGCAATTCCCACATTCCAGAATGGTTACATGGTGTTACCCACCCCATATGCTTGGCACTTTGGACCACTAATACATCACAATCTTATGGGATAGAAGGGAGTATCCCCGGGTTTCTTTTTTCTTGAGGACAGAGATTTTGATTAAATTTATCCTTCTCTTCAGGGTTAGCACTTTTCCTTATATATATTTCAAGGTAGAAAAATTGCTCACTTGACAGCTGTGGATAAAACATGAAATTTTAGATAATGTTTTAAATTCATCAGAGACAAACCTGCTTCAAGGTAATTTATAAATTAAACTAAATTAAAATATTGTCTGGTGGCAGCTACCTGTAATTAGAAAACTTTCTTGAAGAGGAAAGAGATGGCTGGTATACAAATGATTTTGCAGCTAAATATAGGACTGGTTAGGGATTGGGTGATATTGGGTGAATCACGTGTTGAATGAGCTTTTCTTCATTTTGTATTTAAGTTTTATCCTGCTCACCAGCTTGACCAATTTCAAGATTGCTATGTAAAAGTAACGGGAGAGAGTCAGATTCAGAGAGTTTGCAGTTTCTTTGGTGTGAATTTGATTTCAAAACTCTGTCTTCTCCCATGTCTTTTTCTCTCTCTGTCATGGGATCACAGATTGGTTTGGGTTGGAAGGGATCTTAAAGGCTATCCCACCCCCTGCCATGGCAGGGACACCGTCACCATCCCAGGTTGCTCCAAGCCCCAGTGTCCAAACCAATCTCTTCAGGGCTGCCCTCAATACTTTCTTTGCTTTTTATCTGCCTTTTTGATGCCTCCAGGCAGGAAAATTCATCCTTTGAGAGAAGTGGGATTTTTTTAAATTTTGGGAAACATTGTTTCAGATGCACTTTATTTTTTCTTTCCTTGGATTTGATCCCTATGGTTCCATCGGCTTCCAGTGTATTTAATTCAGTGCAGAGCATTCCTCTCTCCCTTCTTGCCTTTCACCTGCCCTGCCAGTTGCTTTCTTTTGAGCAGTTCCTCACCTCTCACAGGCTGCAGAGGCCATGCCTTTAGCAATGGGCAGGGAGGAGAGGTCGCTGGAAACGTTTGGTTTTTGTCACAAGCCCTGTATCTGCATTGGGGCTCCTGAACAAGGGCTGTGCTGTCAAGCAAAGGCCACTGCCTTTCCCAGTTTTACACTTCTGATAAAAATTCTGAGCACTGAGACATCATTCATTCAAGCACATAAATCAGAAAAGAAAAGAAACAAAATTATCCTTTGCAAGTAGCAGTGTGCTGTAACATGCCTCTAACAGATTGCGCCTTTATTCAATTTCTCTGTAAGGGGCCATGTGTCAAAAGGCTTTTTCCCTAGACCTGCTGGAATGTTAAATGGAAGGATACCAGATTTCCTTCACCTTTTACCTTGAAGCAGCAAACATTGTTGCTGGGAGGTGACATCAGTCAAAAACTGTGCCAAATCCAGGTATGGCAGGCTCCAGGGCAGCCTGTGCTCAGTGGGTTTCTAATTCTGACCTGTAATTGCAGTCATTTTCAGAAACTCAGTGCTGTCCAGCTGAGTTTCCCTTAGTCCACAGAAGTGTAGAGCTAAAGCTGCTGTGGTCTTGCAGCTGAAGGACATGAGAAGTAAATATCCATCCTGGGAAAGTAAGGATTTGTAGCATTTGGGTAGTTTTCAAGTGGGAAGGGCAGCATTACTCCATGGTTTATAGGACATACACCAGCTCATGTGTCCTATGCTCATTAAGTGACTTAGTGACGATCCATCATCTTCTCACTAAAACCATTTTGCAAGATTGCAGTAGTTTTAAAGGAGACAAACGCTGTGGAAAGCAAGTTATTGGGTTTTTCAATTTTAAAAGGAAATATTACATGGGTTTCAAAAGTAAAAATGAAGGTAATGATGACATTAAACTCAAAAAAGACATGAAAGTAAAACCCCTCTCCCTGTGTGATTGAAAGATATATCATCTCCCTGAAGTTTTTCGGGTTTTTATTTCAGAAAGTCAATATTTTAGCAGAAATTATTCCAATAAACCAGTTACTTTCTGTTATGTGTGGTATCTGGACTGACATCACAGGTAAAAGAACTGTCTGGTGCAAACACCAGAGATTGAGCATTTCTTTGTTTTTGCAGCACAGCCCTGAGCTGTCAGTGTGTTTTTTGTATTTACCTTAATAAAAAGTCTTTATTTCATCATCTCAACAGTTTTGGACTCAGAAAACAGAGCTTTGCCTACTGTGTTGAATGGAGGGCCTGGAGGACAAACGATCCTGCTGTATTTAATATACAGCCATCAATAACTCCATGAGTTAGCTGCAGACTACAGGGGCAGCTTGATGATGGTGAGGGAGACAACAGGAATCAGTGTGTGATGGTGTCTGTGTTGCTCTTGTATGATGCTCTGGGAGAGTATTAATGAAGATAATAATTTGTTCTTTATGTACTGGAGTGAGGTGTGAGGGGATACCTGGACCATGTAGCTTTTTTCCAGAGGTATTTGCAGGGACATCACCCTCAGGAAGCAATCTGAGTGCTGGGGGCTTGTAAGCTGCCTTTGGGACAGGAGAGAGGGCTGCTGGAGGCCAGGCTTGTGGTGCTGGTGGTACCCAGGTGGATGCCTCTGTGTGGTTTTGCTGGGGCAGGGGATGGAGGTCACTGCCTGGTGCTGCTGGGGTTTGGTTCCCAGCACAGGCAGCAATGGTTGCATTTGGCTTGCTAGTAGTGCAGAAGGTCCAGAATAAGGCTATAAAATGCTTTTTTTCTTTTTTTCTTTTTTTTTTTTTTTTTCTTCCATGTTCCTTGATTCCTTATCTTCTTTAGTGTGAAGGTTTGGGGCTTAAAGGGAGGAAAAGTGATCACAGACATGAAAGTCAGCTCTAGTGAGAGAGGAAGTGATAACACCCCATACTCTGCTGTATTGCTGTGTATCATGCAGTCAGTTCCTCAGGGTTTTTATCTCTCCTTTGGATTAAGAGGCTCTGAGGCACAAGGTGGTATTTGCTGCTGCATAGAGAGGTGTCTATGGTGTGTTGGGTAAAGGAGAAACTGAAGAGGGAGCAGGCACATGTCAGCTTGCCCTCCTGCAGGTGATACAGATTAAAAAGGAGGCAAAACTCAAGACCAGGAGCATCAGCTGTGCAACCCCTAGGGGCTGCAGGCAGCTCAGGGAACTCATTAATGTCCTTGCACCAGTTAGAGCTGGGTCAGACATTTGCCATCACACTGGTGAAGATGCTGTCCTCGCTTATCAGCAGGCAATGTGCAGATCTGGGGAATGCAGAGCCAGGGAGCCACCACGACATATCAGAGCAGATCCTGCCAGCAGGGACAAACCATCCCACTGGAAATGGGCCCTGGCAGCTCTTGGCAAGTCAAAACAAGCAAACAGAGCTGGCTTTGGAAGGAAGGGCTTGTCTGGATTAAGGGCTCTGACTGCTCTCCGTAATCCAAGTGTTTAAAACAAATGTTGAGAGTTGTGGACGTGTTTGCAGCTGCTGGGAACGGGTTATTGACAACTTGTGGATTTAGGAAACATTATTTTGGTGGCTTGCTGCTGAAGGTTAAGTAGGGGCAGGACAAAGGTCTGACCAGGCATCTGTAGGTAATATAGATTTTAGGTAAATTTCTGAGGCTGTCATCAGAGGCTGCTCCCTCCCAGTATGACCAGCATGACTCCCCAACAGCCTGGGCTTTCCTTTATGTTGCAAGGGAAGGTTTAAGCTGCTTGGTTGTCTTGTTCATCTGTGCTAGAGAGAGCTGGACTGTCCACCCACTGCACAAACAGGAGAAAACAGGTCCCCTTTCACTCACAGATCATATTTGTCTGACAGTTTCTTGTGCCTTTCAGTCATTTTTAATTTATACACTGTCTTTGCCCAGACTGCAGGTTTTGATTCATTGTATAGGGAATTACTGCAAGCTGGTTTTTCAGTTTTCCTTCTAATACCTACACAAAACTCAATTAAAACTAATACCAATTAGCTGTGAATGACTTTTGAGAACCCTATTAAACAAAAAATATGAGCAGATGAGACCTATTTAAAATATGGGAGAATGTCAGTTTTAACATCCATTATGTTGCTGTACTTCCAAACCATAAAAGTGACAAGAATGGCATGCACTGTGTAAAAGAAATTTGTTATGGTCACTTAAAAAATGTTTTTATTATTATTAACTGCTGGAAAGTCAGATACAGATAGTAAATATTCTTTGATATGGAGTACAGATTTTCATGAACTGCCACTTCAAATTTCCCAATTTATATTTGTTCCTGTTAAAAAGTGTTTTTCTGCTGCTCTAAAGTCCTTAAAGTATTTTTAAATGCTGTAGAGGTTTGTGAGGTGTGTGTAGCTGTTCCTGTGTTATGCTTGCTCTGTGAAAAGCTAAAAATTGGGCAAAAACTGAGTGTTGCATTCAGAACATTTGCTAAGTGATTGAGGAGATAGGAATTTGCCTGAGTAAACATATTAAGCCATACCAAAGGTTCAACTAACCAGCACTGGTCAATAAAAGGTGTCCAGGGCAGACAACAAGAAAAATGCATGAGTATAAGAAAATAAAAGACCTTATAAGATACTTCCCAATCATCTGTGACTTACAAATTTTTGGATACTTGTAGTTGTTAACCCTGAATGAGATTTTTTTTTTTCCCGTCTGTATATATGAATATACTTAAGTCTTGAATCCATGTAAAATTTCAACACCAACAGAATCTCATGGGAATAAATTTCAGTAGCTCTTTATAATGAAATGTATCTTTTAAATGGTCTGATCATAGGTTAAATAGCTTTGTTCTTTTGAATTTCAAATTTGCATCTGACACTGGTTTCCTATTAACCAACTCCAGTTGCTTAACTTATTACAGAAAATGTCTCAACTGTGGTCCTGATTTTTAAACATGAGTTTATCCCTCACTTGTGGGGGTTTTTTTAATTTTTTTTTCTCTCTTCTTACTTGTTCTTGCTAATTAGAAATCAGCTTGAAACTGAGCAAACCTCAGCCATGGTTTCTGGACTTAGTGAATGGAAATGGCAGGAGTTGAGAAGCACCTTCAGAGCAGGTTGTACACGGCAACAGCCAGGGCAGGAACACATAAAAAAGACATAATAGATGAACTGAAGAGCAAACTGAATTAGATACACTTAGAGCAGCGTAATGAACTGGTGCCTTTAGTAATTAGCCAGGGCTGAAGTGATCTACTGTGGATTATATTCTTTGACTCTCTAATAATCTAAGTCACATTTCCCCTGGTTGACATTTACCAAAGGCCTCAATTTTCTGGTGTTTCATAGCTCACTTTTGAATGTTCAAAACCTGGATGTTAATGTTGAGAGCTTCAGTTTAAATTGTCCTTTCTGCAATTTTGTACGCTTCTAACTTTATTACAATTCTGTCCTTTAAGTCAGATCCATCAGACATTATTGCAGACATATTATAGTATAAAACTTGTCTGGACTCAAAAATGGTAATAAAATTGAGATCCTTTTCCATGGAACTGGCTCTTTATGGACCTGTTTTCCCAATAGAATATCCACCAGCTTCTTCAGGGCTTCATTAGTGGCCAGGCCTATATCAGATGTGTGGTGCTGGATATATTCTGGTTCCAGGCTGCAAATGTAGAGCATAGGTGCACCCAAAGGGATGATCTCACTGCTGCTGTGACATCCTGCTTGGCATTCCCAAAATCTCTTTCAGGCCTTGCTCTTTTTTTACTGTTTTTGGTTGGTTCGTTGATTTTGGCACCTTTTTTCTTAACATTTTATTTTGGTTTTGCATCAGAAAATATTGTTCAATATGTGCCTTTTTATATTACTGCAAACTCCAAAAGCTAAAATAAGGCAACTTTAAGTAATTTAAAATGACAAAAACGTATAAAGGCTGAAATGTGCATCTAAATTTTCAGTGTTGATGCTTCCCTGTGAAGAACTGAGGATTGAGGAGCCTTGAATGTTGGAGTGTTTTCTGAAGGTTTTGTTTATTACTTGGAGACCTGTGGTCTAAGCTTAATATGGGAACTGATATTCTCATCAATGTGTTGCCTTTGAGAATGGAAGCTCTGGGTGAAGAAGTTCAAGTACCCTCATGATTGTGCCAGTGTGTTCATGTTTTATAGAAAAAAAAACCCTAGAGAAAACCATAGAGAAATTCAAACACTACTGCAAATCATGAGTAATTACAGGTAGTTAGTTAAATGTGTTTACTGGTTTCTGTCTCTTTTAGGGCATCTTTGGAATAATCATCTCAAAAGTCTCAGGCTGATATATGTCAGGTGTTGGCATCAGGATTAGGACTTGAGCAGTCAACAATTTTTTTCATTTTCATCAAAATATGTGTATGTTGATAGTATTTACCAGCACTTATTTGCATAGGGTAAAAGCCTTTAAATGATGCTCCTTATCTGGTCTTTAGCCCCATAGCATTTATAGCAAAGATGCTGTTAGCCGAGTTGTGTTATTTAATCTGGTGTTCAAAAGAAAATGTCAACCAGACCAGCTCTGAAAATTAAACTGTTCCAATGCCTTTAGGACTTCTTTCTTCCATTGGCTTCGAATGAAAATAAACAGAGATTTTTCTATTCTTTATGGAAATCCATCTGTTCCTGTTTCTCTTTTTGTGTGATTTTGAACTATTGCATCTGCTTTTCCTTGCTCCTTTCCAGTATCTGTCATTGCTCTTGTTTCCTGTTGTATTTCATTTATTCCTCTCTTCTTTTAATATTTAAATCACTCAAACCACCCAAGTTTTTAATGATCTAATTTTCCAAATCAACCAAATACCTAACACTGTTGGGATTTTCTGTCTCTTTGCCTGAAAACATTCCTCTCCTTGGCACCCATTCAGTGACTTGCAATACACCCACAGCCCTTGAAACAAAGGTTACATTGCTTCCCAGAGGTCTCTGCTCAATCTTTGGTACCTTGGCAGGATTCACAATTAGCAGTAAATACATTTCTGGTTGCAACTTCTTCTCAAATTTAGCTCCTGGAACACCACCTGGAGGATTGTCTTACATTTGAATTTGCCAGCTTTTAGAAAGGAGCTGTCAGAGCTGCTCTGGGTTTTTCCTTCTATTGCTGCAGCTGATTGACTCTCTTTTATACTGAGTTCCATTACAAATGAAGCTGGGACAACTCTTGGTTTTCTGTATTAGTTGAAGAGTATGAGCTGTTCCATATAAAGCAAACAGCACTGTTAGGCCAAGCCCCATGAGCTCCTGTAAAAGATCATGAGAGGGCGACTGAGCAGGGAAGGGCACACAGGAAAATTGGCTGGAGGGTTTATGGACACCTTGAATTTAACCTTGTGTCAATCTAGAACAGCCCCAGCAGTCACTGTGCTCGAGGTTTTGGGCTTTGTGGTGCAGCAGAGTTACCTGAGCCCAGCCAAAACACTGAGGGTACTTGAGTTACTTTGGGCTGCAGAGGTGAACATGGCCTTATGGTGCTCTCAAAAGGGAGAATAGCAGGGAATTGTTGGAGAAAGGTGAATATTTCATCTCACAGGCCTCTTTAAAATGATAGTTTTGGCAATAGCAAAGCTGTGCCTTCTGCCAGAAAGAAAAGGGATGGCTCCTGTAACTCATGGCTGCACTGCCCAGGGCTTGGGCTGGAGAAAGCAGCTTTGGACTGACCAAAGCTATAAAAAACAGTGTTTCAGTGAGGTGAACTGCTCCAGGTCCATGCTCAAACACATTCTCCATAAACATGATACAAGTCAAATATTTGCTTCAGAAGTCTCAGCATGATTGAGTAGGTTTCCCATGCGTGGTCATTGTGTGTGCTGGAGCTTGTGGCTGACTTTCTCACAAATATCTTTCCAGAGCTTTAAAATTCTTGACTCCTTCCTATGACTTTTGGACCGTGCATGAGGTGCATAACATGCATTATTTTTCCACTTGCTGATTTCTAATGTCATACAGGACTATTTAAATTCTGTTTGATTTGCTATTTCTGGAAAATGATGCAGTGGAACTTATACTTTGCTTGCTTTAATTGTTTCAAGTGGAAGAGGCTGTTAAAGGAGCATTTTTCAAGCCCAGCCTTTGCTACAGCAGAGTATTTTATTCCATTCCCATCACAAGTGCTTGAGCAGGTGTCCTGGGGAGGTAGGCCTCTCCTCCTCATTATTGTAGAGGCATGTAAATGGAGAGTGGGGATTTTATGAGCCTCCTGCTCAGCAGTAGATTATTTAAAATCCAGAAAAAAAATGACCACTCTAATACTTTGTGAAAAGAGAATCTGAGAGATGTACAAAAACAAACTGAACTTTTTAAAGCATGAATGAGCATTACCAATACATGAATGGTCCTGGAAGCCTAGTCTCTTTTGCTGTTCAGCTGTTTCAAATGAGAGCTCTTTGTTTCACAGCCAGGACATGCCTGCTAACCCAAACAGCAGTCTAGGGCTCTCAGGAAGCTGTTTTGAGGCAATAAAGGGGGCATTTCATCTGAAAACAAACTCATGTTTATTAATGAGAACAAGGTATTTTTTCCTGCTGTTAGGGGGATGATGGATATTGGAGTGATTGTTTGTGACCATGATGTACTGCTCTACCTGCTGCCTTGCTGCTGACTCCTGTGACATTTGCCTTGCATTCACAGACAGCTTGGCACTGGGGATAGCCCAGATCACCCACCAAATATCTCCAGTGAGAAGTGCCCCATGAAGGAAAAACAAAATCTTGTTGGAGTTTTAGAATGCTGGCTATTGAAAGACTTCTTATTTTAACAAGTTTGAATTAAAAGTTTTACACCAAGTTCAAGGTGAAAACTTTTCTATTTGATGACTGCTCCCATCTCCCATGACACTGCTGTTAATATGCTGCTGTTGACTTTCAGTGAAAAAATAACAATTTTCATACATCTTCTACCTTAAAATGTAGTGTCATCATAATCCACTTTTACTTGGCAAAAGTTAGAGTTTCAGTTAACCAGGGTTAAAGTATTGTTGGAATAAGGCAAAAGTTAAGGTGGTCATTCATCCAGAACTCCAGCCAGGCTCTAAATGAGCCATTCTTTATCTCTGTGTAGTTGAGATCACTTTGCTCCCTTTCCCCTTGTTTAGCTTTGTGTGCTTTCATCTGAGACTGAAATAAAAGACCTAAATTCTGAAAAGATACATGTAGGGCTTTTTCAGAGACTCAATAGAACTGGAATAGTTAGGAGCATGTTTTGGGCACTTATCCAAGCCCAAACAAATCTCTACATAGTCTGAGGAACAAGAACTGAATTGCTATTACAGAAACTGCTTTCACAGGTGAAAAAGAAAACAGCCAGCAAGTGAGATAGGCGGAGTAAAACAATTCTGCCTTTCCCAGCTGAATAACAAATAAGTTTTTTCAGCTTCTAGTTTTTGGTTGTTTTGTTTTGTTTTTTTTCCTTTCCACTTCACCTGTAAAAGCTGTGGGTTTGGGAGCAATATATTTTAACTCAACTTAGGAAAAAAATAGTAAGGAAATATCAGATCACACAAGACAGTCCACAAAGCAGTGGGGCAGAGAATGGAGTGTAATTTTTTGTTCAAAGCAATTCTACAAGGCAATTCCTGATCTGGAAACTTGGTTCATTTAGTTTTATGCAGAAGCAACCTGAAATGTTTCTTTACCCCAAGTCTGTATATTCTGTGCAATCGTGTACTCTTGGAGTCAATGACTTTTGGTGTGCACACACTTTCCATAATTCATTTAGAATTCTCTGCTCTCATTAATATTCCAGTTTAAACACTATGAAATTGGTCAAAGTAAGTTGTTTCAAATATCTAAATACAAACGTATAGAAAATAGTTGGCAGTTCTTACTACCCTTCCCCTTTTGTTATTGATGACTCTCTTAAACCCATCCAGTCTCTTCAGGGAGCATTTCCTCATCTTGGTAGAAAGGCCGTGGCTGCTGCCTGACTTGAATGGGGAGTTTTGTAATTTGTGTCAGGAGAGAAAATCTTGTCTTTGTGGCATGCAAACCCATATACAGAAAGCCTCTAGGAGACATTTCTGTTTAAAAGCTGTTTGCTGATACTGTGGAGAAGTGCATTGGCAAGTGGGGAATCCGTGTATGTTGTGGTCATTGCTCCCAAAATCCTCCTCCTCCTCTCAGGAGAAGCTCTTCCCTGTGGGCTGAGAAGAGGACAAAGCAGGATCCCTGCTTCTTTGGCCTCAAATTTGAATGTTTTTGTCCCAGTGCCACATATTGCACTTTTAGTCTGTAGCTTTAAATATGCCATGTTAATGCCAAAGACACAATCATGGGGTTTTTCTTTGCAAGAGGGGAGAATTGTTTCAGATTTATTTCCTCTGCCTGTAGCTCTTCTATATGGATACTCAGACTATGCAGGAGGGAAAATCTCCCAGTAGTCAGCCTGCTGCTGCTGGTTAAAGAGGCTTGGAAACATCATAAAGGTCAAAAATATCGTAGCTGTAAATGGAAGTGTTTAAAGTTGGAGAGCGATTTATGGAAGAGGACAGCATGAATTGGCACTGGAACCATTCTTTTCCATTATTTCCCTAAATGACTCTTTTAGTAGTGTTGAAATCAAGATAATCAAGTTTGAAAATTAATGGGAAGGAACAGCAAATAATTAGGAACAATGCTATCAAGTAGGTAACTGCTTTGACTGCTGGCATACCTGATTCTGTAGCTGCAGTGAACGCGACTATAGAATGAAAATAAGAGTAGATTATCTTTTTATTCAGCTCCCCCCACCACCCTCCTCCCCCAAACTATGAAAGTGTTTGAATTTTTTGATTTGTGTATTTTATTATGAATGAGTGACACTTAGAGAAGAGTACAAAGACTTTTGGTGATTTTTTTTTTTTAATGAAACTTGTAGTGTTAACTTTTCATTGTGGTCCATATGTAACCAGCTATCATGCTGTGTAGCCCATCCCTGTTTCATCAGGAGGGTCAGAAGCCCATTCCTAATGGACTACCAAATTAATATGACTTTTTAGCATTGTCTTTTGGGTTTTTTGGTTGTCATTAGGATTTTTCCCTTGGGGGGAAAATAAAAATCACTGACGTGAGAAACTTTGGGAAGTTGTGTGAGGTTTAAAGCCTTGTAGTCCTGAATGCATGTTCCACTCTGGATGAAGTGTCCCACGTCTGTGAACCGCAAGGATTTTTTTTTTTTTTTCCCTTATTTTTCCATTTTTAAAGGGCTGTTTCTATCTCAGGCTGCTGTCCTCAATTGTGCTGCCATTTTTTAACTTTTTTAGAAACACTCTCACTCCAATTGGATTATCAGTGTAAATGGCAACCGGTTGGGAAATCTTTTCAGCCTTTTGAGTGCTTTGAAAGGAAATCTTTCATGGCTCTTTGTATCCCACACGGCACACAAATTGTAGTGCAGCCTGCTTCAAGCTGTGTGTAATATTGGCCTGTGATCTAAATTGGCTTAGGAATGCAGTGAGGATTCACAGGCAGTCTGAGAGGAAACCTCCATGCCTGAGCATTGTGTTGTGCTGTGGCTGCAGTGCAGTGTCTCCCATCAGGCTCTGTCACCCTTGCTGGGGACACAGAACAGTGCCAGCCACACTTATTTCCACAGGACAAACCAGGGACATACATGAATGCAACAGAGATGAACTCGCAGCAAATTCTGGATCTGCTTCTTCCCATCTTAACTTTAGTTCTTCAAATAACTTAATTTTTTTTTTTAATGCTGATGATGCTGTTTTCTTTATCACCATAAATCATTGTTTTATGCTGATGACACTCTATTTCTCTATCACCATTAATCATCTATAATGCTTGAGAAGGAAATGTTAATGAAGAATACAATTTATTAAATGTCACCCGGTGGGTGGGCTAAAAGGTGGATTAAGTGCAAACCTTATTATAAACAGGGTCAAAAAAAAGTAATGACCCAAACAGACTGGTAGATCTGGTGTGGGAGGTACTGGAAGGTGTGGGCAGGACATGGGCAGTGCCTGGGACAGCAAGGAAGGGCTCTGCAGGGTGGGACAGCCCAGCAGAGTGGGAAGGAGTAGTTCTGGAAATCCAGGGGGTTCCCTTGCTGTGTTCAGTGTGGTTCAGAAAGCCCCACTTCCCACCTGGCACTGCTCTTTGGGAAGCCATGGCAGAAACAGACAGGAATTGCAATTTAACTCTCCCCCTCAGGCTCCCCTGCTCTTTGGAAGCACAGGATATCCTCTGATATTTCCCTTGTCTGATCACGGAATAACCAACTCTTGCAAATCAGAGAGAGGGACTTGAACAGCAGAAAAGCTGACAAAACAAATGCCTGAAGCCATAACTATTACTTAGAGAATGTTTTAAATCTTAATTCAGCTCAATCTTTGATTGGCTAGCTTGTCTCTGCTATAAACTTTAAAGACATGTTAGTTACCTGTCATTTTAGAGATTGCTTCTATACCTTGTCCACTTGTAGGCTGCTTGTTTCCCAGAAGGCACAGATTTCTTTTTAGATTTTAGTTTTTAATTTTTGCCACATTTTGATTATGGCGATATTAAATGGGGTCAGTGCTCAGTCAACTGTTAAATAAATTGCAAATTCTACAAAACACAGCCAGCAGAGTCATTACTAACTGTAATGCTGAAACTTCAAGCAAAATTACATCTGGCTACAATGCTATTCAGATGCATAAATTATACAGCCTCTGATTATCTTAAGGAAAATTCAGCTATTAAACTTATTTTATGGGCACAAAACAAGGGGAACTGCCAAAAGGAATCTGTGCATCCTAAAAGTCATGAGAAGAAAAATAATTGGCAAACCTTTTCCGCCTGCAGTTTTATGGAATGTTCTCTCTCCCTCCTGATGTTCAATCAGCCTCCACCACTGGCACAGATGAAATCACACAGTGTCAGAGCTGGTGGGGGAACGCAGCCTGTGTAGCTTTGGAACAGCAGGTGGGTCCAACATTTCAAATCTGACCCCAAACATCCCCCCACCTTTCATGGGGACCTGGGAGGGGTGAATCTCCAGGGGAGAAAATTGTAATTCAATTTGGAAAACAATAAGGATGCTCGATAGTGGGGTGTTGAGTGTGCTGCAGAACTCCTCCTGAAATCTTCCCAGCTGCCCTGGAGCACACAAGGGACCAGCCCTCTTCATGTGCCAGCAGGGCACTGGGGCCTGAGTCATGTCTGGGAGTGGGGAAGGATGAGGAACAGAGCCTGGAGTGGCTGATGGCACAAGAACCCAAATGGCATTAGATCACTCACCACTGCTGTGCCAGAAACTGTCGCAGACATCTTTTGTGAAAATCCTTTTCTTAGGATTTTTTTCTGCTGATAAGCTACAGCAACACAATGTAAACAATGGTTATCTGCTGCTGTGGAATGCAACACGTGTGTCTGTGATTGGGCCATCTTGGATGTTTACGATTAATGGCCAACCACAGACCAGACTGCTTGGACTCTCTGTCCGAGCCACAGACCTTTGTTATTCATTCCATTCTATTCTTAGCCAGCCTTCTGAGAGGAAACCTTTCCTTCTATTTCTTTTAGTATGGTTATATTGAATATATATATATATCATAAAATAATAAATCCAGCCTTCTGAAATATGGACTCAAATCCTTGTCCCTTCCCTCATCCTGAAAACCCCTGTGACCTCTGTAACAAGAAACCCCTCAGACTCAGGGGCATGGCACATTGCTGCTTTCCTTGTTCTCTCACACCCAATTTTATTTCAGTATTGCCAGTGTTAAACTCAGAATTACCTTTGAAGAATAGCAAGTGCATTGCTTAAAACAGCCCTGTCACCAGATTTCCTGAGTTGCTTCAATGTATTTTAAACCATTCTTATATTTGACAAGTAATTGCCAAAATAGGTTATATGCCACTGACCTTTATCAAAGTCTGATTTTTTTCCAAGCCTTGTCTCACAGTTCCGTCCTGTAAAGACATTCAGGGAAGATAATTGCTCCCTAAACTAATTGCCTTCTCTGCTGCTCTTTTCTGGACTTTTGCAAGACAGAGGAAATTTTGCTATTATTTGTTCTTTGAATAGGTCTCAGCTCCTCAGGCTGGAGATAAGAGAAGGTACCCCAGTTCTGTTTTCATTCCTTACTTCCTTCTTGTAACAAGAATTATGAGTCAGGAGCATTGCTGCTTTCGTTCTGGAGTATTTCTATGCAGAATTTGTAGGGGAAATCATAATTTTATAGTCCAGTATGTGGTATTATATCAAATATAAATATGGCTAACAGGAGTAATGGATAGTGCCTATGAGTACACGAGGATATACTGCATTTCTGTGTCTAACATTATGCAACCTGAATCTGGTTTTTCCTCCCTGATTAATCATAACTATTCAGTATTTCAATATATATTGATCTTTGAGACATATTTGATCTATGAGGAAGGGAAGATTAATCTTGTTTTAACAAAGCTCCTCTGTTTAATTCAGCTCTGTGATAGATTGTGAGTGATACACTTGGTGGTTGGCACAGTTTTAGTCAAGCTATGAGCTCCTTCTTGGCTGAGGGATATTGATAGCTGCTAAATATGAGCAAAATTATTAATGGCACTGAAGCATACCAGGGTTTCATGTTTCAGGTTGGTGTCAGGACAGAGATAATTCCTGTGGTGTTGCAAAAGGAGTTGATTTTTTAACACTAACAGTGCGTTTGGAGGCACTGTCCCTCCTGTGAGTGGCTTGAATGTGCAGTGTGGCTGTGGTAGAAAAGGAGACTACCATTCTCTGAAAATAGAAATATACTGAAGGAGAAAATATAGAAGAAAACTTTCCATTCCTGACAGAGGGAAACGTCTCATGTATGAACAGATTAAAACAAAAATAAGGAGGACCACATCTTGTAATTGCAAGATTCCTCAGCCACTTCACCTCACTCTTTGTGAGGATTTCTTCACTCCCTTTGAAAGACATTCAGTATACTGCATTTCTTCTAAGCTTTATTTACCCCTTTTACAGTATTAAGCTGAAATTATTCCACAAAGATAGCTCCTGACCTGGTATTTTGTACTACTCTAGCTGATAGCCTTTCCACTTGGAGATTTTTAATGTTAGTGGAGCTACACTGCAGACTTTCACTCTGTGTGCGTGAATGTGAATTGCAATCTTTTAGGAAAAAATAAACATTTTGAAATTAGGAAGCTATTTAAAAGCACAAGTATGTTTGGGTTTTTTTAAAATGCAGTTAAAATGCATAAACATCTTCTGTGTATTTTCTGTAGTTTCCTATCTTCAGTTTTGTGACCTTTAACAGAAGTTTAAAAGGAAATTGGAAAAAATATTTCTCTCAGTTGAGTGATTAAAAAAAGCCCAAAAAAACAACTATTGCAAATTCTGTAAGCAATGGATTATAAATCCAATTTTTTACTCCCCCTTCTGGTTGTGGTTTTAAGGAATATACAGACATGGAAAGCAGGACTAAGATTGTCAATTTGTTATCTGAAAACGTTTTAACATCTATTTCTAACTGTGAAATGTGTCATCTTGGGAGCATATAATTTCTTCTATTAAGATGCTGTGTGTATATAATTTAAAATAACAATGCAGGCAGATATGCCAGTGTTGTGGTGTTTTTCATTTCAAGCAGCTTAAAGAGAGAACAATTTCTGTTAGCTTGGGATTGCAATCTGATAGTCCTCCTCACACAGAGCAATGGTTTATTCCTTAAATGCTCCTGCCCAGATCAATGTGTTTACTGAAGACACAAAGTGGGGGTCAGACAAGGGAAGTCACAGGGCCAGCACACTAAAGGTTTATTAGCAATGTCAGGTCACTAAACAATGCAATCAGAAAGGTGTTTATTGTAAAATGCCTCTTTCACAAGAAATCCATAAAATTCCTCCAGTGCAGCACGAGATGCAAGAGCATAAAATAACCAGGTTTTGTAAAGCAAATTAAAGCCTTCCATCTGTGTATGCAGAGGTGGATTTCAGGATGAATCCTTGGCACTACAATGATTTTTAATTTTTTCTGGGGAAGATGTGGACTTGTCCATCTTCACTGCAGACATTGATTTGTTTAAGAGCGGTTCTGCCTGTGTGATGCTCCCACATCCTTTCAGGTGTGGGAATGATTTGGACACAGCTGTGCCAGCTGTGGGTTGGCCCAGGGAAGCCTTACTTACTATCTAAGTAACCTCACTTAGGTTATTAAAATTTTGCTGTTTGGTCCATTAGGGAAGCCACCATCAGTTTGGGAGTGCCAGAGATGCTGAGGAGTTTGTATGTTCTGAGAGCCCAATAAACATCATCTACTTCACTTACAGAGTGCAGCAGTTTTAGATGCCTGGTTGCTTTCCCAGATTTTGTTGCCTTTCTAATTAAATCAGACTTGGGGATTTGAAATTGAATTGGTGTGAAATACATAATAAAGGTCTGTAAGTAGTTGAAGACTGGCAAGGCCTGGGCATGTATTTAACTAGCATGGGAAGTCAGAGGAACCTGACTACAAGACTCTCTGCAAACAATTCTAATGCTGTTCTCTATCCCTTTTTATTCTGTAAATGACTTTTGTTCTGAAGTGAGATATGACTTCCCTTCCTCTAGTGCTGCATGAAATGAGTTGACAGCAGAATCACATCCTCAAATTTAACTACCATCATCAGCATTGAGAAGGAAAAATTGCCTGGCCCATAAAAGCATCTTAAAGCTGGTTGCTTTAGGACAAAAGATGACAGTTGGAAAGGGAACTGTTCTCCTAACGAATATAAACCATGTATTCAAAAATAGGAGTAAGAGGTATTTTTGGATAGTAGCACTACTTTGTGTTAGTTTCAGAATGAGCAATAAATGGAAACTGCAGATCAAATCTACCAACTCTATTGACATTGTGGCTGTGTGTTAAATGGAAGGAAGACAGGCCTTCCAGGTTTGCCAGAAAGAATAACTGAGGAAGTAAATTATGTGACAACAATATCACTTAGGAAAGGATAAAGATGAACATCTCTGATCACAGTGTAAGAGATATGACATTGTGAAAATGGCAGCTATAAACCAAAGAGGTCTAAGGAGGGCAAGCAGTGTTTCAGATAAAAGTGTGAAACAGGGGTTACTTGCAGTGTAAGGAGAATGAGACACTGAAGAGCTGCTGCCTTGGGCAGAGGGGCAGAACTGTTGAACAAATAAGTAGATTAAACACTCAGTTTCTTATAAATATGTCTCTGTCTTACAGTTAAAATGACTTCTTTGTGAGCTTCTTGCAGCTTTTAAAAGATGTGCAGGAGCCCATCGTTTAGAAAATTTTCCACAATGCCAAAATTTGTGTGGGGCTTCTTAAATGTTGCCATTTTAAAATGCTTTATTTCAAGACCATAAAACTCCAATATAACTAGACAAGCCATTGCTGTGACACATGACAAAGTGGCATTCCCAAACAACATAATTTTGCATGCATTTAATTAAAATACATACACTGTTTGCACATTGGCCTGAAATCAAAAGAGGTGCCCACACATTGGTCAGAAAATGAAGCATGGCCATGGTTAGAGCACAAGGAAATAGGTTATGGCTGTGACAGTGCAGCCTGTAGCAGTGCAATGCAGGGGCTAATGCATATGCTTAATGCAGAACAGTTTTAAAGATTGCTGGGGTATTGAATTCAGACCGCCTTCCTATCCTTTTGAAAGCATTTGTCTTATTTCATACCCCCATAATCCTTTTAAATATGTATAGATTGTGCTCAGGTTATAAGGTAGAATGATTTTTACATGTATAAAAATATGTTGACTAGTGCCTAAATGCTGGACTCCATGGCTGTCAGTGTCTATTGTATATAATTTTCCCAGACACACAGCTAGCCTTAGGCTGTGAAGGTAGGAGCTCTGTGTCAGAAAGACTTTGACAAAAGATATATAGCTTTTAATTTGCCCATGGAACACAGGCAGCAGATTTATGACCTAAAATACAAGGCTGAGAATTGGCTGTATACTTTCAGCTAATGGGTATAGAAATGAGGAAATTCACAATGGCTACTCCATGTACAGGCTGCCTTTTTTGCATGTTGAATAAACAGTCCAGAAAAATTTACAAGGCTATAATTTAAAACAAAAATCAGGCAAGTGTAGACCCGTGAATGCATCTTCTATCTTCTATCTCTTCTTGGACTTACAGTACCTTGTAAAACTGTAATTCTAGCCTGCTTTACCTGATTACTTTGTTTGCATGCATATCAGGCTAGATTATTAGCATTTGTTTATTGGCTGTTTTTCATTAAGGGCCTTTGCAGACATTAAAGAGGGTCACATAATTGTGGAACTCTCAATACCAGTTCCACAGGTAGTAAAAACTCCTGTCAGCTTTATCTGAATGAAGTTGCACTGATTTATGCTGGCTGAGGATTTGGCCTGCAGAACTGATCTTGGATTGTAAGAGAGAAAATCTGACGATGTCCTCTGTTCTTAACTCCTTTGACAAAGATAGCTTTAGAAAACCATTTTGTGGATTTATCCTTTGTCCTGGCTGTCAGAAGACATAGCAGTTTAAGATCAAAGGGGAAGACATTTGAAGATTAAACATCTTTGAACTGAAAATGTCCTGCAGCCCCACAAATTCCAGCAGAGATCACTAAATCCAGAGTGCAATCATCAGCTGATTTGTGTTAATGATGCACTGATGGAAACCTTCAAAGTGCTGTGAGCTCTGTCCTTCTACCAAAAGTGATGGAGCCGTGTCAGGGATCCTGGAGTGCCTGGATGAGTCTTCAGAGGCTCCTCATGGTGCTGTGCAAGAGCAGGACTGGCTGCACAGGGATCCCAGTGGCACAGAGCTCTGGGATCTGTCACCACCACACCTCACAGGAGTCTTGTGGTGACACTGATCTCATCCCTGGATCGAGAAGTGCCAAGGATGTGGATCTGTTGGTGGTTTAGCCAGGAGAGCACATCAGTGGGACACAGCTGAATTAACCCTTAAGCATCCTGGTCTAGTGGCAGGTGTCCCTGACAGGACAGCTGGGACCAAAGGGTCTTTGAGGGAATAAAGTGTCTTTCAATGACCACAGAGGGCCTGAAGGTTCTTTGAAGGACTAAAGTGTCTTTAGGGGCCTAAGGGTTCTTTGAGGGACTAAAGTGTCTTTAGGGGCCTAAGGGTTCTTTGAGGGCCTAGAGGGTCTTTAGGGGCTTAAAGGTTCTTTGAGGGACTAAAGTGTCTTTAGGGGCCTAAGGGTTCTTTGAGGGCCTAGAGGGTCTTTGAGGTGCTAGAGGTTCTTTGAGAGACTAAAGTGTCTGAAGGCCCACAGGGTCTTTGAGGGACTAAAGGGTCTTAAAGGTCCCTTCCCCACCTTTCCATGATTCCATGATCTGCCATGACAAGGACCAAACAACCGCAGCTCATAATACCTACTGAGGCCTTGTTCTCTGCTCTTTCATCTTCGCTTGTTGAAGACACTGTGGGATGGAGGCTCTGCCTCATCCTCAAGAGTTCCCAGAGGTTAATAATCCAGACAATTCAAAATTTGCTTATGCTTCGCTCCTCCGAATCTCATTTTGAGGTATGCTGTTCAAGTGCCCTCAACCAAAGGTGTAACTGCCAGGCTGAAAAGAGTCCTGGGCTCCAGCAGTGATGGATGTTCCTTTGGAAGCAGTTTTCTAAGGAATAACTGCTCTAAGGGAGCACCTGCAAAAGACAGAGACATAATGACTTGCTTTATTCTTTAATTCTTCAAAGATTTAAGAACATGAAAACAATAGGCTAGGAAAAAAGCTCTGGAAGGATTACTCTGATATGATCCCTATTTATTCTTTTGTTTCTCCATGTAATATTAGTATTTGCATGCTAATTAGTGATTAGAACTGAATTTTTAGGAAGAAATTTGTTTTTCTCACGAAACTTATTTTACGGAATACACTTTCTGCTACATTCATTTTTTATAGATAGGCAATCTACTTAAGCCTACATACCAGAGGATAACATAAAGATGTTATTTGAAAATAAATTACTGCCTCAAGTAGATTCTGTAGTGTATTTGCAAAATGCCAGTTCTAGAAGGGCAGTGGAATTATTAACTTAAGATAAATGGCTAGAGATGATATAATTATGAATTCTGTGAGAAGACCTTGTCAGAAGAAAGATATAGATTGAATTTTTTTTTTGCTTTGTTAGCATAATCCATATGAAAAAAAGAATTGAGACATCAGAATGACAATGATTTATACTTTCTGTGACTTTCAATTATTTGATTATGGTTTGTTTTTTTGTTTTTTTTTTTTTTTATTTTCTTACCAAGAGAGGCTTGGATATTTCTAACTCACTAGATTTTAACAAATGCTGCATTTGCTGAGCTGCAAAACTGAACTACATTTTGTGAAGTAAAAACAAAAATAAAATAAAATTCTTCTTCCTGCATTTAAAAGTGAGACAACTCTGGAGCAAATGGCATCTTTCCAGTGAAATCATCTTGGGATTTTGATAGAAGAAAGTAAAAATGAAAATTCTAGTACCCTAGTACCTGGGATAATGATGCACACCTATGTAAAATACCCTTAAAGAGCTAGAGGTCACGTTTGGTTCCATTGCCCCATATGGTTTTGAACAGTAGACACTTTAGGACTGTAAGCCAGATGGTTTTGAAATTACTGCATAAAATCCCTCTAACTTTGGCTAATTTGTGGTGATGGTTTCTAGAATCTGATTTCCTTGTTCAAATGGAAGTTTTCTAAACTGTCTTTTGAAGTTAGAATTTCCTTTTTTTGCTGTTGTCTTCATGTTCTGGCAGTTTCTAAATGGTGGGCTCACGAGTCAGGGCCAGGGACGGCAGATTCCTGGGAGTGAAGGAGAAAGAAGTTTGTTTTGGTTGCAAAGATTTTATAGACTAAGCACTCTAAATGAAAAACATTGGCATTTAAGTCAAACTCCTCTCTTATTTCTCTCCAGCTTGTTCTCTGTTCTGCATTTTAACATTGAATGATTGCAAATAAATATAACTTTGTGCATGTATGGGAAAGCTTTTATTCTTGCTTTTTGATTGTTGTTGTGAATTCAGAGCTCTCCCACTGATACTCATTTCATTAGTAGGCATAAAAGTTGTCCAGGGCCCAAAGAAACATTAAAACATGTAGCTGTTACTGCTCTCAGGAGACAGATAAATGTCAGTGTCAGTCAGTGATTAAGTATGCAAAAGATTTCTTGCATGTGCTAGAAACTTGATGTTACAATTAATTAAAAAAAGAGGAAATCTTATAGCTAGAGCAGAATAACAGAAAGTGTGTGGAGATCACATCAAACACAGAAATGAACAAAGTAATTTTTAGGGGTTTCTCAGACTGTAATGAAGTCTGTGTAAAATTAGCTCTAATCAATGAGCATCTGAGAGATGAGTCCAGATAAAATCTGCCCTGCAAGCCTGTGTGGCTCTGTGAACCTTGCCCGTGGCACCCCAGTGCCATCAAATTTTTATTTTTCTTTGGCCATCTGCACACACTCTGTAAGTTCTGCCTTGACCCTGGTGGCACACAGGCAGCCTTGGTGACAGGGACTTCAGCTCTTGAAGTCTGACGGAAAAGAGCTCAGGTGTTTTCAGGAATATTCCTGTCCCCAGCCATGCCCTGGAGAACAGAGGTGTTTCTGGGGGGCACCTTGAGCCACTCCCAGGCACTAATACCTGCAGGTGATGCCTTAGGATTTCAGCTTTTCTGTTTTTCATATATTTGTGATCCTGCAGTTCTTTAGTGTGTAACTCCAAACTCCACACACAGTGTGAGCTGCTGTCCCATTCTGGGCAGGCACAGCAATTCCTCTCCAGGCCTGGGAGTCAAGGACACCTCACTGCCTCAGGCCCCAGAGATGGAAACAAAAGTGAGCTGGGGGAAGCAAACTTGGGATAAATGACTTCATTACCTGAAGCTGTAATTGGAAAACTAACCTCCAGTATGCAATAGGACCAAATTTATAAAAGCATGAAAACATGTGTCCATTTTTGGGTGTTGCCCCTCTGAGGAGAGCTTCATCTGCCCAAAATGCACCTGAGGAACTGCTTTTTATTCCCTTAATTTTGTCTGGCCCCTTTTTTTTGGGTAGTCCCAAAATGTATCACAGGAACAATCTCTTTGGGCTGTCCCACCAGAAATATCTGCTCCCACTCCCTTCCCAGTGGCTGGGACTGCCCCGTGTTTCTTCTTCCTGATGACAACCACAGTTCTTGTTCAAGGACTGGGGGGGAAGGGACAGACCCTCAGAGAGGTTTATTTGGGGAAAAATTGCTTTTCCTGCACTGCAGCTCTTCAGCTATCATCATATATGCACGTATGTTCTTCTCCTCTGTCAGAAGAGAGAAAAATTTCCTAGGATTCATTTAAGAGCCCTTGAAAATCCTTAGGAAAATGAATGAGCAATTTCTATCCCAGTGGGAGGGGGGTTTTCATTGGAATTGGCAGCTTCTAAATATAAAATACACACAGGGACACCCAGAGTCACTCTTTGGAGTCTGGTGTGTCAGGATGGTGGAAGGGAATAAAGATTTGCTTACTCTTCCTACCATATCCATGTCCTTCCCATTCAGGGAATGCTGGCGTGGCCCCTCTGTGCCATTTTGTCGAGAGGCAAGAAGACATTTTTAATAGCACTGTCGCTTTTCAACCAATCCAGTGACAGATACGAGTGAATAATATAAATTCTCTAGCCATTCCTTGGCATTTATTTCAATGTAAGTGTATTTTTTTTTTCAAGTAGAAAACCCAATAGTAATTTATCAAGGGACAAATCATTTTTTCTGGGCAGTGGAGTCTGCAAAATCCCCATTTTTAAAGCACTAAATCTCCCTCCTTTGACAGGAGTAAGAAAGCATTAAAAGCTTTGATTTAGCTGGATCATACAAAATAGTTTCTCATAATTATCCTTTTGGATGATATATGCTTGCCTTTTTTCCCCTTCTTATTAAACCTGAGGTTTCCATTTTTCATCCAGCTGTATTACTAAATTAAATTGCCTTTTGTTGTATTCAAGTTAAGCACTTTGCCCAAAGCTTTCCTTGTTCAGGGAAATAACATTTACCCAACGTGCTCCCTGTTTTACTGTTTAAATTTAGTGTTTGCAATTTTTTGGTTTGCTAAACAATTGGAGGTTATTGTTTGTTTTAATAGGAATAATGAATCAGTGAAATTTAGCATTGTATCTTAGAGTACAGTATCCGGGGCAGGGGGAGGGGAAAAGCTCCCAAGGAATTCTTATTTTGAATTGAAATGTAAATTGCCAACATGACAGAAAAATGTTCTTGCATGTCCAGCTTTAGAAACTTTTCATTTTTATTGCTGCATGAAAAGGAACTCTAGTCAGCTATGGAAGAATTCCATGGGGGATATAGTCACACTCATTGACAAAATAATAGAAAACAGTTCAATATGCCACTTTTCTTGGGCACTTTGCATCTGCACATTAAAAAACTGCTGTGAAAGCCAGAGGCAGCTTCAGCCAGAGTTTTAATTCTGTTCTTGCAAGGAGAAAGCTGAAATTTGGTCTAAATGGACTAAATCATATGAAAATCTATACCAAAATTTAATAAAAGACTACCCATGATCAGCATAGCAAAATAAGTTGCTCATTGAAAGATTTATGAGATGCTGTTCAAGAAACTACTCAAAGAAATTAATTCAGAGGCCACTGCTTGTCATGTGCTTGTTTCAGGGGAATTCTCAAAGAGCTTGGGATATGTGGAGCAGCCTCCCTGGCTGCTGTCCCCTTCCTGCTCAGGACATTTCAGATCCTGCCCTGGCTCTGTCGTTGCTTGTCCTTTGCTGGGAAGGTCACTGTGCTGGAGATGGCCTTTTCTGGGCTGTACCAGCCAGGCTTTACAGCTGTGGTGGCCAGATCACAGCCTGTACAACACACACAGTTGTCTTGAACACTTACTCCAAAGTTAACAACGGTATGAATTATACAAGGCCTGATAAACATGCAATTGAAGGTGGTAAAGCAGGCCAGTGCAGCTTTACGAAAAATAGAGTGTGTCAGAGTGTGTGATGGGCTTTTGAAGAAATCCTAAATGTCATCAATACAGACCAACATCCCTGATGGAGATCCATCTGTGGGGTTGGGTTCTGTGGTGTGGAATTATCACTAATCAGTTAAAGGGGTGGAAGATCAGCACAACACCCCAGTGGGTCTGGTGGGAAAGAGACTCTGAACACTATCAGGCTTTCCTGGTGTGATCAGGTGAAGAAGGAACTGACTTTCTGTGGAGAGGCTGGAGCAGAGTAAGGAAAAGGGTCAGAGAGCTGGAAAAGAAAACGTAGAAACCCATATAAAATAAGCAAGACGTAGAATTTGAAAATGCACCTACAGAGATTTACTTTGACACAGCAAGACGCCAGCCGAAGGTAACATGAAGGTTATGGCATTTCTCTAAGTTGGGATGTTTTTAAAACAAAGATACAGATTACCCTGGCTTGGAATAAGAGGAATGGAATAGGTGACTTCTGAAAGTCATGTGCAACTTCCATGATATTGGTGAGAGCACATGCAGCAGTGGCAGGAGAGAGAAAACCCTGAGGGAAAGGGGAAACACACTTGTATAAATGGGGAGCCCCCCAAAAGAAATCAAGGCACAGGCAACTGGTATGCTGAAGGAGATTGTCAAACCAGATGTTAGATCCTCAGAGGATGCAGGTACACGCAGCAGAGCTGGCTCACCATTTATGCATTTACAAGGTTTTATTGAAGTGGAAGTAAAAGGGAAGGGAAGACTGAAGAACTTTCAGGAGTGCCAAAAGATTTGTGGTGTGTGAATGTGGAGCGTGAGTTTTGGCTTGTTGAAGAGGAAGTTATGGTTGTGGTGGCCTCTGTCAGCCCTGAAAATCTATGAATGTATGATTTCCAAGAAGGCTTTGAAAATCTCATCTAAAGGGCTCTGTTTGCCCTTTGTATCCTTCATAATAAATTGAAAAGACAGTAGTTTAGAGAGAGGCTTTTTCTTCTCCATCATATACTTTC
Source organism: Melospiza melodia melodia (assembly GCF_035770615.1). NCBI lineage: Eukaryota > Metazoa > Chordata > Aves > Passeriformes > Passerellidae > Melospiza > Melospiza melodia. Next base: position 11,685,398 of record NC_086211.1, on the reverse strand, counting down.
ATTTTTTTCCTTGTTTTCATTTAAACCCTGCTGCTATTAACAGATGCTTCTTGTCTTGATAGTTTCAGGCACAGCATTAGTTTGTTGCCAAACTGATCATATTATTTATTTATTTAATTAAGAGTATATTGTCTTTTAATTTGTTTCTTCCCCTGCAGTGCTTCCTATAAAATGCCTTGGAAGAGAATCCAAGACTTTGTAATAAAACATTGCAGAAAACATTGGGCCTCCTGTATAAGTTAGACAGTAGCTTTTCTGCACCATTTCTAATATTCTTGTGATTTTAGTATTAATTATGTGGAAGTATCAGGAAGGTGGAGCTTCTCCTCCAGGCAGCTAAATATTGTAAAAGGCTTCTTAAGGCTTGTGAGGAAAGCACAGACCTGTGAGTCAGGGAAAGATGAAAATTTCATAACACAGCATTTTGGTTTTGATGCTTTGAAGTCACAAACTTTTTTTTTTTTTTTTTTGTATCTCAGGTTTTACAGATCATTTAGATCCTAATGTTGACAATAATTAGAAAAGTGTGGGCACTTAATTTGTTTTAGGATTGATGCCAGCACTGTGTGGATATTTGATGTGATGAAGGTGCACACATTGTTACAGGTAGTGAATGCTAAAATTTATCTCATGGATGCTCTGATTGTAATTAGTACTCTTTCCTTTTGCTAAGGCTTTGGACCATAAAAGTCTTGTACATTCTTTCCTAAGTTAACATTTTTTGGCTTTTCTTTCTGGGAAAAAAAACCACAAAAACACCCCAGATCAAATATTACCAAAATGGAATTTATGCTGCTCTAGACATGTGCTCTTGCACTACTGATTACTTCCTGTTACAAGATTATTCAAATATTAATAAACTAATAATGAATGCCAGATCTACAGAACTGTCAAGTTTTCTTCTGGATTAACAGCATTCCTCATTGAATTATCTCTGGATCTGCCTGACAGCCCAAAGCTGGTTATTAGTTTCTGAGTATTCTGAAATATCAGCAAAAAGGCACTATGAAAGTAACAGTTTTTCTTATTGAAGTATGCTGCATGAAACATCTACCTGGTTTCCAGGCTCTTAAAATAAACACATTTTTTGCTGAACTTGGGCTGGAATTTGCATCAAGCTTTCAGATAGGAAACTCTAACTTGCTTCCAAAAAATACAGTCATAATACTCCAGAGCTCTTGTATGATTCTGTTAATTAGATAGTCTGGTTTTGATTTAGTCCTGTTAGTAAAAGTGTTTAATTACTAATCAGAAATATGTGGAAAAAACCTTACCCAGTTGTTCTGCTCGAGTATTTTGCTAAGCTTCCCAAACTGTCCTTCAGTTTGGAAAGGGAAAAGAAACTGGGCAAGACTGGAGGGGTATGAGACCCTTTCATTGCTGGTGTTGAGCTTCTCAAAGCACCGATGTGTTCTCAGCCACATGGCAAAATGACAGGGTATTTTTATTATTATAGAGTATTTTTATTATTATCCCCTGTTCCACCTCCCTCCCCCCCCCCCCCCAAAAAAAAAAGTCCAAAATAACAAATGTCTCCAGAGTCCCCTGAGTGAAGTTCTACAAATGTAATAGCATTTAAATTATACATATCCGTGTGGTGGGTAGAATAGTTGAGAATGTCAGGCAAAGACTGAGGACTGCCATAGTTACTCTTTATTTTTAATGAAATTATGCTCATCTGCACTCTATTAGGGAGTATGTAAATTGATTCAAATTCAGACTTTTTAAAGTGCACCTAAGAGATGACCGAAAATCAATTCCAAACGCAGTAGAACTACAAGGCAATGCAGATATTTATTGTCATGAAAGCAATTTCTGGCTCCTTTGTATCCCCTAGGTATAAGTTGAGGGCTTCATTCATTTCTTGCTGGGATTTAAAGAGAACCACAAATGTTTCTGTTATTCACTGGCCCTGTAATTTAAATAGAAAAATCACTATGCATTATCACTGCTTGGCAGTCTTTCATCTAATTATTCAGGCCAATTCTTTTCTGTAACACAGGAGGTTGAACTGATAAAAAAAGGCAGGTCAAGTTGGAACTTCAAGAGACATTAATAAAGTTATTTATTCTAGTGGCTCATTATGCCAACAAAGAGCAAAGTGATGTGAGGGACAATTCTGAAAGTTACCACCTCATTCTAGAGAGCCAGCAGCTCACCTCAGCTCCTGTCAACTGGAGCTGGTGGGAAAGGGAGTCCCAGGATGGTAGATTGAGACAAGAAAAGGCCAAGAAATTTCCTGGGATCCAGGGAGGGAGGCAGCATTCTCCCATGTGTTGCGCCAGTGGCTGTGTGCTCTGGAGACTATTTTATTAATGCAGTATGATATAACTTAGCACAAATGTGGGAATTTGGTTGTGTGTTCTGGATACCCAGTCATGTTCAAGTTTCTGATCTGTATGAAGCTTCTCCAATGCAAGAGACCTCTTCTTGGGTACTTTTCCAGGCAGAAGCTTCATGAGTGGTCCCCCTTTACCTTTGGCAGTCTCTGGCAGCTCTGCGCCTAAACTCACCTATCCACAGCACTGTGGTGCAAGCCTCACTTTTTTCCTTCTTAAAAATAAACATTTTCCCCATGTTTGAAGAGAATATTCTCATAATGGACAGTGTTAAGCAAGTCTGGAGAATTCAGCTGGCACACGTCCCCATGCTGCTCTTTGGAGTGTGGTGAGTGACAGGGGTTACTGCTCCACACTAAATCAGACAATCTGGAAACCTCAGTCAGATGCAAAAAAATCCTTACTGCATCTACTCATTCCTTCTAAAGTGGCACAAAAAGATGTTAGCAGTTGTTATTTTTGATGTTGGAATGGGAGCTTCAGCATGTTGACTGTTTGAAATCAGTCTTTCTGCCGTGTGACCAGACTCTTGACAACAAATACGAAAGGAGAGGAATTCTCAAGCTTATTCTGAAATCTATTGTGAGGCTGTGATGAAAAACTCATATATAGAGCCAATTACTTTACATATATATATATATATATATTTATCTCCATATATATATGTGTCAAGGCTTTCATTTATTCAAACTTCTGAGGACATGCTTAAGTCCATTTCTAATCCTAAAGCACTTGGGCTGAATTCTAAGTCTTATTATAGAGAAAAGGGACTAAAACTTGCTGAGTGTTTAAATGTTCTACTGATACATTTAGGATTAAAAATTGGAGATTAAACTACTGTTCTTGAGGTCTTTTGATGGTGGAGGCCTCACTCCCTGAGCCCCCATGCTCACAGCAGCATCCTCTCTCTGGGGCACTATCCAGCCCTGCCAGGGTCCAGCTGAGTTTATTTTTCCACTTGGTGCTGGAGATCCAAGTGAATGGACTGGTGTGGCATGGTCTGAGGAATAAACACCTCATAGTTAAACTTTGTTCAATTAATACTTTAACAGAAAGTTGCTTCCAATGTCTGCAGGTGAAGCAGCCAGAACCTTCCCCCTCAGAGCTGCACTGATATTTCAGAGCCATTTAAGAATGCAGAAATCAAGAACAAGAACTGAATATTAACAGTTGTCAATTGACTGCCTTAGCACATGGTTTTATTATTGAATTAAAAACACTCTGGCATGCACAACTGGCTCCACCAAATGCCAGGAGGAGTTCTTAAGATGAATAGTAAAGACTGCCAGATAATGTAAGGAACATTAATTGGAAAAAGAAAATCATACTCTTGTTAGAACAGATACAGACTGTAGACAGTTAGATACAGACTGTAATGAAATATCAAGGCCAAGATTGAAAAGATGTTTTTTAAAACCAAATTCATATAAGATAGGCTCATTTAAAAGAGACTTTGAGCATGAACTTCCATATACATTGACTTGATTCCTCACTTTCATGGCTGACAGGAAGAAATGTTTTTTATTGACTTTGTTGTGGGGTAACTCATCCTGATGATAATAATAATTATATCACTATCTGATAGCCAACTAAACACACAAAAACCACAACTGATGTGAAACTCTGTCTTTATACCCACACTGAAATTCTGATAATGTGTGTTTTCTTATACTTACCTGCATACCTTGAAGGTGATTAGAGGACATTATTCAGAGACTCCCATTAAAATCAATGGGATTTTGATTATGCAAGTAATTATACATGAAATTTTCATTAACAGAAAACAGGCTGTTATGTCTGGATTTCATTTCCATTGTGTGTGCTTTTGGGGATTTGCGTGCATCCAGAAAGGAACTTTTTTTTCTCCCCAGATTTGTTAGTGGTGAGGCACAGGATGGATAACAGCAAGTGCTCTGTGTGTCTCATTTCCAGCTGGGGTTTTGGTCTGACTGAACAAGGGTTAGGTTTGTGTCTGCAGTGTCACTCTGAAAGGCTGTGCTAGTTTGGAGGTCAGGGCACAACTTTTTCCTATTGCTGTTAATAATTGCAGCATGTCTGCAACAGAATCCTCTCTTCATTTCTTCCATCTCAGAAGTTTCACATTATCCATATTTTTTTTTTTTTTTTTTTGCTGCAGAGGTACAGCCACTCCATCAGGCTGTGACTTCAGCTGTTTGGCAAAGGGCTGCTCTTTGGTAGTGAAGATGAATTCAGTCCATCTATTTTCAAAGTAAATTCTGGATATCAAAGAACAGCTTTGCCATCTAGCAACAAGGTAGATTTATCTATCTAAATTTCTCCTTTTCTCTTTCTTAAGAAGCAGTATTTGAATCTATGGCTGCTACAATTCCCCAGCTGGTTCATTCTATGGGGTCACTTTTAGCCAGGCAAATGTATAATAAAATTACAATATTTAGAAAAATTATTTATTACTTAACAAAAAAAGATTTTATAGATCTTTGCTTAAGTAGCAGTATGTTCACTGGCCCTCATAAAACACTTCAAGACTAAATATTGTCTCAGGAGGCATCCTTCATGGCAAGTGTTGGTCTCCTAGGGTGAATCTTAATTGTAGAACAGTCTTGACAGTAGAACAGTAGAATATGTCTTTTCAGGTAAGTTAACAGAAGCATGTATTGAACTCATCAGAGCCTCTAGCATTCTGTGAAATGAGAGAACAGCCTCTCATGTCTGATATCAGAACAAGATAGTTAAAAAATGAAATTAATGAAATTTAAACATGAAAATCAACAAGACAATTTTTACTTGAATTCAAGTCAGTGTATTCCATTGGGTAATATCCTGAAAATAGAAAACTTTTCATGCTGATGATTCAGTTCTGAAGATGCATATTCTTTCTCATCATGTTTCCCTTTTAGTTTAATAATGGTGCCTAGGAGAAGGAAAGGAGATGTGATTTGCGGGGAATATCTCTCTTAAAAATTTTATAGTGAATTCTGACATTAAAAGAAGTGTGATAATTCTGATTATATAGTAGTAGACTTAAAAAATTCAAGAGGCTTTGTCTGTATAAGTACCAAGACATTTCCTGGATCCTGTTAGGCTTTGTTAACATGACTATGCATAGCCTACACTGTTTAAAAGAAAATTACTTTAAAAATTAGTAAAAAAATATTAAAAATATCAGGATTCTTTACATCTATAATCCTGCATTAATATTAAACTGACAAGAAGATCTGTACCCAATCTATTACCAATTCAGTGCTGTAGTAAATTCAGGTAAATTTGCCCAGAACATTACCCAAATAGCAGAGTGTGGATGTGTACAAGGCTGCTGGTCCTCAGGCCTGGGCTGTAATTTCTGTCTCTCCTTGCTGTTCAGGCACTGCTTCCTGCAGCACATCTTACCAAAGTACCAACTGAGAATTCGCATGCTGACTAGCAGCGGATTCCAATAATTTAAGTGATCCTCAGCCCTGCTCGTTTGAGTTGCTCTCTGGCTCCTGATTTAGAGGCTCTTTGTTTGTCTGGGGGTTGTTCTGACTGGGGATGGTTTGTCCCACAGTGCTGTACTGTATGAGACAGGCACACCCAGCCTGTGGCACTCACACCACAGCCTCTCTCAGACCTGCCCTCCACAGCAGATGTGGAGGCTCTCCTGGGGACAGTCTTCAGGCTTTGTGACTTTAGAACATCCCCCAGGGACACGTGGGCATTGTTTGTGTCTCACTGTATCTTTGTATTTTCTCTGTAAAGCTGGATGCACACCAAGCTCCTCTAGCCTGAATGTTTATGGGATAGACTTATAATAAGGTGAGGAAGTTTCTACTGAGCTGCAATAATTGCAAGAGCCGAGTTCAAACCAGAGTGTTGTGTAGTGTCTTATTTGCTTACCTTTCTTATCTATTTCAGCATAGGGAATATAAATTTTATAATCCTAACAAATGACCAAGACTAAAGTACATTATAGGGCTGTACTGGGTTCATTCCTATTGTTCAACAATGTAAAATGTGCTTTTAGGAGAGTTTTCTGTAAACACAGTACTTTTGTTGTTTTGTTTTCTTAATTTTTTTAAAGCTTTATTTTCAGAGCACCACACTTTTAAATGTGAGCAAGGTCCCTACTGTCTTTTATTGCAGAAATAAATTTGTTCCAGTTATGTTCTGTGCCTTTTTTGTCACTGAAGACTTGATCACTTAAAGTAGGAATTGGTTTTTCTCTGGTTTAGCAGTGTTTGATATGAAGAGTTGGCAGATAATTAATGACCCCAAACTAACAGAAGTCACTGTGGCCTTGGGTTTTTGTGCACCCTATAAAAATCCATTCACAGCTATGTGTTTCAAAGATTTGGATAGATACTTCTTGGACAGCTACACAATACAGTAAAATGGAGAACGTGTGTTTGGCCAGCAGAACTTTCTCCAGATTATATATCTCAGCAGTCAATGTTGCAAGAGCTGTGTAAAGGTAATTGATAGTTTTAGACCTTACCAAAATTCATCCTGTTGGGCTTTTTATAGAAGGCTGGGGAATCCAGCTGCTCTGCACCTTGGCTAGTCCTATAACATACTGTCACTATTCTTGCCTCCAGCAAAGGCAAGTTGAAAGAAAGGTAGATCACCCATCCAGCCCGTGGAACAGAAGAGAAATTGCAATGTGATTTTTGCCTCTTCACTAGGTCCGTCTTCCTTCTGAATTTTTCTTTTTTTTTTTTTTTTTCTTTTTTTTCTTTCTATTCTATATTCACTGCTTTAATCCAAAGGGTAAAAAACAAATCCAGTAAAGATAATGAAACAAAAGGAAAAAATCCCCTAGGCATGGTCCCTGCTCTGTGGAATTAGAGCTAGTCAGCAATCAGTGTGGTGTGCATCCAGAATGACACGGAGGTGGCTTTTTTACAGGGCCAGGCTATTTACTAGAAGTAAAGCCTGAAATGAGTTATGGGAGTCATTTCCTCATGTATAGAAGTGAATTTTATCGCATCTCTCTCCAACTTTATGTCTTCTACTTTATCACTAGAGTTCTTGCTGGCTTATAGCCACTGTCCCATTTTAATAAAGTAAGGAGAGAGCGCCTAATCTGGAAAATGCTTTAAGCTCATATTTAATTTTAAGGCTGCTGAAGAGTTGATGACATTGGTGGAGATGTTCATGTTCACATAAAATGCACCATGCATGTGTTTAAAGGCTTAGTTGGACTTTTCCCAAAGGGGGTTGCTGAGGTCCTCTGCGAGTGTTTCAAGTCACACTTGTGAACACAAATTAAAGTTTCTCAGAAACCTTGGGTAAAATACAGCATGATTCTCATTTGTTACTTGAATTTGACAATGTGTGCTAGAAAGAGGTGATACTGCACAAGAGAACTCTGTTGCATGTTTTGCTGCAGCAATTGGGCCATTTTGTTAAAGGTGGTGGAAGAAAAACATGATCTGATGGATATTTCAGGAGATGGATGGAAACTCTGAGTGAGGTGTACATTCTGAAGCAAAACAAATTTTTTTGAAAATCAGAATGAGGAAAATTGTCTCTTCTAATTTTCTGGTTTGATAAATCAGCATTTGGGAGTGTAAGCTGTGCTTTCTTTGGCATTAACAATCGTACATCTCTGTGTATACAAAAGAACAAGCTGAATACGTCTTAGCAGCTTCTAGGATGTTTTTGTTTGGTCATTTTTGCCTTGCTACTTGCACCATGGTTTAGAGGGACTGTGAGAAAATCACAGAGTAAACCTGCTTTTTTATATGCTCCATCTTTGTATTTTGAAGGCCAAATACTTTCTCATCCTGTTTTGCAGTAGTGTTCGTGCATGAGTGATACTTGGATTTATCTTTCTGTTGGACTCATTTGTGAATTCATTGTAATAAAGCATAGTACAGTTTTGATGGTTTTGGAAGCAGAAAACCTGGTTGCTGAAATCTCAGAAATACTCAGCTGATCCTGTTGTCCCCTGCTCTGCCCCCTCATAATCTGCCAGAAATAATATGGATTTCCATTTTGCTTATGGAAGGTACTGAGCTAAAATTTTCTATAAGTGACATGAAAACATTCTAGAAATGAAACAAATACAGTGTGACTGTGTAGTGTAACCCCATCTGACACAATTAGTTTGAATTAAACTGTGATTCAATCTAGTTAATATTACAGATTATGCCTTTTGAAATAGCATATATTTGTAACCGCTGTCCTATTCTTAACATAGATAAGTGAATTGCTCTATGAAATACCATGTAGACTTTTAATTCTTTATTGATACTGCTAGAACTCTGAATTCCTTTTAGAATATATGCTTCAGTGTTGTAAAATGTGATCCTTCCACACACTGTATTGAATTTCATGGCAATTTAAATCCACTGAGGAAATTGCTGAAATAATTTGATGTAGATATTTTTTGCCAGTATAAACTGTCAGATTGATCTTTGTTATCGTAAAGTCTAAATAATCATTTGTAAATGGTTTAAAGTGATTTGTGAGTACTAATAGTCAAAAATTAAGGACTTAAATGAATACATTTCTTGTTGCTCTTCTTTTCGTCTGAATTGACTGTTTCCAGGAATATGTGCCATCATCAGTTCTTTAAAGGAAATCCCAGAAAGAATTATGTTTGAATGCTCACACAGAAACATTATTTCTATTAATAAAGAGAGAGAGTTTTTTTGAGGGAAAATTCTGATGGATGTGGTGGCGGCAAACGTTTAAATTTGGCTCGATGCTATTTGTGCATCTGTGCAATGTTGAAACCTGATTCATTTGGAAAGCTAAACACTTTATTCTTTACATCTGGTGCCTTTACACGTTGCAGCAGCTTTCCCAAGCATTTTCTCCCCAGTGTTTGGAAATATTGAGGTTGTATGAAGAGCAGGGGCTGGGATCAGTGTCCCAGTTTCCTCAAGGACTGCTGCCCACCATCCAAAGCAGGAATGGGTTTGGAGTGGTTGGGGTTGGTGTCTGTGACTTGGGCTTCGCTGGCTGCAAGTTTAGACAAGCATGTGGCAGGTGGAGTCCTTGAGACCTTGGTGAGAGGGAATGAGCTTTAGAAAGTGGGTTTAACCATCACAGCTGTGCCACAGGACACACACAGCAATTCTGAGTCTGCCAAGCGTGTGAGAAACAGCTGTAGGTGGAACCAGCTCCTAATGCAGGCAAGACCAGTCCCTGGCACTGTGTCAGTGTCCTTCTCTGGCACTAGGGAAAAGATAATCTAGCTCCCAAACAACCCTGAGAGCAAAATCCCAAACAATGCCATCTTTCCCAGGCATTTTCTCCCCAGTGTTTGGAAATATTGAGGTTGTATGAAGAGCAGGGGCTGGGATCAGTGTCCCAGTTTCCTCAAGGATTGTTGCCCGCCATCCAAAGCAGGAATGGGTTCAGAGTGATTGAGCTTGGCTGGCTGCAAGTTTAGACAAGCATGTGGCAGGTGGAGTCCTTGAGACCTTGGTGAGAGGGAATGAGCTTTAAAAGGTGGCTTTAACCATCACAGCTGTGCCACAGGACACACACAGCAATTCTGAGTCTGCCAAGCGTGTGAGAAACGGCTGTAGGTGGAACCAGCTCCTAATGCAGGCAAGACCAGTCCCTGGCACTGTGTCAGTGTCCTTCTCTGTCCTTCCTCTAGGGAAAAGATAATCAAAACAGCCCTGAGAGCAAAATCCCAAGCAGGTGACCTTTGCAATTGCTTCTTTTCCATGGGGCTCTCCAGCAGGTGTGTGCCCCACTCTCCCCTACCCCCAGAGCACAATGAGTCTCTGGTGCTGGCTGGCTGGGGCAGCCTCTGCTGACAGATGTACCAGGAGCAGCAGGTACAGGTCATTTTCAACCTGAGAAAAATTATATCTGGCCCCATGGACATTAAAGGCCGTTTTAGTCCCTAGAGCTTTCTGAAGAAAGCAGGTATTTGACTTAAAAATGGTTTTCTCTGCTGCTGTGAAAGATATATATATTATTTTTAATTTATTTAAACATTATTTTATCTTCAACAGTCTTTGGTGGGAGGTGGGAGATTTAGAAGGTCACATGAGAGAAAATATATAGCAAAATCACTGAGCCATTAGAGAGTTAAATGAACGTTCCCTCCAGGGAAGGACCTGTGGACTCCTGGAACAGAGGTGAATTTCACCTGTTCTCAGGAGAGACTGATTTATCTAAAATCTGCTCTACCATCACTGAAGATCGGGAGTTTTTTACATGGGAATGTTCCTCCTGCATGTTTGAGAAGCTGAAGAGCAATATGTTTTCAGACAAACCATAAAGATCAGTGTTTTTCCTTCCCTCTAAATCTTCCAGAGATCCCAGTTTGATCTCAGCATGATTTTGAAAGCTTTGATCTTTTAAGGTTTAATTTAGTCCAATGACAACACGGTTCTCCAAGGCAATTCACCTTTCCCTGACTTGTTTAAAAGAAGAAGAAGAAAAAGGGTGAAAAAGAAAGGCAAAAAACACTTTGTAAGTGAGGAACAAAACCTTCATTAGAGAGAAAGCTTCTGAAAATCTCCTCTCCAGCAAAATAACCCTTTGCAATCCCATTAACCTGCCATCAAAAAATTGTTCTCTGTGGTGGTTATACTCTCTACACACCCTTCTTAATCCATTTTGAGATAGTAAAAAAAATCCAAATAAATAGTTTATTTACTGTTTCAGTTCAAAGCTAATACATTTAAAAAGTGTAAAATTGTTTCACAGTTGTGTAGGACAACCTTTGCTAAACTCAAATGGAAATAAATAACAGTTCATTGTACCCCAGCTGAATCTTTCTTTGTCAAACACTCAGATGCAGCCCTGTGTTAAAAATCTCATTATATCTCTTATCACATGGCTGCACGTTCAGTTTAAGTTGCAACAAGAATTGGCTGCAGTAGCCATGCCTGCTGTAAGATATGACCTTAATAATGAATGTTGCTTTGGAACCTAATTCTCTTTCTGTTTTCCATCCCTGTATGAGAAAGGGAAGGTGCTGGTAGGAGTCCACAAATATCCCTTTGCTCCTGGGTTCTCTGGTTGGTTGGGGGAGCGCTGGGCTGTGTGATTGCAAACATGGGCTCTTTCATGGTCATTTGCCAATTGTCAAGAAGCACAGATAGAAAATAGGGGCTATGTTCTAATGGAATTAAACAGAATAAGAGCAGAACAGCTGGAATGCTGCTAATGTATTTATTTTGTGTCATTCTGGTGGGTACTGGGCATTGGAACAGAGACCCTTTGCCCACCTACCCCAGCAGAAGTTTTTGCTGGACCAAGGCTTAGAAAGAGCTAAGAAACCATAATGTACTTAACAGATTATGTAATTCTGTTCCCTGGAGGGGGAAAGAGAGTTTCTCAACACAGTTTGTGATAAGCTTGTTCCCTAGAGCATGAAACATTAATCTACATTACTAAAGCCTCTTAGCTGAATATTAGTTAGTGGCCTGTGAACCCACTGAGGTTCAGAGCAGGGTGAGTTGTTAGTGAGTGACTGGGGCTCAGTTTAGTCCCCAAGATCTGTCTGTTTGTGCATTAATATTGTTCAAAATGCCAGCTGAACATGTTTTCTTAATTGGCAGTAAGCTGTTCCCTTTAATTTTCATTTTGTCAATTTTCTCATTCTTTTCATTGTCGATCTGATGCGACAGAAAAACAAACAAACAGCATCTCACCTTGCTACTGCCTTGGCAGTGTATTGTGGTGTTCCATCCCACAGTCATTTTGGCAAGTGTATAGAAAGGATTATATAGCACAAAAATGTATGCTTTTGGAAGGAGAAAATTGAGGGTGGGATAGGAATCTTTGGGCACTCAGCATGCTGGTGTCTCCCGTGGGGTTTAAGTAAAATTCCATTTGTCTGCACCACATATATTGCACTAAGCTTTTGATGTTTGCAGTGTACACTGGAACAAATGAGTAACAAACTGTTTTGTCTCAGAGTTCTTGTGCTGAGTTTTTTGTCCCTCTCCATCTAACTCTGAAAAACCAAACACTGTAGCAAAAGACAAATTAGAATCAAAGAAAATGGTGTGATGTGCTCTCCATTTGCCCGGTGTAGATGATGAGCTCAAGCTTACACCTGCACGTGAGATGCACAGGAATTTTTCCTCCCTCAGAGCAGCTGAAGGTTTTTTCCATTCTTTTACAGAACAAGTGTGCAATAGGACATGATCTGGAATTTTTGCCTAACAAAGCCCCTGCTGTTACAGGAAACTAAAACCCTCGGGGGTAGATTTGTTCCTACCTCTACCCGTTGATATTTTATTATTTCTATGCAATTTTAACTATTCTGGTGCTATTTCTTGAATATTGGATACTGCATTGAGGATTTAGTTCAGTGTTCTCAAGCAATACTTAATAACCATTTAATATTAATATTCTTCATCAAAGTCACAAGTTTATTTTAAATAATTCTTTTTCTCATTATGTCTTAACAGTTGATCGTGTGTTATCATGGATCTGTACTCGATATGATAGCTGGGAAAGTTTTTATTTTCTAATAATGAAAACTGAGCTTCTCATGTTATCACTAGCATCTGAAAATGATAGTTTTGGACAGCAACAAGAGTAATGAGACTTTCAGTTTGGTCACAAGAGATGGCAAAACTATTTGTTGTAGCATTTTCAATTTTTTGCCCAGGTGAGAAATAGAAAAAATATTCTGATGTGTTTTGACTGTCTGCTCTGTTCCCAAAAGGATTAGAAAAACCTCTTTCATATTAACTTAGAAGGAAAGGTTGGGGATGTTGTTTCACTGATACATTTCATACATTTCAGTACCCCAGGTCTAAATAATTTGGAACTTCAGGGATACATAAAAACAGCCCAGGATCAGTGATGGCATCTAAGACAAATGGATTCATACCTTTTTTTTATGCTATGTCTTGTCAAATTGGTAATGCATTTACATTAGCTGATTCTACAAGATATACAGCTCTGTGTGCCCACATATCTAACATAAAAATCAAATCCTTTATCTTTTCCCATCGTTTGCTTTGTGTTTCTCTCTTGGTATTGCTTCTTTTCTTTTTTTATGGAATTATGGTAACTTACTCCTTTATATAATTGCAGAATGCAAGGAAGATTCCACATAATTGAGATTTTAATTAATTTTTTGGCCCTAATTTTGTAATTATGCCAATAATATCAAAGAGAAGGGAGACATTTACAATCAAATGATAACAGTAAGTTTGCAAACTGTTAAGAAACCTTTAGTCTAATTATTCTATTCATAGCTAGCCTTCTGATGAAATCCTTTCTTCTCTCCTTTTGGTATAGTTTTAATATAATATATATAATAAAATAATAAATCAAGCCTTCTGAAACATGGAGTCAGGTCCTGGTCTCTTCCCTCATCCTCTGACCCCTGTGAACACGGTCACAGTATAGGGTTTTCTGTCTGGCATTGGCATTGCCAGTAGGTTTGGCTTTCATGTTGGCTTCAGAGAGGGAGAAAAGGGAACCTTAGGGAGAGGCTGACCTTGCCCAGGTTCCCTGAGAGCTGCTGTTGTGTTCTCTGCACAGCCCTGGGGACGTTGTCCTGTGGAGTCTGACCCTCTCAGAAACTCGGTCGCCTCTCACAGTCTCTGAATGCCGTGTCACCTGCAGCAGGTGCTGTCACACACCTGAGGGTGGGACAGAGCAGTTCCCGCAGCAGCACAGCCCTGCTCTGCCTTCCCATGGCCCCCAGGCTGCTGAGCTCTCCCCAGTGCCAGTGTGCCCATGCTGCTGTCCTGGCATTTGCTGAGGTAAATGCAGCCCACTTCTGCAATCTACTTCTGTTATTGATGTTTATGGGATTTTTGTGAAATGTCACCTGTCTGGGCTTTTTCAACGTTCTTATTTGATGGTATGTTTTTGTTTTTCTTTCTGGTTTGACAGTTTTTCTTGTTAATCTCTTTTTAATTAAAAAACAAAGCAAAGCAAAATGGTTTTCTGCACATGCCTCCAAGCATGGAACTGAGTGTCATATGTCTCTGCACCTGTCAGGGCTATACAATAGGTGACAAAGAACCAAAATGTGACACAATCATTACTGAGCTTGGGAATGTAAAAGGAATGGGATCTGCTCCCCTGCTTAATAGCTCTTTGTGACATATAGGCATCTTAATGATGTTTTATTTTGGATTGAGAACATTTTCAGCATGAATTTTTGTTAACACTGGCATGAAGCATTGGGATTTTGAGGATAAATGATGTGTCTTGAGTTAAACCATTCATGACATATTGTTAATAGATAACCATGGGAAAAAAATACTGGAATTTACAATTCTGGGGAAAGAAAGTGGAACAACTGCTGCAAGCACATTAAAAAACACTACCTGCTTTTTTCACTGCTCAGAAATGTGAAGAGGGCTAAGCTCTGCTTTTGTATTAATTCATGGCAAATCATTTGCCCAGTTCTGACACTAACAAGAGCCAATTTCATATTTGCAGGCCCCCAAACCTCCCGTGGTAGCTGAGAGCATTTCAGCACGATGGCTGATCAGGCCTGCACTCTGACACATCCTGCACTGATCATTTATCACAGTCAGAGATGATTTATTTACTTCCGACCCTTCCTGAGTCGGCAGCCTGCCTCCAGGATAATGTGGCTACTGAGTTTGGTTATGTTGTAAATTAATAGATTCATTTCACTTTGTGCTCACAGGTTGTGCTTGCTTGGGTTTCATTTTAATTAAAGATATAGTGGGAATTACTACTGAACCTCAGAATGCTGATTTTGACCAAATTGCCTTTGGGTGTAACTCTGGAAGAATTTGGATTTCTGCACCACTGGAGAATTTGGTGCTCCCTTTCCTGTTGTTTTACTTCTCTGTTTTATGGAACCATTGCAACTGTTTGCCTCATTATAGTAAAGAAGAAGTTTTGTCCCATGTGTGCTTTTGTGCAAGTCAGTCTGGTGGTATTTGGGATGAAAATGAACAGAGGAGCTGAAGGCAATATTTTTTGGTACCCCTCTAAAGTGGAGATAGCTTTACCCAATCCAGTAATGTTCACGTGATAAATTCCAGCATAAGGGTGCACACTGGAAGCAGGGATTGCAAAACCTGTTCCATGGCACACAATTTTCCTCCAGGGCTTCTGTACTCCGAGGCTCCAAATTGCAGATGAGAATTAAAGGTCTTTTCCCAACTATTCTATGATTCTCTATCAATGCTGGGCTTTTTTATTTTTCCTACCATGGAAGACTACTGACAAAGTATGGTTCAGCTGCCTGAAGGTATCTAATTTTGTTGTTAAAAATTTTAGAAATATATCAGCTATTTCTAGGGAGATATGTTTTCTATGTGCTTTTTTACCAGACAAGAATATGTTAGCATTTAAAGCTGATCAGAATTTGAAGGTACCGCGAGGCTGCTTTGCTTTAGCTCACACCGTATACGTGTGCGTATTCCTGTAGGCATCTGTCATAAAATCCTTATGGGGTTATAAAGATTTCCATTCTGCTGAGACTCCAGGCAAAGCATCACAGGAAGGAGCTTCACTGGAACCCATTCCTGTGAAGTAAAAGCTCTGCCAGTCCAGCATTAACATAACAGTATCAAAATAGATGACAAGTCTCTGGATCTTTGGCACCCAGACTATGCTTTACCTGTAATAGGGATGAGTTTAGCTCATCTTTCCTAAAACGAGTGCAGCAGTAACACAGATCAGTAAATGTTGCAGTCAGTGCTGCAAATGGGAGAATTATAGATTGTCTGCATGTATGTGCTGTAACCTTTCAGAGTGAAAAAGCAAATTTATTTATATATCTTTCATAATTCTCTCCGTTTGCCTGATCGCTGCCCTTGCTGTGCTGTGTTATAGCTTCTTATTAGCCTTCCCCTTTGTAATGGAATATTTTATGTTGGATACTCAAATATCTATAAAGCCACTAGTAAAAAAGTCTGCATTTGCAACGTAACACAAAGAGGGCTGCTGGGATGTCTGTAATGCCCCTGTACTGGTATTGGGCGCGGATTTAGTAGCAGAGAGATGCAACCAAGGTGTTCCAGCAAAGAGATTTTTTTCCAGCTGGAGAGCAGAATGTTTGGGTCAGGCTCTAGGCAGTCTTCCCCAATAACCTCCATACTAGATTTCTTAAGGCCAGGGAGCTCTGCAAATAAATGGGGTGAAAATTTCAAATGTAGAGGGAGCTAGGCTCATTAAATATTTATTTGGCTTTCAGCATTTTTTCTTTTCCTTCTGTAGAACTGTCTTGTCTTTCATGACTGCAGACTGAGGGTATCAGACTCTTGGACACGGCTCTTGTAACAATCCATTCATTTGCTCGTGGCAGCTCATGAGCCCTTCCATAATTTGCTGCTTTGGGGTATTTTTTCCCCCATATCCCTGCCTGAAATATTGTGCTGAACTACAATCTCTTGTTTGATTAAGCATAGTTCAAATTTACCTGCAGGCTTGGGAGGTTTTGTATGACTTTTTCAAGTTGAAAGTATGTGATTCTGTCTTGCTGCTACAGCTATGGCAACATGGGCATGAAAATCAACACACTGTTTTTTCTAAATATTGACGTAAAGTTCATGATCTACTGTCTGTATGATTATCTTCAGTAGCATTAATCTGGGTTAATTATGCATCCTTATGTGAACTGATATGTCTAGCTTCATCAGCCATCCCTCACCATCTTTCCCTGGAGTTTTGGTCAAGAGCATAATAACTGAAGATTGGATTAAAGGATCTCCATAAGTAGCCTGAAGTGAAAAATCTGACCACAGAGTAGCTTTTGACTATTTGCTTTTTTAGCATTAATTGTCGTTGAAAATCCTATTTAGTAGCCAAAGCTTCTTGATCATGTTCTCGAATTGTGGTATCTGTCTTTCTTTTTAAGATCAGCAATTCCATTCACCCTTTTAGCTAACTCTTCGCTATCCTAAAACACATCTGAGTTATTCAAAGCCCTTTCTGACCAAAAATATCATGGTGTCCTAATTTTGCTTCATTGGTTCAGTGTTGGAAAAGCCAAATGAAGTTAAATGCTACAGATTCATTTCTTGAAACTAAAATACTAAGCTTCAGACAGTTACAAAAATGTTGAATTTGGAAAGACATGCTCTGATTTAACTCTAAGCAATTACAATAAATTATCACTTGGATAATTTTAAAATCTGTAGAACTTGCAAGAAAATTTGTTCCCATTAAATCATGAAGTAGAAAATAATTTCACCTATATCAGTATTTGTTGTTAAATTACTTTTTTTTAACAGGGAAAAGGAGGAAGGAAAAAAATCGCTACAAAACAGCTGCTGACAAGCACATCTCAGAAAAGCAAATTTTAAGAGTTAATATAGTCCCAGAGAGACTGAGTTACATGTTCAGTGTTGGGCCTCTCAGCATGTTAGTGGAGAGATTTTGGGAACCAGAGCAATAAAGGGGGTGTGGAAAATCTGTGAAATAATTGACACCCTGAAACGTTAACATTCCAGACCTTGGATCATCACCCAGCTGACCCAAGTGGGTCTCTGATGGCAGAGGGTTCCCAGGGCAGTTCAGGGCCCTGGTTTGTGTCCCCACTGAGCACAAGGGTGAATCCTCCTGTCCCAGTGCCACTCAGGCTCTTGGCTCAGGTCTCTGCCTTAATCCTGGTCTGTTTTACTCTGCCATTACTTCTGCAGTAATCAAGCTCTGTAGAATTGGTAATTATTTATCATTTGAGACTTTTTCCCCTCTAGGCTCTGTCTGTTTGATTTATGTACCTGGCACCTCCTTTAACAGCTGCCACCCTGGTATGTGTTTATTTATCACTAAAGGGGGAAGAAAGTGGACTAAGTTCAAAGCCTTTAAGCAATCTGAGCATTTCCTCCTAGAAGAACCTTACATAGCAATAAAGTGTGGAAATGTAGCTAGGCAAGCTTGGGAAAGTGAGAAATGCAGAAGTCCTTACCTTTCTGTTTAGGAAGAGCAATGTTCCACTTACTAGGCCTAATTTTAAAATAGGAAGGTAGTTCTTATTTAGTGAACAGGTCTTAGCTGGGCTAGCTTGATGCTGAAGTTTTTAAAGGAAGATTCATGTAGGTAAGTTTAAATTGTGAATCATTTAAAATATGATAATGGTCATCAACAGTCATCTCTCACACTTGGACATTATCTATGAAGCTAATCCTTATACCATATATTCAAGGATGAGTTAAAATCTGTTTGTGACTGCACTTTTAACCATAAAGTAGAGATAAACTTTTTTTTTTAGTGTTGTGAGAAACCTCTTGAATTCATAGTACTAAAAAGCTTCTAAGCTGAAATACTGAGGGGTGGTCTACCTCATAAATGGGATTGATTTCACTGAGATAGCAGTTGGAAGCTGCCCCCTGCTCTCTGTGATGAGGAAAATAGATTCCTCACTAGAGAGGTGATGGCTCCTCCTCAAAAAGCATTTTGGAACTCATAACACCCAGACAGAATCCTTTTCCTTAGTGCTGCCCCTGGGTGCTTCATCCCCATGGTCAGGGCAGCTTGGATGGGTTTTCCTCTCAGCCCTGTTCTTTCTTTGCTGTGCTGTGTTTGTTGTCTCAGCCCTTCCAGCATCACTTGTCAGCTCCTTTGGGGAGCAGGGCTGATGTGCACAGGGGGCCCTTCATCTTTAAATCAAACTCCATTTCTCATCAGCTTAAAAAAGTTGTTGAATATCATACATGTTAATTTGGAGGTGTTTCTGAGGGTGGCCTATATTTTTTTAATCTTTTATTATTTTGTATAATTTTATGCACATCATTAGAAGGGGAGACCTTGATAGGCTATAATTTTGAAAGCTTACTGTAGTCTTTACTCCTTCCCTTCCTGTTTAATGGTCCCTCTTCAGCAAAATCTTTAAATACTCATTTAACCTGCATAAGTCCATCCTGTTGGAAATTTACTTAACAAGCACATTGGGTAAAATTTTGACCCTGCTGAAGCCTGGTGGTCCTGCCTTTGGTGGCTGAACTTCCGAACTACATTTATTTTAATGGGATGTGAGTTAATGTGTAGGCGAAAGAGAGAAAAATGAGATTTAAAAATAAATACTACATGGAGGTACTTAAAAATTGTAATACAAAGGCAGTGGTGTGGCAGCAGTGATCCTCTGTGGTTACAGTGAGGAAGAGATATAACTGCACTTTGGTTGAAAATTATGTCTGTGATCTTTATGAAATTTAAAGAAGTGTAAGAACACCTGCATAACCCAGGAAAAAAAAAAAAAGGTTGTTTGTTGGGGGTTTTTAATAATTTGAAATTTTCTTAGAAATTAGCCCAGCATTTAATCCTCATTGTAAATCAGCTGGTAAAACAATGAAGAAGCCTATTCAAATGAAAAATTTCACTAACTTTTCCTTAATTACAAAGCTGTTGTCAAACTTAGGATGTGTTACCTCCCTCTCACATAGAAACTTTTTCCTGAAAATGTTTTGAGAGCTCAGCATTTATTTATATCATCAGAAAGCTCAAGTCAAAATTTTGTCGTTTTGTTATCAATACAATGAAACAAAGACAACTGGAATGTTAAAGAAGGGTTTCTTTTATCCACTAAATTAGGTTTATAAGCTTTGTTTTCTCTTCTTTCTACCATGCTGGCCTGTAACTCTTTTATCACATTAATGCCAGTGGCTCAATATTGTGAATTCTGTGTCCTGCAGCTCAAGCTACTGAACCCAATTAACAGAATTCACTTCCCTAAAGCTGTTTGGGCCCGAGTGACCGATAGGTTGAGTGACCCTGTTTGGACATCCTTAATGTTCTTCAGAGTCTAAAACTCTGCTTCACTCTCAGTTCTGCCGGTGGGTAAGACTATTGTCTGCAATTCATGAAAGGAGAAGTTTTTGCCATCCCATCCCTTTAAAAAAAAGGAGGGAAATATGAGGCAGATTAAAAGAATTAAGGATCAAAACATGGTATAAAAGAGAACAGTTTGGGTTGTCTGTTTGGGCTTTTTTTATGTGTTGATGGGGCAAATTTAATTGAGTTGCAGCCTGATCTCTGGAGCTTGGTTTGGGTGTGGAGCCCAGGTTCAGCATCCTGGAGATCTGAAGGGTATCTCCTCCTGTGTCAGTAATATTCCTCTGTCATCACCCTTGTCTTTTGCAGTAAGCTTTTAAGATGCATTTCAGTGGAATTAGTTTGTTCCTTTAAGATATCCTTCAGATACAGTGGCAAAAATACAAAGAGGCATTGCTGCAGGGACTGTCCTTCCTCCACAGTGCTAAGAATTGTAGGTTAGAATTAAAAAAAAATAAATCTGCAAATCAGAATGTTGTTAAAATTTAATTTACTTTTGTTCATCTGATAGTGTTGCTAAGACTGTTATTTCAGTGATCACAAAGACTGAATGTTTCAATCTCAGAATTGGTCTAGGAATAAAATTTCTTATAATTAAAAAGAAACAACCAAACCTGTGTTTTTGCCTCAAGATAAAATTTCTCTATCCCTACGAGATTATATTAATAAAAAGATTACATAGATTTTTTTTTTTAGTGAAGCTTTTAGTCACTTACAGTGGTCAGTCTTTAATAATATGTGTTCACATAAAAGTGTTGTGCAAAACTTACCTGATGATGATAAGGAACCCCTGGCTACATAAGAAGTGTTATTGTTTGTGTGAGCACAGTGCTGCAAAATTGATAGACAAATAGACAGATTAATCTGTGTTGAAAGTAGCTGCTATAAGTATTGCTTTTATTTGCAGGAAGAAATAGAGGAATTAACTGATCTCAGAATACACTTAGAACTTGGGCGCTTTCATGTTTTCAGTCTGTGATGAATTCTCTGGATGATGCAGCAGTACTTTCTGGTAATAAATTCCTATTAAACTGTCAGAATATTCAGCCATTCAGTCTTCATCTCCTGATTTTGTGAGTCACGTTGCAATAGCATATCTGAAGGAAGGCAAACATTTCTCATGTTAATTAGGAGACTGGGAATTCTTTGTTATTTACTGCTTGCACCATCAAAGGTGGTTGCAGTTTTCAAAGGACTGGTTCGTTTGCTCGTGTTGTGATTTCTGCAGAGAAACTCACCAAATGTATTCTATCAGTTCAGCTTCCTGCAGACCAGAAAGAAAAGGAGCAAGCTTTTATTCTTATTTATGGCACTAATCTGGAACAGCCATCTCTGTGAACGCTGTTTCCTCCTTTTGCTTAGCAAAACATGTACTTTACTGTCCAAAGCAGGGCTCGGTGACCACTGGCACTGAGAGGTGCCTGAAGTGCTGCAGGGAACAGCCTTGGGAGTGAATCAGGGAGCAGAGAGAGCTGTTCTCTTCCCTATGGAGCTGAGTGTGCAGGGTGTCTGTGCTGACCCTCCCGAGACAGGGCTTGGAGAGGTTTGTTCTGCTCCTTCTCCCTCTCCTGGCAAAGCAGCCCAAACTGCTGAGCTTCAGAAACTGAGAAATCATGAGTTAAAGTCCACAACATTTTAAGAAACACTATTTGTTTGCCTCTGCTTTTTAACATGCACTTCCTTATGGCCTTTCATTCCCCATTTGTTTTCCAAAATAGCACCAGAAGCTGGTAGCGATTTTCCTGCTCATAACTGATGAACACCTTGTAGATCCCTCAGTTCAGAACCCCCAAAACCCATGTTTCTTTTGTTATTATCCTGTCAGGATGTATGCCTAGATATTTCTTTTTTTCCATGTTACTTTTCCTTCCAGTCAGCTGGATATGTAACAGGAATTTGGCAAGCTTGCCTTCAGAAGTTGGGGCCATGAGTTAAGGACAGAACTTATTGATAATGTCATCATGTAGGTTTGGAATTAAATGTGTTTCAGCTACAAGTACTGCACAACTGTGTACCAAGCCAACCTTGCAAGGTAGTAAATCATTGCTTAGGAGCTTTTACAAACTCATATTTATGTTACAGCAAGGAAGTTTACCTTGGGAACAGTATATTTAAACTGTTCTCTGAAAAATTGCTATAATGGATTTTCACATGGTAAAATGTATGCTCCACAGATAGCATCTTGTTTGTGTCAGATAGTGCTGTGCAAATAATTGTAGGCAACATTTTTAAAGTAAAACATAAATACCTGATAGTGAAGAAGTCAGTAACAATTTGTGTGTTTTGATCAAGAGAGATTTGTCACAGCTGTTTTCAGGCAGAAAATACTATGTGGCAATTAAGATTAAGAGTTGGGCAAACTCTTAAAATAATATTTAGAGCTCTCAGAAAAGGTATTTTTTGATGCCTGAGTAGCAAGGACGTTTGGAACAGTTTGGGAATATTTTAGAGATTTAAAGTGAAGTTTGTAGAGTGGTGTTGGCAGCCGCTGTGGCAGTGCTGATGTGGCAGTTCTGCATGCACAGGCTTTGCATCCTGACTGCATGGGATCACTGGGACTGCTCTTTCCCCAGGGTGTTTTACCCATAGCAACAGCAGAGCCATTGAGTAACAACTCAGACGTGCTCACCCTGGAGTCTGCTGTGAATGAAATTGCCCAGAATTAAACCGGGATATATCCTCACTAATCAGAATTATGGACAACAGTGAATTTATGAGATGCACCGAGCTGGCCCCAGTCCATGAATGTCCCCTTATTTCTTATACCTTTTTGTGCACCAGAAGCAGCTAAAAGTGCTGCAAATACACCAGAAGAACATAAGAGATGTTTCAAACATCCAATTTTACAGAAGTGGATGCAATTTGTAGATATAGATGTAAAAAACCAAACAAACAGAGCCAATCTGTGCCAAAATCCTCAACTAAGAAAGCCTTAGGGATGTCAGATGATTTTCTATTTGGGTCAATTTCTCTCTCTTGGTACAATTTGCACCTTAATTCTTTCATTCATAGCTATTGACTATTCTGAAATCAAGATCTTATTCACTTTAAGTCTCTCTATATGAAAAATCAAATGTGCAGGAGCTATTTTAAGAAGCTACCATTTTGACCTCGGACTGTTTGTGGACTTCATTAGACATAAGGAGACAAAAAATAAGGATTCAGCATTTGTATGATTTTTTAAAATTACTTTTTCTCTCTTAAAGAACACTTACCATATCAGTTCTCTTTGTAATGGTTCCTTCCCTTTCTCACTTAATGAAACCTCCTTGTCTGCCCAGGGTGTTATTTTCAGTCATGAAAGGGAAGCCTGGGTACCATGTAGAATGTTTGCATTTACAACAGGACTGACTGACCTTTACATAAGGTTCAGCAGATGCCCTGGATTGATAGTTCCCATTCCTCACTCTGAAATAAGCATAGCTATTTCCAAAGAATACCAATTCATAGTTGGACAATGATCTAAATCCATCTGAAATTGCTGTATTTTAATACTTAGAGGGTTTCTATAATGGGAGAGAGGGAGGCAGAAATCCTTGTTTAGAGTTCAAGGATAGAAAAGGTATGTCTGAAAGCTCTCTCAGTATATCACATTTATTGTGTTCTTATGCTTTGTTGCAAATGTCACAGCTCTACAGTTGCATGGAAAGTGAATCTTAGCTAATAAAAGGCTTCACCTTTCTTTTCTTTCTCTATACAGTACTTTGTAATAAATATCCAATACAGCAGCATTTGTTATTTCCAAGTATATCTGATACACAGAGATGGGGTTTCCTCATAGGGGAAAATCTGTGTTCTGCATGATGCTGTTCAGCATGTGGAATGAACTCTCACAGCTATTTTTCTTATGTTAATGTGCCTTGCTTGCGGTTTTGATAATTTAAATTTTGCTGAATTATTTTTTTTCTTTAATTCATTTGACATTTGCTATAACTTAGCATTGATCAAGAGGAAGTCATGTAAGTGGTTTTGCAGGTACTATCTAATGATTTGGAAAGCTTAAATATAATTAATTTAGTCACTGAAAT
The DNA here is from genome assembly GCF_035770615.1 of Melospiza melodia melodia. Taxonomy (NCBI): domain Eukaryota; kingdom Metazoa; phylum Chordata; class Aves; order Passeriformes; family Passerellidae; genus Melospiza; species Melospiza melodia. Next base: position 11,661,367 of record NC_086211.1, on the reverse strand, counting down.
GGATTGTTGGCTGAATTCATGCAGTATATCTGTGTATGAATTGCTGGTATAGGTTGCATTCCGTGAAATGAAATTCTTTTAAAGGAGTAAATTGTGTTTCCCATCAGTTCCCTGAACATGGAGAATATAGTACAAAACCAAAGAGCAGAATAAAAAATGAGTACTATTCCCCTTTATCTTTTTTCTGAGTGTTTTTCTTGTCTAAAAATGAGCCTGTGTACCTCTGTGAAGTTAAAACACCTAAAAATTCTGAACCGAGCAAACTAAAGATACATAAATAAGGCATAAAATTATATGAAATTCTGTATCCTCCATGTCAGGATCATGGGACAGTGAACAAACAGTGTAGAGCCATTGAGATGGCTTTGTACCAAGGAATTGTTTAAATGGAAAATTACAAAAAAGTGCTGACTTCCCTGATGAGCTGTCAATAGGAGATTTAGGGCTCCCCATGTGCCATCAGCATGCTATAATTGATTAGAGTGTTACTATCCTGGAGTGTGCTAAAATAAAGGTTAGAGAAATCCTGAGGATATCAACTACCTTTATCAAACTGCACAATTAAGGGTACAGTACATAATCTGGGAACAGAAACCATCATTCAGGAACAAGTGATCTGCTTCACTTGGAATGAGGACATTTTTTTTCTAAAAGTCATGAAATAGTCTGAAAATGGCTGCTCAGAGGAGGGAATTTAAACTGGATCATGATCTGTTTCAAAAGAGTAGGACTGTGGATTATACCCTGTATTGAACACAGAACTCTGAGAAAGGTTCTTGATTTGGAATTCACACAGTCCAGGGTGTAAAGTGGCTCTGTTACAGCTGTTCCCTATTTCTGTGAGCAATTTTGAAGTCAATATATTTTTAACATCTCCCCAGGGGTTCAGAGAGGCTCCTTCTGTCACCCAGTGGTGAGGCTGCTCAGGGTTGTTTTTATGCTCTGAGTCCAAATGGTTTGGTGGATGATTCTGGCTGCCCTTCAAGGCTGCAAGACACAGCCCAGGAGCATGGAAACACAGGAGGGAGATGGATGAATTATTTCTGTGGTTGTGCCTCAGGTGTGCGGGAACAACAGCAGACAGAACTCGGTGAGGTTTAGGGACAGGGAGGCAGGAGATGGACAGCACAGGGAGAGCCCTTGGTCAGGTCGTGGTCACTGTGAGACATCCTTACCCAACACTGTTGCCTGTTGGTCAGTTTTCAATTATTCATTCAATTCAATTATTCAGTTATTAATTTCAATTAAATCATAGAGTCGTTTAGGTGGAAAAAGCCCTCTAAGACCATGGAGTCCAACCATGAATCCAGCACTAAACCATGTTCCCAAATGCCACTTTTACATCTCTCTAGTAATGGGGACTCCTCCTTGTCCCTGGGCAGCTGTGCCACTGCTGGATGGCCCTTTTGGCAAAGAATTTTTTCTGAATATCCAATCCAGACCTTCCCTGATGAAAATGAGGTTGTTTTCTCTTGTTGTGTCCTCTCAGCCTATTAATTACTTACTGAATTTGTTCAAAGAAGACCTCAGAATATTGGGCAAGATACTATTTCCTGCAGATGAGAAATTATCCTAATATTCCTTAGTGGGCAAAGATTACATTTAAAATCTCACTACTATTTTAAACTTTGGGGTTCAGCTTTGGTTCAGCTATGTTAGCCCAATAAAGATATTAAAGGTAAAAAAGCCAACAATTTGGTCAAGGAAAACAACATGATATTGTAACACCTCCACAGATCAATTTATTTATTTAGATAAATATCTGCTTCATACAGTATTGAAGTGCTTCACATTTTCAGAATGGATTATGTTCTTTAAAAATGTTACACATAGTGAAATGCAACACTCTAAACAAGCAAAAATGTATTAAAACAATTTTTCTAGGAATTTAAAAAATATTGTATTTCATCTCTGAACAAATGAAACTAAAATTTTGAAATGTTCTGGTAAACAAAAGTCCATTTTTCTATATCATTTCTAAATGTTGCTTGCTGAAAAATGTTTCAAGATATTGAGAATGACAGTAGAATATTGTGGCTTTCATGAACAGCTGCAAGCAGAATGGTGGTGTAATGCATTTATAGCTATAGTAAACTGAAATTGTTGCAGACTCTATGTTCTTTTCCAGCCAATAATTAACATTTTTTTAATGTTTAAGCATTGCACTTTATTATTATCATATATTTGTACAGATATATTAAAAGGAAAATTAAAGAAGCTAGGAAGACTTGATGTATAAAAAAGCATTTCAGAGTTTTGAATATGGAAAATCAAACTATGACTGTCTTTGTAGCTTTTTCAAAAAGTGTGAACAAGATGAAATCCCATGTCTAAAAGCACTTTTGATCCAAACATAGGGTGGCAATCATTAAATATATCATGTGCAGTGACACTGGGGAAGGCACTGCTCTCCATTCTGCTCAATGGACCATGCTGCAACACTTGTTTCATATCTCGAAACCTTTTATGATTGCTGTTAAAGAAGTCAGTGCTTTACAGTGCCAATGAATCAAGTAAAGTCATCCCATTCATCTGTCTGTTAAAAACCAAAATGTTGGAGAGAGCAGACAAACACAGAATCTAACCATGCAAAGAGTCTCATCAAAATTGTTCCTTTATCTGTGTGTCAGTGGAATGGATGGATCAGAAAGGAAGCGTTCTGTATATTGTTCAGGATTTAGGATTGCTCCCACCTCAATCCTTACTGTTAAAGTAATTTTAGTGAAACAAAAAGTTTCTAAAGGATAAACTGCTCGTCTTTTCAGCAACTGTCCACCTGAAAATTTGGCTTTTTGCAAATCTAATTTGGGTGGGATTTAGTGTGTTTTTTCACTTATTTATTCTTTAATGTGACCCTGTCTTCCTCCTTCGCAACAAGGACATATAAAGGAAAAAGAAAATCTGTAATCTTAATTCCTGTGGACAATGTTAGCTCAAGGTGAAGAAGCCCTTTGAGTGAACAGACCTGAGCAAACTTGTCTGAGCTTTAATCCATGTAGGCAGGTCATTGTGCATTCAGCCCTCACAGACAGAAAATAACACATTCCAGCCAAGAAGGACAGAGATTTTTACTTTCTTTGTGAGGAGAAGAGGTTTGCCTGGAGGATTCTCTCATTAATGCCAGGAAGAGAAGACCACCAGGCAGGCTAAGCCTGTCCACAGTTCCAACCTGTAACAAGTGGATCACATCTTCCTGCTGAGCAGAACCACGTGTCCAAATGGGTCTCAAGCAAACAAGCAGCTGCCTTTTCCCCCAGTGGTCACATGGGGACTCTTGGAGTGTTGGAAATACTGAGGAAATTAATAGCAGGAATACCATGATAGATCTGAAGTCATCAGGAAAGGATCTGGATTCAGAAAACTTTTGGAATAGTGGGAGTGATCGGTGTAACTGGGTGTGAATGGGGAGCAGGGATTTCATGTCTCTCAGGTACTGTGTTCACTGATGGGACTTGCCATTTACAAAGGAAGGATGCCTCAAGTCAGGGCAAATCTCATTTTTCAAATTCCAGATTTACAAGCAAATGCAAGGAGTTGTGAGTTTAGCCATGTCTTTTCAGCTGTGCCTCTCATGCTAATGTCTGGTGGAGATGTAAATTTTCTTGAGGTACTTACCGTGTGTTTATTATTATCTATTCCCACTGAAGCTACAAATCAGAGCTGCTTCTGATCAAGACTTGGTTATTTATGCTTCATTACAGTCCCATGTTTGGACTGTGAGATTTTAGGGAGTAAGGACTATGTGAGGGCTTTTTTACGTGTTTGCATGGTAGTACTGTAATTAGATTTTTATTACAGGCTAGACTTAAAAAAGAATTAATGACGGCTCTGAGCAGTGATATTGATGTTCACATTGAATGCAAATAGTAGAATAACAAGGCTTTTTTTACTTCTTGCTAATGAATAACACATATTGCTAAGGCAGACTGGAGGTGTGCTCCTCAGAAAGTCAGTGAGAAAAGTCAGTCAGTAAGAAAAGGAGATGCACAAAAATGTTGGGTGTATGTATTGATTGATTCCTATATTGTATAAGGAGATGTTGGACTAGGGAGAGAAGGGAGATCCCAGAATGGAATTACAGGGATTTTTTTTTCAGGATCACAACCTGGGACAGGTCCTGCTAATAGGAAAGGGCAAAAGGAGTGGAGCACTTATCACACTAACCCGGTGCCTAAACAAATGTCCTTCTCCTTAGTCCTTGATGTTTATATCTGTGATTCCACTTCATTCTCAATGCCTGCCACTGGCTGCTATAAGCAGAATTTTTTTTACTCTTTATCTACACCCTGAGGCAACATTAAAATTACCATTTTACCAATTTGTCAAATATTGCATCTCCTGTAGGTACAGTCACATTGCTTGTTAGAAATCCCAGACCATGGGATGAGGTGCTTGTGTAAAGTAGGTAATAAATGACCACTGTGGGAGCTCCCCAGTTCAGCAGGGCTTATAAAGACACTTGTTATTGAGATTGTAGATAAAATTGAAACTTTACAAATGTGCCAAAAATGTGTGTTGCAAAATTGAATGTTGTGTCTGTATTTCCTTAGAATTACATTATTAGGATCTGAAATGACTAAAATCAAGACATAGACATTAAGACTGACTCAGAATTTGCCTACTGCTCTCAGATTTTTAAAAGACTGTATTTTTGGACCTTAATTCCTTGTTGGTTCCCAGTTTTTGGGAAACAGGGAACTCTTCTGCAGTAAGATTATATTTGTTAACAATTTATGTGTGCACACACATATGTGTGCACACAAATTTATTACTGACTGTTATATGTGTGTTAGACCACGTAAATGCCTGTAAAAAAGTTAAATATAAAGTCCATTCCTGTTTTTGATACAGCTGTCTTATTCTATTATTCATGGTTATGGTGTCACTGGAGACTTAACAGAAGCTATTTTCAAAACAGGTGTCTAAAAAGTAATATGGGATGTGTTTTTTAAGAGCAATACCTATATCTGCTCATGTCAATTGGATGCCTCCAATTACTTTCACAGACCTTGGATCAGCACCTGGGCAGCAGGCAAAGTTTTATACTCAAAACCCCCAAGGAATGACTGCAGCAGGAATAAATTCAGCTAATTCCCATTAGTTCATCTCTACAGCCACATCTCTTAATTCATGTCAGAATTTGGACTTGTATTTCAAGCCTATGAATTTCAATTTTCATTGATTTACAAGCCTCCAAAATGTAGGTTTTTATCTGACCACAGAGCAAGTAAAACACCAGGAAAAACAAGTTCCCTCATAGGTGCCTGTTGTAAGCAAACCTTGAGGCTCACCAGGTGGTGTCGAAGATCTTTATGGCACAATTGACCCAAATCCACTGGGAGCAGACTGAAACCATCAATTGTTGCTTAGAGTAGGACAGTGCCACCTTCTGCAATCAATTTTCAATATGTCATTAAATCACTGGGTTTTATAGTGGATCTCTGGATGTAATTAAATTATTCATACCAACCACTGCATATGAAAAATTAAAGGAGCTCCCTTAAAAATAATGCAAATATTACCTATAAAGGATTCTAGGCTTTCACTTAAACCTGTATATGAAATATTAACACAATTCCATTATGGACCTTGGTACCAGCTGGAAGAGGGCACAAATATCTGAAATTGCTGGGTTTCAACCACCTGTTTACTGACTCTCTGTAGCAATAGGACTGCTAACTTATTGATTGCAGGCTCGTGTTGTATTTTTCAGCTTCCAAGGAAAATGTCTGAGTTTGAGGACGTGGATGCAGACTGACTGCAGGACTGCACCTCACCAGGTAAAACCTTGTTTACCAGGGAGCCCTGGATTATTGCTTTGCTTAAAGGCTGGTTTTATGTCAGAATTCAGTCCTTGGTCTTTGCTTTGCTCAAAGGTGAGTTTCTGCAGGTTGTGGAGCACCACAACACAGGGCAGGTGTGAGGTGCTGGTGCAAGTGACTGACTCACCAACCCCAGTGTGACAATAGGTTTTGTCCAGTGAGTTTGCTCACCTGTGTTCATGGTGTTATTGCCCAGCACGACAGAATTTCTCTGATGAGCTTTTCCATTTATTGGTTGGCTTGGTGAAATACAAGGTGGGGCTGTGCATTATTAACTGGAGAAAGGACAGAAAGGAAAGTAAGGGCATTTGGCTGCTAGGTGAGCTCCTGTTGTGTGCCCCAAGCTCTGTGTGGGTGACACGGCTTTCTGGGGCCATGCTGGCCCTTCCTGCTTCCTTTCCCCCACAAAGTCTGTGGGCTTCACTGCTGTGTCCTATTTATGCAGTTTAGGACAAATGCATCAATTCCCCCTTCAACATTTTTTGCCAGCTGCTGAAAAAGTTTTGAATTAATTCAACAACCTCCCCCGCAGACAGAAAAATATTTCTCAGAAGCCAATGTGCCTTTTGTTTCTGTTAGGGATAAAAGATTTAGCCAGAGATGTTTGGCTACTTATGTAAAATATTAAAACTTTCTCAGCTATCACATTGTACTAGGCTGAAGTCTGCTTGTTTTGTGCTGTTAAACAACCCATCTTTTGTCGTACCAGGGAATGATACCTGATTTAAGATAATATATTTTCTTTGCTGGGTCTGTTTATGCTTGGAAATGATCTTGCTATATCCCTGTATTGAAAATTTATGAAAGGTACTAACATATTTCTTGCTATATATTTCTTGTGAGCACACTTTTGCAACTTTAGCATGGTTTGAAAACTACTTCTTGCCCACAGCTAGCAAGAAACAATGATTTCATATTTCCCAAAATGGAAGCCAGTCAACAGCATTCCTCTTTATTGCAAAGAGGGGATACAATAATAAAAAAAGCATTTGCTAGAGGAATACTACCAATAAAGTACAATAATGCATTAAAACAGATACTTAAAGTTGAAATTTATGTGTTTGTTTTTCTGTGCCAGTCATCATATTTTCATATGTTAACATCAAAATGTAGACTTTCAACAAAACCTTTAATAATAAAAACAGCAGCCGTCAAAAGCCAGAGTAGAATTTTAGCTTGTGGTATGAAGAGTTTATCCTGTGATTTTGGGGGTGGGCTTTTTCTTTTCTGATTCAAATTCATTTTCCTTTTTCTTTTTTTTTTTTACTTATAAAGTATTTACCAGTTTTTTTTCTTCATATATCCTTCAGTGGGGATCTCAGGCCAATAATGCTTCTGTTCTGCCCCTTGTCTTTGCAGAAGATTAATTTGGAAAATGAATGTTTCATTTAGAGAATAACAAAACCAATCAAAGCTGGGGATAGGATTCTTGCTAATGAAGGCAAACACTTGTGTGTGCCATGTGTACACAGTGCTAAAACCACAGCTAGCTCTGCACATCTTCCAAGTCATCTCATATCATCTTTCCTTTTTTATGGGATCTTTTGGTGTTTAATAAACCATTTTTGAACTGAATTATTCTAGAGTTACTTAGAGTAATCCCAAACAGGCAGTGTAATAATTCCATGGAGTTCCTTGCTCTTTTACCCTGTTGTTACTGAAATCTGGATCTGAGCTTGGAGTTTCCAGACTCCCTGTGCACATAGGCAGCAGAATATTTGGAAATTAAACATGGCTGTTGCTTTGGGACCAGCAAAGTCAGGCAGGTTCAGGTTGTTAAAGCACTAAAGTAAGTGCCAAACAACACTGTGTACAGCCAAAGGCCCTGTGCTGTCCCTAGCATCCTTAGCAGAAGTTAATTTTCATCAGTGCATAATGTCATCTGGAGCCCTGGCAAAGGTATGATAAGGTCCCAGAAAAATTAATTTCAGATATCAAACTGGCAGAGTCTCATGACCAAAAGGGTAATGAGTGTTTTTCAACCCTCAGACCTCTGATTATTGATGTTCACATATTTAAACCAGATCTCCTGTTGGCTTGCCTCTGAACAAGGTCTGGAGGCAGCAGCAGCCCAAGGTTCATCAAGGAGAGAGCAGGCAACCACAAAGTGTTCCTGATGCACCTCCAGGGGCACTGCCTGCAGAGGGCATGAGGGCAGAACAACAGGAAAATTAAGCTACAGTTTTCTGTTTATAAGAATTTCGTTTGATTTGAATGAGAAAATGAAGGCAAGAGAATGCCTTCTGCTAAAAAATCAATTAGCGACTTATGCTCTTTATTATTTTATTTTTTTAGTGAATATTGGCCAAAGGTTTGCATTCAGTCATCACCTGAGAGCTTCCTGGGGGTGAGGGAGAGCAGCAGGGCAATGTTTCAGTTCTTTCTTCACCTCAGCACATAAAGAACCTGGGGCAGCTTGGTGGGGGTATCTTAGCAGGACCCAAGCCTTGGGTACTTGGTGTGACTGTGAACGTTGCAGAATTATTTAAGAGCAAAAGGAAGTCACAAGCTGCAGGTCCACAGGAGTGGTTTTGAGGGACTGTGAGAGCACTGAAGAGTTGTAGAAGTGTTGGAGAACCAGAGGAAAAGAGGCAAAACATCTGGTGGACTTTGGGATCATGTAAAAACAAGCAGGAGAAGACAGTGTGGCTTTATGAAACAACAGCACTTCTGTTAATACATAACTGGAGGGGTAAATAAACATGAATTCAAGTTGTTATCTGGCTAGAGGATGCTGTGGTGCAAAATTGAGTATTTTTAGCTTTGTTCATAGCAGCCCTTGAACTGACTCAGGACTAGGTAGGCTGAAAAAATGGTGTATCACTGTAGCTGCTGTTACAGGGGTTCTATTATTTTCCCTGGAATAGTTAGGTGTGATAGCAGGGACAGATTCACACCTGTTTATGAGCAACAGTAAGGCTGCACTTATGTGCAATAAAAAAGTGAGGCAAAAATATAGTGAATCATAACTTCAGGCAACTTAAGGTTATACTTCTGTTTTTTCCCTCACTTCTGAAACTATCCAGATATACATCACAGTAAATAAATTATTAAGAACCAAAATAATTAAATAATTTAACTTTAAAATAGCAATTAATGCAAAATAGGTGTTTTATTAAATGTCTCCATAGCAGCGACTGTCTGAATCTGGCTGTGGGTCTCAGCCAACAAGCAGTTTCATTTTAAGGAATTTTGCCCCCCTTGTCTTTGATAAATGAGATCAGAGGAAGCATTACAGTTCTGCAGGACTTTGGCCATTACTTTCCTCTTGGCTGGTGAGCAGAATTTGTGTGGGATTTTGGTGTCCATCATCCACCTGTCATTTCCCCCACCCTCTTTTCCACCATCCTCTTCACAGAAATTGTTTGAGATTTCCTGCTGTCCAGCTGTGTGTGGCACACTCAAATGTTTTCTGTCTCTCTTTTGGATATCTAATGAACAAAAGGAAGGCACAATACCATGTAGAACAGACTCCCAATCCTGAGCAGGAACTTCTCTTCAAAAAGGAATTTCAGCAAGAAAAAAAGCAGAACCTCCCTGGTTGTTTCTCTGTGCAAGGTTATGGGTTGCAGATATTTCTGAGCCTCAGAACCTCTAACCTGAAAATGTGTTTAACCCTGTATATTAACAATGTTTTTCAATGACCAGGAATTACTGTATAAAGCAAAGCTGTACCCTTACTATTATTTGACATGTAGCATTGTCTTTTTTATGTCATTCTCAATTTTCCCTCCTCTACCCTGCTCCAGTTGGGTTCCACAGAGGACATCTTCAAAAAATGATTACATTACTTGCACATTTCTGGGGTTATTTTTGTTTTGCACTTTGAGGCTTTGAATGAACCCAGGCAAGAAACCAAAATTGTTAAATACCGTGGGAGGAAGGAACAGTAAGAAAACATAATAATTTGCCTGGGGAATGGTGAGAAGTCAAGATCAAGGTTATTTCTCAGTAAATGCTTCCAAGTAGGAGGCAAATGAATTGCAAGAGCCAGAGGTAGTATCAGAATGTCATAAGGGGCAGAGGGGAATTTACCTGGGTCACTGTCAAGCTTGCCAACTCCTTGAACCAAATTGATGCTGGTTTATTTTCCAGCTGCTATTTTGGTGCTCCTAGTGCTGAGTTAGATGGACCTTGCAAAGGCATGAGGTGCACTGACAGTGGCTGGACATCATGGGGGAAACATGAGCAGGATTTAATAACAGAAAATAATGTATCCATGTAAACCTGTAAGGTCTGACATTGCCAGCTGCAGAGTCATCTTTGGCTTCCAACCACACCTTTGACACATTTGGAGTGTGGCAAACAGGTTCAGGAAGTTGTCCCAGCCTTCTTGGTGGTGCTGGTGTCCCTACCCAGAGCATGATTTGATTCCTGCAGGTCTAGGGGGACGCTGAGAGGCTGGACAGGGTCCTGAGGGGGTTATTCTGGGGGCCTGGTGCATGAGCTGTGTATGCAGGATGGGGAACAGGAGTGGGTTTAAATGGGTATAAATCTGATAACCTTTAACTAGAGGCAAAAAAACACAGCAGAGCCAAACTCAGCGTTACCAGTGGCCACAGCCAGGGGCAATGGTCATGTGTTGGAGCAAGGTGTGGGGTTTATCACTTCGTTATTTTGCAGGGATTCTTACATGCACTTTGTGCTTGAAGGGCCTTTTTTGTGCTTAGTTGTCTGTGTCATCTTCCCAAGTGCCAGAGGATGGCAAAGACTGTAGATCAAAGTTTCTAAATTTACAAGAACTGCCTTGAAAACTGAGAGCCCCTGCAGCAGGACCTGTGGAACGTCGCCATCTGCTCTGCTGCAGATGTCACCAGGCTCTTGATGAGCAGTCATATCCCAGGACTGCTGTCTGGTGACTTTCTGGAATGCAAAGCTGGTGCTAGAGTTTTGTCATAGTCAGCCTAATCACAGACACTGCACTGAGAGAGCTGCAGTGGAGGCAAAGAAATGCCATACTAGGTACCAGGTGCACAAATTTAATGTACAAATGTATTTAAGATGCCCAAACAAATCTGCCAAAATTTGGGAAACAGGTTTTGGATTAACAATCTTTTCTGGATATTTTCATTCAGTGACTGTTGGCTTATCAGCCCAAGACTAGGAAACAGCTTTCGTGGTTCCTTTTCCCAGTTTACAGCAGAGTAAACTCAAAATTTTTAGCATCAATACCAGTTCTCCATGATGGTCATCAAATAGCCTTAGTTTCCTCATGTCATTCCATAGAGCCTTGTTGGCCAGCCCTGCTAATTCAGTTTTTATATTAAAAGGGGAAACCATGTTCAGCCAGGTTGAATACATCCCAGAACAGCTCCTGAATTTTACTGTGTTCTGCATAAGCAAATGGCAGCCTTAAAGAACCACAGATTTCTGGGATACTGGCGTGAAAATTAATGTTGGGAAGTGGCAGTGGAAAAGAAAAATCTCTTTACCCAAATAGGCTCCAAGGACTGGATTGTTTTGGTTTTGGTGGGGGTTCTTTGTTTTTGTTTTTTTTTTTTTCTGTATCTGAGTAAATATCTGTATTCTTCATTTATACCAAGCATAAATCAACCAATTAAAATGAGGAGTAGGTATTAAAGAATGAATTTTCTCACACAGAGAAATCACCACCATGTGATATTTTGCTGAGTAGGCTCATCTTGACCAATATGAGATTTGGACCACTGAGAACTGGAGACCTGAGTCCCATTTGGAGTTCATCCCATCTTGTTTGCTTTTTGAAGCAGGGTTTCTTTTTAAAATCCTTTTCACAGGAGGCTTGTCGTGCATCACAAAATCATGCCAGAGTAAATACAGATGGAATATTGAGCTGCTTCATTAAAATCCCTGTGATTTGTGTAAGGAGCTCCAATCTATTGGAACCTGACTTGTTAGTTTAAATTCCCTCACTGAGATATAGGTCAGGTTTAAATTAATAAGTGGTGACTGCAAAATCTTAATTAAAATGATACAGTTTTGTGAGTAGACAAGCACTCCTTAATTCATGTTAGGCTGGGAATATCTTTTTTCTATTGGTAAAAACCTGCTTGCAAAGGTGTCAGACCAAATTAATTCCTGTGGTTAATATAAGTGACTTAAATTACCAAAAATTATAAATCTAACCCTTCAGTCACAACTAACTTCAATTATTTAAGAAAAATTACTGGGTTTTTTGGGGGGAGTGGGAGGGAGGAATGGGGATGTGCTCGATATCTATTTTTTCCATTGAATAGCAAAAAGCTTAATCATAATTTAAAAGGATCCCTGATGTTGTTAAATTATTTCCTTCATGTGGGGCTTGATTCTACATTGCCCTGCAGTTTCTGTGGCACAATAGCAGGATGAATATCAAATGGCTCTGAATTCCATTTCTCAAGCGTGCCGTGCCTTTTCCTCCCCATTTGCCATTCACACAGCACGGACATAAAGTCTGAAAAAGCGTGATGGCAGTGTGGGATGAGATCCTCAGGCAGTGATCCCCTCACACCACACACCTGAGAGAGAAATGGTGCTGCAGATGTTAATGCAGAAATCCAGAGGTGCACCAGGCCTGCCTGGCGCAGCTGGAATGGTCTGGCCAAACAGCAGGCTGAGGGCAGGAGAGAAACAGCAGCACAGGTCTGGGGGTTTGCTTATGCTCCACTAGAATTCTAGTTCACACAAGTTCTTGAGTCACCTTCAGAGGTACAGTGCTGAATATAAAAATTATTGCTAATCTCCCTACAGTTCTCCAGCAGGCAGAGGCAATAAAACTCAGGTTGATATTCCTCCCTGCCACCACCTTCTTTCCCCTCCTTTTTCTCCTTTGTCCTCTGCAGAGCTGCTTGCAAGTGCAGCTGGGAAATAATATAATGTCTGCTCTAAGGATATATTGTGGAATCTGCTTTTTACCCCAAGAAGACTTCTATATTTCTCTGCAATAGCTTTCCATGGTAGGCACAGCCTGGATTCATTATGGCTACGTGGAGGAAGGGGGCTGTTTGAGCCTCTAGCATGGCTCCTGCTATTCTTTTGTCTCTTCCTCTAGCCCTAAATAAGTATAAACAACATGTAGACAAGACAAAACCTCAGCAGTGAACAAAAGCTGCCTGCATGTTATCCATCAGTATTATTTAAGTAGGACATGCTGGGCTGTTCATGATACACTCATACTGTAAGTGATAAGCTATAATGTATGGTATTCATTTACTTCTCCATTCCAACAGTAATATAGCAAAGACAATAAATTTTCCTGTTTGTTCTCTGACCCACTGTTCCTGGGTTAAGCAGCATGTTTGTCTACATTTGTCAGTTGTTACAAGCTTCTAGCTGCTGCAGACTAGGGTATTGATGAACCCTGGAAAATGGAGCCTTGAATAATGTATAAAGCATTAAACATGCAACCATTTCGCTGGGAAAAAGGGGGGAAAAGTGTATTATATGTTTTCTCTGTTGTAGTTCCTTCATTTACAAAACATATTTGTCAAGTCTTTTGCTAAGAATAATGCCAGGATGCAGTTTCCCATCATTCTTGTTAATGGGACTGTCTTAGTGTTACAGTAAACAACCATAAGTCTTGTGTCTCAGCCATTGTGCAGCACGCTTAGTTTTTTCAGCTTCCAATTAAGGGTATTTTAAATTTGTTGTCTACAGTCATAGGAGTGGTGGTGCAATTTCTGGGCTTGCATCAAGAGAGGGGCACTAAGGAAAAAGGTGTTTTACAAAGCAAGGGAGTACTTGCAGAATTACTGTGTGACTGAAGTGCATATATCGGGTTCTTTAAAAGCTCAAAACTTATTCCTACCTGTTATAGCGATTTATTACTAAAAAAGCAGCACTGATTCATGCATTTTCCTGAACAAATTTGGGTGATAAACCATCAATATACATTTACATTAGCAAATGGAACTCTCTATCATATTTCTGAGACCAGAGTCCAAGACTTCAGTGGCTGTGAATCAATGCAGCTGCATTAGCTTCAGTGGAATGGGGCTGATTTATATCAACTGAAGCTCTGGTTTGTTAAATTCTTCTTCGTTTGGAAGCATGTATCAGAGCAGTGGAAAATTGCTGGATTTGATTTAGCCCCTATTTGATATGCCCCAGAATTCACCATTGCACTGGGAAACTTCAGTGAGCTTGTGATGATTTTATTGACACAAAGTTTGAATGACCCTCTTGTCCTGGCCAAGGCTGAGAGGTTTTGGTGGGCTCTGTGGAGGACAGTCACAGTGCTTCCATTTGTCCTGTGTCACTTCTATAGGTAAACAATAAATGGGATGCTTAGAGCTGTTTCCACAAGGACTAAATTCATGTGAGAAAGCAAACACCTCATTTTTAAAAAAGGAAAATTGATACATGTAGATGTGAGCTTTCTAATGCTGAGCATTTAATGAGCTAACGTGGTTACCTCCATAAACTAAGGATAGTGTCTTATCCTGCCACATGTTGTTTCTGCACATCAATCCCTCAGAGAGAGGTGTGGATGCACTGAGATGGGAACACAGCCCATCAATTTCCTGAGCCTGACACTCCTGAAAGCCTAAAGCTTTCCACAGAGGTGGAGAGTCTGTGCAGGCACAGAGACAGAGCTGCAAGGCTCCCACTAACATCAACAGCCGAATCTCTGATTATTGAAACAAGTATTTACCCTATGTGTGGTCCTCCTCAGCAAATTATTTGTGAACAGGGAAGTAGAACAGTTTATGACACAAGGAAGAGAGTGGGCATGTAATTGATGTCAGAAATTTAAAATGTATGGGATGTGAATCCTCTTTTCTACCTTTCTTGGAGGTCTTTACTATCCTACAGACATGATAAGGAGACAAGCACTGGAGCAGAATATCTGCTTCACATCCATAGCTGGAGGGATTGGTATGAAATGGATTTTGGCAGGGTTATTCACCAGCAAAACAGAAGGGGTTAGGAACAGGTTTATCCAATACATTGATATGGGTACCAAGTATCACTAATGACTTTTTTCAGTTAAACTTTAATTAAATTTTCAGGATCAATACAATTACTCTTAAAGGTGAATATGATTGCTTTGGAGTGACAGTTTTTATGGGTATTTAAAAATTCTGAAGATAAAGAGATTTTTTTCCATTGGTTGAACATGTAGCTTTGTGATGCAGGAGAATATCCCCAGTGGTAACTTCCTAAATCTCTTTGTGTTTATTGGCATTGTTTATTGGCATTTGGAGGGAGCAGCTCTGTGGCTTTTGCTGCATACAGGCTCTTCCTTTTAGAATTAGTTGACTGAGGTGTCCTTCTCCATATAAGCAGCAAGGGTGAATTCACAGTTCCTAAGAGAGGAGTGCAAGTTTCTGGTACTTGAGCAGGTGGGTATCTATGAAAGGCTGATGTTTAACCTCATGACTTCATTACCAGACTCCATCACAAGCAGAAACTCAAGATATTGTCAGTCTACAATTTTTGAATCTCTGACATTACTTTCAGTTTTTGATTTACTGACTATGTTCTTAACATGAACCTTGCTAGTTTAATTCTCATCAGTGCTGCTATCTGCAATCCATCTTCTGAAGGAAATTATGGATCTACTGAAAAGCAGGAGGAGATATATAATTCAAGAAGTTTTCAAGATTCATTTTCAGGAAGATGAAGTGCCGACCACATTATGTGCTGAGTAGGAATCTTTGAACAGTAACAATGCCACCTGCAGCACTAAACATGCATTATGAATAAGTGTTTTATTGCAAGCAAGCCAGGAAAAAGAATGGTCAATCACTGTTGCCATGTCTCTCCCAGCAGAAAAAGGATTCCTCTTCTGCAGCTCTAATGACTTGTGTAAAAAAGTGCATATCAATATAGAACTGGGTTCCACTTCTGTGTGGTCCACGTTTGCAGTGAGGAGAGCAATCCATGCATTTCTAGAAGGGATAGAAAGCAAACCTGAACGTGGAGCTGTAAAAGGAGCAGGAGCACATTCCCAGTGCTGCAGTGAGCATGATTAACGTGGTACCAGAGGGAATGGATGAGGGACCAGTGGGTGCTGTGCTGGCTGCCAGCAACCCTGGAGTGGGGTGTTCCCTTCTCCATTCTCCCACTTAATTTAATTAACAGTGGCCCAGCTCTATCTCACTGATGCTGTGCACAGAACAGAATGGGAAGGAAGGAATGCTGAGTGTCTAATTTCAGGTGAGAAGCTCTGGATGGGGAAGCAGGAGCAGGCTGAACTCTGGCTTGGTTTCATGCCTTGGGTTATTGAAACTCTTCCCAGTGGAACCTGAAGAAGAATTTAGCCTAGGGTACAACACTTTGAAATCTTATATTTATACTTCCTTTATGTCTAAGTTACTCCAGTTTTGAGATACCTTATTGACATAAAGTGGAAAAAATAAGGAGTTCCTGAAGAAGAGGGGTCCTGATCCAGCTTGTTCTATGTTCTCAGGAGCATTGCCAGTTTAATCCTGGTAGGATTAAGTAGAATAAAAGCCGAAATTAATACAGAGTGGGGCTTGTGTAAAAAGTTACCTGAAAGCATTTTTTTTTGATCCTCTGATAAAATAAAAAGGTAAGAATTTCATAATAAATTATCAAAAAATTCTGTTGCTTCAACAAGGCGTTCTAAAAATGAGTGACTTTCTGAGCTGCTGAATAATTTGTAACAGGTAGGATACTTCATAATCTTTTTCTCTCCCTTCACAAATTGTCTGGGAACACTTTAAGAGGCTTTCAAATGATCTCCTGGATAAGAATTATTTTGCTACTCTGCTTTTCCTGACCTGTGGCTTGTCTGTAGATTGTGTGTGAATGGTCAGTGGAATATTGAGTGGAGCTCAGAAGGGCTTTGGGAATAGGAACAGAATGTCTGCTTTAGAGGCAAAAGAGCCATTCTCCTGAAATTCGAAATTTAGGCTAGGCATGCTGATCATTACATTGATTATTAAATTATTAAAATCTTTGTGGTGTTAAGATTTTGGTTTTTTGTTTCTTTGGGGTTTTAAATTATTTTTGGTAGATAGTTATCTCCATATTTCAGGAATTTTGGAGATCTTAATTGAAGTACAGAATCTGAGTCAGTCCAGCAAATTTGTTGTTTATTCCTCTATTCCCATTTTCATAATTTTTTACTTTACACATATTTTCATTCTCCCTGTGAATGTATTTTTGGAATTAATGTAACTGCATGTCCTTCACAGAAAATAGCAGCTTCTTTGTTACTCCCTTTAGGGACTGGTATTTCTTTCAATTTTTGATTTTGCTTCAATTAGAAATTATGTGTTAATTTTTTTTTTTAATTAAGCATGAACAACACTATTCCTTTATGTTGATGATGTGGCCAAGTGGATTAAGAGAAATTATTTATGATTGGGAGATATATTCCCTCTGGGATGCCTGTGACCACTACACTTACATTGTTGTCTTCTTTTGAAGAGGAAGTTGTGCAATATTTTTCAGAAAATTTGCTAAATGTGTTCAAAATCTGATGGAATTATCATCTATCTGTAAAAATAGTTGGAAAGATAAATGAAAAGTGACTGAACAAAACAATAACTATAATACACTACTGTTTGTGTTTTAATGTAGATGAAATAATTTCTTTTCATCAAGCTTCTGAAATTTCTCTAGAGTGCTTTTCCTTTCTTCTCATATTTGTAAAATCAATCAACTCAAAACAAAAACTATGACTTTTGGAAAAACTAACACTTGGTTTGTATATAGAAATAAATTGAGAAAAATATGGTCTCCCCACATCTTTCAAGAAAGCTGATTTTTAATATAGTCACAATTGGTTACATCATTCCCTTGAGATCAAATAAAAATATATTCATCCCTTGAATAACTCTTCCTTCATTGGGCACCTCCCTCAAAATTTCTCATTACTTCTAGGAAAACAAAATGCACTCCTTGATCCTTTCTCATTCAAAGCTGCTAGATGAAAATGAACTTTTAGCAACAATCCAGAATCCATTTGTCAGGATAATAACAATTCTCTGTAACAATTCTGTCTGCCTCTTCTCGCTCCCCCTACCCACATTAATTATAATGCTCTAACAGAACAGAGCTTGATTCCCTTTTTTATTAAGGTTGTTTCACTCTATTATTGATTAAGCTTATTTCCCATGATAAATAACCTTCCTGTCAAAAAATGATTTATGAAAGCCAGTGGTCTTTCTTTTTCCAGTTTGCTTTTCCTGTGGTTACATATTACATATTATCTCCTGCTGGCTGGTTTGGGCAGTCTTTGAATCTACAATTACTGATCCTCATTAAGAGAACTGAGTTTCAGTGCTGTGAAAGGCTTGGAGATCCATCAGGTGAATCATTTGGTTTTAAGTTAGAAGCATCTTTCCTATGTGAGTATATGCTCTTGTGAGGTGCCTTTAAGTCCTCAAAATGTTAATAAAATAACAAGCATCGTGCTTATGGAGACCAGCTCCTTGGAAGTGGCTTCCCTCATGAACATTCTGGTACTTCTGGAGGATGGTAGTTTTTGTTCTCACCATACTTATAAATATATAATGTGTATATGTATGTGTGTATATATATGTGTGTGTGTGTGTGTGTACGTGTATTAAATGGAAATCAGCTTCTCAGAAGACAGTAGCTCTGCTTTATGCAGCTCTTGAGATGGACTGAGTGTGCTTTTGCTCAGCTGTGTTTTGGTCTGTCAGCAAACCTTTTCTCCTCAAGTTTAAGATGAAACACGAGGTCTTCTGTGCTCCTTTTCCTTGGTAGAAAAACTGAAAACCAGCCAGGGTGCACCTAATGTATTTATTGTACAGGCCTAGCTAACCTGATTATTGATGAAAACTGCTCTGAGGTTTATGTCTTATATCCACAGCTAAGCACCTTTCCAGGCACTGCTTTGTCCAAAATTCCTGCCCAGTTCTTTCACACTCTCACAACAAAATCTTCATCTGTGTCTGGGCTTCTTCCACTGCATTATTTTTGTTTGTTTTATTGCATCTGTGTTTTCTGTCTCCCATTTGTATAGTTCCAAATATCCAGTCCTTTATCTGAAATATGTTTCAGGACAAGCAGCTCAGGCCCAGGGGGAGCACAGCCTGTCTTTGGGGTGGTGGGATGGGGATGGTGGCTGTCTTTGTTTCTGGGCTTGGCACTGCAGAATTCTGATCCACAAGCAAGTTTTCTCTGCAAATGAGAAGCCTTCAAAAATGTCCATAGAGAAATGTCCCTGCTTTTTTATAAATCCTGAAGAAGGCTGACTGCACAACCCCAGGTTTAGTAACTTTTTCACATATTCCCATTGCAGTTCTGTGGAGATAGATATTGCATTAGACTGACCTAAAAAAAAAAAAAAAATGGATTGTTCTTACATACCCTTGAATGGTCTCATGAAAAGCCTAGTGGTTATAAGTGAAAAGGCATAAAGCAAAACCTAATATTATCATTGCTTTAATTCTTAATCTTTGTTCCTTCAAGTCTGGATTCTTAATAGAAGCTAATGGGAACTTTATATTTTTTTTTCAAAGTCAATGGCAAAATTAGAGTCCTGAAAGGACAGCAGGCTGACATTTGATGTATTTAATACCTAGAATCAGCTTTGAAGAGAATGAAGCAGTGTCAAAAACATAGCAAATCAGCAGAGACAAATTCTTTTTCCTTGTAGTATCTCTGTCCTCAGAATTAATGTTGATAAAGATTTCAGAAATGTGATACTTTTTGCTCCTGATATCCTGCTTACCTAGGGGGAGAAAAAAAAAGGTAAAAGGTCCTTTTCTTAGTCTAGTGTTGTGTGGCCATAATATTTCAAGTCTCACAAATTTTGAAAGGAGCACTTGATGCTGTGACAGGTGATAAAATCAAAGGGGCCAGTAAAGGACAGTGCTTTCTTGCTTTCTTTTAGTGTTTCTCTTCACAGGGCACTCAGTGCTCGTGGACAGCAGCTCCCTGGGTTGCTGAGATCAGAGGCTGTCCTCAGTGCCGCTGACGTTTCTGTTCTCATGTTTTGCACAGTGCCTGCACTGCCCAGCCCTGCTCCCTGTGCTATCCTGATGGGGAGCTGCAGTGCAGAGAGCCTTGGCAAAGCAGGGAGTGGGAGCAGAGCCCCAGCTCTCACCCTGCTCTGACACGGCCTCAGTGCTGGGATGGGCTGGTGGATGTGCTCTATCAAATCTGTGATGGATGCTGAGCTTAAAACTGGTTTCAGTCAGGTTAAACCACCACAGCCTGCTGCCTCAATAGTCATTTTCTGGGTAATTGAATTTTTTACTTTTTTTTTTGCCTATTAAAGTAAATTAATTCATGACTGTTAAAAAGCTACATTGTTATCTGCAATAATTAACTACTATTAAGTCCAAACATAGAACTTTGACTCTCTGAAATGAAAATCAAGGGCCTTACTGTGCTCTGAGGTGTTGTGTCACTGCTCACTTTACAGAATACCTGGAGAAAGGGCCTGGATTATAAAGTCATTCCCTATTTGTATTAGGTAACAGTGGAATGATTATTATTATGTAACCAAATCAAAGAGAATGAGGGGTATTTCAATACAATAGGCCAATGAAGTTTTAAAATAATAAGTACATGAAACACATTTAATATCACCTCCTTGCTTAGGTTTAACTACTAAAAAAGTGATTTTGCCTGAACTCACTAATTTTCAGATTTATGGTCTTGGTGCCTATTTAGAAGTTGCAAGAATGACTTGCTAAAGTACCAGTTTGTCTGGAGGGAGGCATGAATTAAACACTGAACTGTGAGCTGAGCAGGCTTGGCTGTGCCCTGTGCAGTAAGGACTGCATGCCCAGTGGAAGAGAAGGTTGTGTATCTTTAAACTGCCCCGTCTCACTCCTGATTGCAAAGAGCTCTGGGGACTGGGGAGGCCTCCAGCACTACCCTGGATGTTCCTGGTGTCCTGTTTGAGGCACATCCACTCTCCCTGGTATCTCTGGAGCTGCTATCAGCATCCAGCCTGCCCTGGAACTTGGGCATTGGCTGCTCTGACTGATTTTTGAGAAATCTTCTGCGAACTGAGCAGAAGAATTTAAAGTTTTGCACCTTTGGCAGGGCAAGGAATATTGCATCCTTTGCCATGTACACTTCCAAAACACCAGCCTAAGGTTACGCAGCGACCAAGCCATGCCTGTGACTCAGGATTTAAGACTGCTCCTACACTTCTCTCACTTTCAAACTCATTGTTGCTAGCTGAGAATGTGATTCTCTCACATTTTTAGTGAATATTGGCCTTTATCATGTAAGGAAATCTGTTCTTGCTCAATCCAGATTTTTTTTGCTGGGTTTATTTGTTGCCCATGTATTGTAAGTCACTTGACAATAAAAGAGTTTATGTCTCTAGGCATTCACCACTCTTGAAATAATCCACTGTCCTTGGGATCTGATGAGTCCTTGATTATTTTTTGGAAGCGGAGATTGGGAGAGGGAAGCAGAGGGATTCAATTGCTTCTAAACTTTCAATTTGAGGCAACACTCCAATGACGACATTTATAGTCAGAATATTTCTCTCACACACTAAGGCATCCATCTGGTAAGATTCCCAGAATTTCAAATCTAAAGAATTTCTTGGTTTTCTGAGATTTTTATTTTCTTAAATGCCGTCAACAGCACAGAACCAAAAATCTGTATTATGCATGGCATCTGTCTTAAAAAAGCAGAAATAACAAAAGGACCAACTCTGTGGTTTTGTCTTCTCAAAATGGATTTTAGTTTTAAATCATGTTTTTTAAATCTTTCTGGGTTTTGTTGTCTCTCCTGTATTTCAGTGTTATCTGCCATAAATATCTCTGTTTGTTTTAGTAGGAGACATAACATCTGAGAGAGGAGCTTGGCATTTCAGAGACAGAGAATTGTTCTTATTTCCAGAAATAGGCACACTAGGAAGTGATGATCTGATTAGCTGAAGAGTCTGGCACTAGGGATTTAACCATGAAAAACATTTCAGAGGCTCTGCAGACACATTGGAGATGCAGGACATATCCCACGAATCCCACAAATTTTGCAGGGAATGTATTGAATGTTCTATTCAAAAGGAACAGCTTGTTCTTCAAAAAAAATCCAGGAGGATCTTGCCCAGGGTATTGTATGTTCTGATCCATGCAATCTTTATTATTGTTGTGCTCAGTCACATTTGCTTTGATTTTTATTTTTGCTGTCTGGGATTGGTTTCATCATATATTGTATCCAAAAACTTCTAGAATCTGGTTGTCTAAAAATAAACCCTGAACTGAGTCATGTACAGATACCTTGAAAAATGGTTATTCCCAAGTGGTTAGTTGGCAATTAATAGTGTGTCCACTGAAAAGCTTTAGGCTTTTGAAATCTTCAGTTTTTGTATCTACAGAAAATTTTACTCACTTTATACTCACAACTCTGGGGAATCACTGGAGTAAGCCAGAGGACAGCTGAGTAAGATTTAAACTGCAGCAGGAGTAACTTTGTGCAAACCTGAGTTGGATGGGCTGACCTGAAAATTTTGTTTTACTTTAAAGGGAAAAGTTGCTTTCCTATAAGGTTGGAAATTACTCGAAGACCTCTCCTCTATGGGGCAAATCATTAGCATTCTGTTTCTATATGCTTTTGTTGGTTTCACTTTTAAATGCTTTGACTTAATGGTATTGAACAAAATAATGTTCAAAAGAAAATTCTCTGAGAGTAAATAAATTGGGCATCTCCCTTCTAGGGATATTTTTAGATAAGGTAATTTCAGCTCACTGAATCTCCAGTCATCAGGCATTTAAATAGCAAGTGCATGGAATGGGTGAAGAGAATTTGCTGGGAGAGTGGAATGGGCACTTTGGGTACAGCTGGCAGTGTCACTGAGCAGGTATTCCAAGGTGGCCATGTAGGTTTACATGGCAAGGAGATTAGTGGTGTTATCTCGTGCTTTGAGCAGCACACTGGCCATCCATAACATGAGGCCTCACTCTGCAGAGATCAGAAAGGCCTGTCCAGAGCCTCTCCCCTAACAGGGTGTGTGTGGTGCCTTGTTTTCTGACACACTTAAGGGAAAAGGCAGCAGATTGTTCCCCTACAGATCAGCCGAACCCTTCAGCAGCTGGAAAGCAGAGAGCCAGGTAAAAGAGAGAGTCCACACTGAGGGGAAGTCCCTCCCTTATGAGGGAGGAAAACGTGCACCCAACAGCTGGCAACAGGTCTGCTTTTTATGAGAGAGCTGCTGGGAAGCTTTTAATCACACAGCTCTTGGAAGGTCTGTCTCTCCTTGGCTGCTCAAACACAAGGAAGGGTTGGGTGGTGGCACTCTGAACCCACACTCCCTGCCAAAATGGGCGTCCTGCATGCATTGGTACCAGTAATCAATGCAAAACTCCATTTGGAGACATGGCACACTACGCAATATATGAAAAAATATCGCTTTAACTGAGGAGATAAGTAAAAAAAAATAATGTTAGTACAGCAGCACAAACATGTGAGTGCAGAGGCTGAAGTTCAAGGAACACAAGCTAAGGATTTGTTACTTTAGTTGTTAGCACTGATACACTTTTGAGTGCTCCTGAATTTAGAAGTCCATTACCATGCTCATGGTCCACAACTGCAGAAACTGTGTTTACCAACAAGGGGAACAGAGAGAGAGATGTTATTTTCAAACTGTTGAGAGGTTATTATACAATCAATGGAGAGTGAAACACCTACATTAGAGACTCCATAAAAGCACTTGACAATGTCCTTTTACTAAGTTTCAATAAAATGTATTAGTATGACTACTGTACTAATGTTCTAATGCACGAGGCCTTTTTTTGACCTGTAAGTGCAAGATCCTTTTGAAAAATAGTGATGGAAATGTTTTCACCCTCTGGTGTCAGCAATTTCTGTCATCCAGGTTTCATTCCTATTTGTGTTTAGAAAGGAAAATTACAATGTTTTTTGGGTTTTTAAAATTTTCTGATAGCCTTACAAAGGGGTTTGCTGACTTTCTTTTACATTTCCATTGACTAAATGGGTGTTTCTCTCTATGTGGGCCTTCTTAGCATGTATAAATGAGTGAGATAAATGAGGAATTGTGCTTCATCCGTTCTGTAGGCAGGTGGTTTGCAGTTTTGAGGGTGCAATTTGGTCTAGATTGAAGAGATACTTGCTTTATTAAGAAGGCAAAGAGGCTACATCCATGTTTTAAGCAAAACTTAAATTTATAGGTACTTTTCTCCTGGAGCTTAACAGTTCCCTCCCCCCTTCCACTCCAAAGAGTGAAGTCTAATTAATATCTACAATCTTTCTGTGGCTAAAGTGTTTCCTTTAAAAAAAGTTTTTAGGAACTGCTTTAAAATTATCAAAAAATGGAGGTCAAGCAATGGCTGTATAACACTCCATTGAGCCTTTCTGTATGCCAATATACATTTTTCATCCTTAGCTTAAGGTTGTATTAATAAAGAAGAGGTCTGCTGCACATTATGCATCTCCTGATCTCGGCTATTTCACAGGAACAGTAAGCTATGAAACTTCAGGGTGATTTTTTTTTTCTGTAATAATCTGCTTCTGTTCCTACTGATGAGGATCCAGTGCTCCTCTTTCTGACCTTCCATGTTCAGCAGCCAATCAAGCCTGAACAGTTTCAGCAGTGTTAAACTTCACAGCTATTTCTGTTACTCTGAGGTCTGTCCCCATCGATTTTTAAAAAGTCAGCATGCCAGGAATTCATGTCAGATGTCAGCAAGCTTCAGAGTCACCACTGATAACCTGCTGTCTCAGCACCTCGCAGCAGAACAGAGCATTCATGTTGTTCTGCTCCTGATTGTCTGGTGAATTGGGAAAACATTGTGCAAAATACAGCAGCTTCACTGGTGGGAAAAATTGCTGAACAGCACCTGCATAGTAAAGAAAGACCATCTGCTTATTTTCCATAGCCACTATTTCTCTGCCTCGGTATCTGTCTGGTTGTTGTCAGGCAGGATCATGCAGCTGGTTCAATGAGAATATATACCTAGCTATGTAAGGAAGAAAGGGAAGAGGGAGAGAAATCAGGAGCAGGATTCTGTTTTCATCCAACTCAGAATGTTCCTGTGGGACTGACAGCTACAAGACACCACCAAGGACAGGAATTCACCAGTGCTCATTAAGCTGTTTATCAGGAAAATGTAGACAATTATTGTTTTGTGTAGCTTGAATCCATGTACTTAAACCAAAAAGGCTTGATGGGGTGTAAATTCTTCTTTCAGAGCATAAATCTTTTTTGCTGAGAGAGAGGGGAAGAGCTACTTGCCATTATCTCTATTTATTCTTCCCATGTGTGAGGCAGGTTTTTATTTTCTTGTGCAGCACAGAGTAGTGATTGCTGTCACAACCCCTGCATTAGATCAGATGAGTTAATTCCAGGTTGGTAATTTATACACTCTAATACAAGTACTGTCCTTGGACAGTAAGAACACCTGCATTTTCTTTTTGTTATATGACACCTTAGAAAGTTACACTACAGTAAAATTTAGCAACTTCTGCTGTTGTGGGAGCAATTGTGCTCCTCTTTACTGGAGGTTTCATAAACCTATTCACTGTAACATTCTGGTTAAACTGAAGACAGCTTGTATTGATTTTCTCTTCCTCTTCTCCTCCTCCTTTTTTTTTTTTTCTTTTTTTTTTTTTTTTCCTATTTCTTGTGCTTATCCATGTGCAGGACAAAGAGAGTGTCTAACTAAGTATTTTTCCCTTAATCAGGCTGAGAGAAAAGAAGGGTTTCAAGGTCAGTTACAGTGCAAGATGCTTTTTATAACCTCCATCATCTTGTCTGTTTCTTCTGCCTTGAAAAGAGAGGGTTTTTTCCATGACACCAATTACTACACAGTCTCTCACACAGAATTCTTCCATTTGGGCCTGTATTTTCTCTCTCAGGGAAGTCCCACATCTCCCCCAGTACTGTTTTGGCGATGTGAGCTTCTGACCTTTGGGAAACTATCCTGAACTCCACGAATTCCTTCATCCCTCACTTCACTTATTACAGCTGGTGGTTACTATTTGTCTTGTGCTGTGTTAGCAAAACCCTGTGCAGATGGGGAGTATAGATTTCTTCACTGAGGCTAAATTGGCAAAATATATAATGCAGTATCAATTGCCCTTGGTGCCCTGAATTCCTGCCTTCGTTAACTAGGCTGCAGCTGCTGTTGGAGTTAATCTGCCCACTGGCTGGGGAGAGAGTGTCAGAAGAAGGGAAGATGCCTGTCTCAGGTTTTGTCCAATTTATTCCTTATTTATTTGGTGTAGGTCCTGACTGCAGTGTTATTTGAGGGGCTTGTGTGCTCTGAAGCTGTTACCCTCAGAAATCCCTTACCATGTGAAGCAGTCCTGCATTCCCCATTTACACAGAAGCATTGGAGGTTTGATAGATTTTCCATGACATTTATGACAGAGGTATGAGAGCCCAGACCTTCTGACCAATCTGGTGCTCTACTGTCATATTTCTCCAATTTGGGACAGAAATATGCATTCACTTTAAAAGCAGCTGAAATACTCCTGGACATTTCTGTGCCTGTGCTCAGCTGAAGTTAATACAGAGCTTGTTGAGTAGATCTCAATTTTTGCTGAAGGTGATAGCCTTGATTGCCTCCAGCTGTGGGGATGGCAACTTCCAGGTGAGAGGATTGCATAGAGGAGTGGGATTTGTGTGAGTGTATGTTTTAAACCTCCATCTTCATCTTTAAAAAAGAAGGGAAGGTGTTAAAACATTCACAGTTTGGTTATAGGAATTATTTTTGGGGGAAATAAATGACTCACAGTTTTTCTGATTTTTTGCTAGGCAAAGCAGTCCTCACTGCTCAGGAGCACAAAGTGTTAGCAGGGATGTTTTGGAGACAGCAAAGGAGTTCCTGCTTCTTTGTATTTGGTGCTGCCATCTCCACCTACACAATAATAACCTACTGTATCCAGTGGTTATCCTTTCCTTCCAAATTCAGCTTTCAGCTGATATCTCTGTTTATCTTTGTGTTTCTATTGTAGGCATCTCTTGGCAGTATGGTTAGTACAGGTTCAAGGTTATTTCAGATGGGAAGTTTAATACTTTGGTGCATTCAAAAAAGGCAATATCACAGTCTTCTCTTCCTTGTCCAGTGAACTGACATTTCAGCTACCTTATATGTCAAATATTACTTCTTTTGCATATGTTTAAGCTCTGAGTGAGAGGAACATTGTACATGATGTGGGGTTAGTCCTTCTCAGAGCTCTGCCCTACGATAGCACCTTGCTTGCTTTCCTTTGTCACAGATTTGATGGTTGTGTGGTCTTTCACTCAGCTTCAGCTCTTAAAATGGCATTCAAAAAGCTGTGTTCCCTCTCCTCTCTCCCAGGAGCTGCAAGTTCTGTTCTGCTGCCTTAAGCAATGCTTCAGAAACATCCACATGTAAATGAGGGATCCAGCCACTGTCTGGTTTTGGGCCCCATCCTGGAGCCAGGCCATGTTTCCCTCATGAAATGTCCCTGCTGATAATGAAATACGCTTTTTCATTTACATTTTCCTTTACCTCTGGCTTGAAGGGCTATCCTTATGTCCTCTTACAAGTTTCACCTGAAAACTATTGCCCTTCATTAGCAACACCTGAGAGCCTTACACACCTGAAGCTGTTTTATTCAATGCAGCTGGGGGTAATTAGCAAGAAGGGCTCTTAAGGAGGAGCTTCTGCCCCTAGAACTGGTCATTGCCAGCACTGGTGCTGAGCTGTTCTTGCGTATGTGCTATGAACACTGAAAAAGCCTCTCTAAGGTAAGAAAACTCTGCTTGCTGTTGTGTTTTACTGTTTCCAGAGTGGTTGAGCTGTTGAGTATACAGCTGGGAATGAGAAAAGGGGCCTGTGTGGCTGAGAAAATTATGGAAGAGCACTGCTGCAAGAGCAGATGATCAAAATATCTGGTGAGAGATGGGTGCCAGTCCCTGGCAGCAGTGAAAGGCAGCAGGGAGACCTTTCTGTTTGGTGTGACTGCTCATTGTTTGTGTTTTCCTTTGTGTTGATGTTCATCTAGTCAACACCAAAGATGTGCTGTCCCATTTCAGGAGCTGCCCAAGTTCTCTGGCCCACACCAGGGTGCTCACAGGAGGGTTAGATTGGACTTCCTCAACATAGACTGTGCTGCCCTGAGCCTGGGGACAGGCATTGCTCCAACTCTCCTGCGCTTGGCAAGGCAGAACCTGCCCCTGCTCAGGGTCAGCTGGCTCCAGGGGAGCTTTGCTGTGTCCCACCATGGAAGCTGGACTGAGAATGGAGCCCTGGGTTGTTGCTTTAGGTCTCTGAGATGGCTGTGTGCACCGCCCCAATCCTGAAATGTTGTCCAAAGAGAGACTGAATTTGCTGAGATGCCCTGGGTTGTTGCTTTAGGTCTCTGAGATGGCTGTGTGCACCGCCCCAATCCTGAAATGTTGTCCAAAGAGAGACTGAATTTGCTGAGAGAGGGAGGAGAGAAGTGGTGGCAGGGCAGAGACAAATAGAGTCAATATGAGGCTGGAATAAGGGGTTTTTAAAGCTTTCCAAAGACAAAACCAAGTGCAACTTTCTGCAACTATAATCCACACCCCTATTAATATTACTGCCATTATGATCAGACAGCATTTAACACAATATTGCTCTGCTGCTTAGATCAGCTGGTGGTTATTTGTAATATTTACATTATTTGCATCACCCAGGTCTAAATTCTGAAGTGAGTTTAAGAAGTCATAACTGTCCTTTTTCCATTATTCCTGATTTCAGCAATAACAGTCAGTATTTTCTTTTATAGATCACTGCATTGCAGTGATGTTGGCTATCCAGAGGTAAAAAGGATTAGCATGTTCAGAATTAAGCATGGGCTACTAAAGTATATTTTTCTCTCAGGGCACCTGCTGTTAAGGGGAATTTTACATGGTCATGGAAAGAACAGTCTCTGTTGTTCCAAGTGTCAGAGTT
Organism: Melospiza melodia melodia; assembly: GCF_035770615.1. Classification (NCBI taxonomy): domain Eukaryota; kingdom Metazoa; phylum Chordata; class Aves; order Passeriformes; family Passerellidae; genus Melospiza; species Melospiza melodia. The sequence continues at coordinate 11,632,764 of NC_086211.1, read as the reverse complement.
AGCTCTGGTTACTGCAGTGTGCTCTGCAATGCACTGTGCAAAAAATTATGTCCTCTGGTGAGGTAAGAAAGAACCATTGCGTTGTGTTGGTTATTAAGTATTTATTGTTGCTTTATTCCCCATAGTTTGCAGTCACAGCAATAGTTGAATGTTGGTTTACAAAGCAGCTGACTGCCCCAAAGCTCTCCCTTGCTCAGCTCTGCAAAATGAGAGAGAATAAAGCGGGTTTATTTCAGAGGCATCCCATCCCAGGGCTGCTCAGAG